>NC_136935.1:3589301-3841801 GCF_949987615.1 Pollachius pollachius
GTCTGCAGCCTTAACCTCAACCGCTGACTGCATCCGCTAATGAGTTCGACCAACTTCACTGCTGGGGTGGTTAACCATAAGATGCCCTTCTAGTTGGCTCTCAGCTCAATTCCCAGGGAAACCCCAATTTCCAGGGTTTCCGCCTTTGCTGTGTACTGCCACCAGTTGAAGTACATGCACCATCTTTAATGTCTCTGAGTTTACCCAGATTAGTCCGGGACTGATTGGTTGGTGCTGAATAAAGCCAGGTAGCAGGGGCTGCAGACTGGAGCTCACTGAATCCAACAGTGGTTTCCCTTAGGAGGCACAGCTGAGCATAGTTAGCGGTTGGCACCGACGTTTATGTAAAAGAAGACCTTCCTTGTACTGTACATACAGTATATACAGTCCAGCCATATTAAAGCTTCAGTATTTTGCCAAGATGGATAATAATCACTTACGTTGCATTATATTAGATTTAGAACCAACTACCAATCTGTCTATCCATCCCCTTCCACCCGTCTTTTCCGGAATGTATGGAGGGAAAGAAATACTGCTTAACATCCAGAATGGAGTGTGTGTTCCCCGACAGAGGACAACTGCACACACACACATCTGGATCATTTTAATCGGTGACATATTCTGGATACATTTGATCCGTCCGTATGCGGGCCAAGATCCTCAGTTCATCACTTCCTGTGCGTTGACAGCCTCGCGCCGTTGACATCCCGCCAGCCGGTTGTAGAGGAGAGATCCCCCTTCAGCTCCGTCTCACGCCAATGTGATATTCAGGAAGAGCCAGCAAGGCCCACCTTGGTGTTTACTGTCTGACCCCCATCAACCCAGCAGTCTGCTGGCCGCGGCCGGGGCCACTACATCAGTGGAGAGACCCAAGGAAAGAATAGCAGTGGCTTCGGTTTGCTTCGGAGTGGTCGCTCAAGGTCAACCAAAGGCCATCGGACGATCACGGAAAGAAACGAGGCAACGGGTCAGCGGAGACGCCATCTGCTATCATTCTCACGGAAACATGTTGGATTTGATAGGACACACCGCCATTCAGACATATGGACACAGGAGTGTCAAAAGCGTACGAGCGCCATTGAGGTGATTCATGGCTCATGTGTTGGCCTGGATGCAGCGACGGTCAGAGCTTCAACCCGGAGAGACAGCTGCTAGTGTCATTGAGGGGTTACCGTCCTTCACTTAGTTCAACACATCAGTCATAAATGTGCTCGCACTCGGGGAAGCGCCGATGGGAACTGTTCTTTGTGTACTCGTGTGCAGAGCGCCATAATGGGTTCAGAAACTGCGTGAAAGTTATCAGATGCTCCGCAGGAGTTTTACGAGGGCCTAATGGTTTATGTGGCATTTGATTTCGTACACCGTGACCTTATTTAGGGTTTCGAACGTCAGATGTTTGATCAATGTTTGATGCATGATCAACATTGTGTGGAGAAATGTCGTTTTCACGCACAAAGGTGCAGGAATACTTTCAATTCAGATATTAACAGCTTATGTGTTCACCCTTGACACTGTGTTGTCTTGTTTAGCTGAATTGTATTAATATAAGCCCCTCATAAATTACTCAATACCTAATATATTAAGCCTTTCTTAAGCCAAATGTCCCATAAATATAACAATTATCCACAATTGTCATACTATTGATTTGATAAAGCAGAAATCCAGATTATTCAAATATTAGTCTTGGTTAAATTTGCTCCAGGGCTCCTGGTGAGCTCATCATTTAGATTTTGAAACACATTAAAGGTGACAACCATCGTATACAACCGCATCCCAGTGGTTCATTCTGCAAAGCCGGACACACTAACCTGCTTACTTGAACTCCACATTGATATGCCTCTGGTTACTGCCTATTTCCTTGAACTCCACATTGATATGCCTCTGGTTACTGCCTATTTCTTTGAACTCCACATTGATATGCCTCTGGTTGCAGACTGTTTCCTTGAACCAAACATTGATATGTCTCTGGTTACAGCCTGCTTCCTCGCCTTAACTCCTAGACACCCATGGGTTATAATTTGATTGAATATCCTTGTGAGGACGAGGAGCTGGGCTGCAGAGAGAGCCATTAATTAGTCAAACCTCCAATGAATGAATGTGTCCTTCGGGGCCAGATATGCACCTGAGGCTTGGCCTAACGTCCGTCAAAACTGCCAAAAAACGTGCAGGTCTACTCCTATGGAACCGGGAGTTAGATTCCCAACAAGGAATGCAATGAGAAACCACTCAAGTTTTTACAAGAGGGCAAAATGGAGCGACATTAACAGTTGAGCCTTCTCATTACTGAGCAAATAAACCCTGGGGGGCTGCGTGGGGTGGTCTTTGAAGTGTTGTGAATGAATGTGATACAGTATGCACAATACTGTCTGCCTTTTGAATGTGAAATACAAAAGGGTTTCAGGACCGGGAAATGTACAAATACACATAAGGATCTCCTATAGCTAACCCTGAGCGGGCAAGGCAGCAATTTACCAGGGCTGCGTCTAGATCCCTTAACCCCATCCTTCTTTATAGATGTCTGTTTGTGTGCTGCGCTGATCCGCAAGAGAGACGAGGAAGTATGTGGAAGGACTTCAGGCAGACATTAGATGAGAGGAGAAGGGAATCAAGGTTAATCAGAAGCAGACTCTGAAGACCCAGCCAAGCTCTTAACAGAAACGAACCGACCAAATCTGGGGAGTTTAGACCCGACTTTTCATCTCTCTGTAGCCCATGGGTTACTTGTGAGTCAACGAAACAAAAAGACAACATGTTTGTTATCGTATTATGCATGCTCATATAAATCAGCCTACATTTATGTGACATTATGATTGCAGTTTTTACTGTTGTTTTACTGTTATTGTTCGTGTCCCACCATTTTTAGTCCTTCCATATGCAATAGTTTAGTAATTGCTTGATAAATTCTTGCTGCTCGCTGCAGGGGTGGACAGTGCCCACTGCCGGTATCGCTAACAAATTGGTTCACACAACAAAATGTTTCAGCAGGGTCTACTACTGGTCTGAGTGGGACCGTTCTGACGGTTGATGAGTTTAGAGGTAGCTGGCTCATATTGAATTACTGCGTACATTGAAAAGATAACTGCACAATGACAAATTACAAACACAAATTATGAAGACAATCCATTTTCTGTGAATATAATACAAGCAAAATTGGCATTACGGTCAGGATGTGGAAAAAAAAGTGTAGGACCTTACAGGTTTTAGTGGAAAAGTAAAATCTGATCTTGCAACGCAATATGACGAAATGGACCTGATCTTCAACAATTATTATTCTCTTAAATCATTTGGATTTGGCCTTAAAGGGCCCCTATTTCACCCTCACCAGGTCTTCGTGTGATATATCATTCTAAGCCATTTCAAGATCCATCCACTTGTGTCATCACAAATGGGGCTGTCCTTCAAGGTATATCATGGATAGATTAAAGCCCCGGTCACCTTCCTGCTGGACTGTACCAACTGTTTGCCCAGGGTTGAATAGGGGCCCCCTTTATACTTTCAAGTTTCAAGTTCAAGTTTACTTTATTTTATACCCAGAGGTAGATTTTGATTGCAGTATAGAGTCATCAGCATACACACGCATGGGAAAAAACATGGAGGAACATATCAAACATCATCCAGCTAAGGACAGTAGAACAAAATGGCAAAGGGGCTTCCTTCCAACTTGGCATAGTGACCAACTTTGATATTCTACAGAAGGCCCAAAGTGGGACCATCAGCAATGCGCTGCATTAAACAAGCCTTGCCTCCCTGAAACAAAATAATAAGCTACTCCTCAAATCATTACAAATCTACATGAAATCAATCACTTTAAGAGGAACGCCCAGACCACAGTGCAGCTCAGTGGCCCCAGCATGGGGGCTTGGGCAAGGCACGACCCTCGTTGTTGCTCGCCGCTGACCGCTTTCCGCGTTCAAACACTCGTGCGTGAGAACGGCAAGCGGTCAGCGGCAGTGTTAGGGACTGAGAGAGACTTGATGTACATATCCCTCTGTGCTGATGGAAGCTGGAGAACACGAAACAAGGTCAATTGGCCACCTGACTGTATAATTGACAATAGCATTTGTTATGTTAACTACAATGCTATTAATACTGCAATGTTAATTGAGATTGATGTATGTTGCGCCCGACAAATAACAAAACAGTGGCTCTGACACTGTGGCGGGGATGTTGATTTGTGGCTGCTTAGGAGAAGTATATGGTGGCTAAGCTCCAGTATTTGTTGAAAAGCCCACTCTGGATGTAATTAGAAGGCAGCCCAGGCCGGCCATGTGCCTTCTATAGCGCCACAATTAGGTTTTTGTGGGAATTTTCTGCCTACTCAAGAGAGCCATACCTGGTTTTCATCAGTAACTCAAATCCGGACTGCAGTCTTTACTTGTTGCTCATAGTCAGAATTAAACATTTATTGGGGATGGTTAAAACAGTTCAAACTCAATTACTTCCATTCTTTCGATTCTGATTGAAAGGTCAATAAAAAAGATAACTGATTGATTTAGTAGGGGATGTTTGTTGTATTTTCCTGGCAGGTCTACTCTTAAAACAAGCCCTCCTCCTCTAAAATGCAGCACACACAAGCTAACGTGATTCATTATGTTGACTGATTCCCTGATCTGGCAGGGCTAAGGCCATCCTCCGAGCCCGGGTTCTGCTGCTGTTGTCATGCCACTAGAGTAAGCTGCAGACCCATCAGAGCCCACCGGTTACGGCTTCCACGTAGACCGACCCAGACTGACAGGCCGGGGCCGAGATGGTGACTGACACGCACTTGAGAACAGAGGGAACTATTGTATCCGACAGAGTTTGTGTAGAGCTTCAGATGAACAATGGCCCAAATCCAAATGAGAGAAAATGGCAGTGATGGGTACCACACAGTGATTTTTTTAAAAAGCTCTTTTTAGTATTTAGCGTTTTTTCACTTTATGTTGTGCAAAGCGACTGAAAACCATTCTCTGGAACCCATGACATGGGATACATGGACGTGGAAGTAAGATCAAATATAAGCAGGAATGTGTTTCATGTGGACATCTCTCTGCTCGGTTCATTCGCCTTGCAGCCCTGCACACGTTTGGCATGACAGAATTGCTCTGAGCAAGAATGTTCTTTTTCTTGTCTACAAATAGCAACTTTGAATCCTAACATCTGCATATTTTTTCTTTGTGGCTAACCATCTCCACTCCTTAAATACACCCATCTTTCCCACTGGCAAACTGCTGCGTATGGGGTGAAGATGACAGGGTTGCTGATCAGGTTTGTCAACTGTTACCCTAGCATTTAGTTCCAAACGTTATATTACATTATAACATTATAGTTAAAAAATATGTAACTTGTGTCTTTATGCCCAAGAAAATGTGCATTTGATCGAAAGTGGTGTCCCTTAAGATCACGCACTGCTGCACATATACTGGCTTGAAATGACTACACATCATGTGTGGTGCACATCTAAGCCGTACGAACGAAACCTTAGAAACAAATATTTTGAAGGCTGCATAGCATGCATTGGCCTTTATTAAAAGAGCTTATGTTTGTCTCTTCCACCGGCAGAGGCCAGAAAGTTGAATGTGGTTTGATGGATGTACTTACTCTTATGTTTTTTTTCCTACCCATACTCCCTTCAACAGCAGGAACCATGATTAATCAAACCAGTAAATGTTTTTCCATGCCTAAAAAGTCAAATGTTTCTAGTCTTTAGCCAATGGCTGCAACCTTTTTTTTTTGGTGGAAAAAAACCCCTTGAAACGCTTCAATATTGATGGCTGTGATGCGCAATTTCCGTCTCTGTACAATGTGTTTCTTTTAAGAAACTTCTACGGACCAGTGATCTGTTAGACCTGCAGTAAACCACCTTTAATCTTTTGGCAGGTGCAGCAGTTTAGTGGATAACAGTGGTATTTATAACACACTGTTCTGTGTTCCTCTCCATTTTATCACATAATTAGTCCGCACCGCTGCACTCCCCAACGCCGACCATCTTAAGTGGAATGATCCCTTTTGGATGTGCATGGAACACTGTCAAAATCTCCCCATAGCCTACTCTCCTTTACCAGTCTTCCCTGCATCCGTAGGTCTTCAACGTCTTTATTTAAATCACCTGGCTCCTCCTTTTCTTGTAACACTAATTGAATTAGAATTTGTGAGGGAGAAACTTATAAAAAGCATAAATGTAAACTGAGATTTCTTATTGATAATCTAGCGAATTTACGAATTTAAATCACATGTAAACTTCATTAAATATATAACCACACATCTTGCAATATTATAAATCAACATTATCTAGAGACAGTGATCGGGGAACCAGAATCATCCAACAGAGACATATTGAAGGAAGGTTGAGAGTGATGCAAGTTGACGGGCTCTGATTGATGAAGTGTGCCTTCACATTCTGCAGATCGCTCCTCAGCTCGCTAGTCAAACGTGCAACACTCATTTTCCACTTGGGGAAGTTGCCTCTGTCCAGCGCTGGGATGTCAGGGCTGAACGGAACAAAAGACTCTGTGAGGGCCACGCTTCTTCAGTCCAAAAGGAAATCAACAGAGTCCCACGGCAAACGCGGCCCAAGTCGTAATGCTGCACTTTTAAAGGCTATGTTATGTGCAAAAGGAGCTTCGGTCTGTCCTCTGGGGGATCTTTACCATGGTAATAAAGTGCTACCTTTTACGAATTGTTCCTCTGCAAAAAAAGCCTCTGAGGATTTATTTTGGAAGAGATATAGACGGGATATCGGAAGCCCTTTTTGAGTTTAAATTTTGCTCTGCTGTAATGACAATTCAAGACTTTCATAGACATTTGTTCTGTTTTGGGTTTTTGGAATACCTTAATTTCTTGAGTAAGCGAGTTTTCCTTTCCTGTTTAAGGGCCTATGGGCTGTTCTTGTTTTTGAGTTGAGCTGAGTAAGTAAAACTTTACTTGAATCTGGACTTGTAATTGTGTCTAAAATAGGTAGCAAGGCTCAGGAAAATTCTTTAAAAGTGCAGTGTTTACAATTTAGTGGCCTCTAGCGGAACGGATTTGGCAGAAATTGAATATAATATTCATTAGTATGTTGAAATGAGGAGGGAACAAAAGGCAGATGGAAAATAAGATGTTATGATTTTGTTAGCTTAGAATGAGCCCTGTCTATCTACAGGGTCCCCTTCCCCAGAGTCCAGGGGCCCTCTTCCCATGAGCCCACCATGTTTCACCGCCATGTTTCTACAGAAGCCCGGAATGGACAAACGGCACTGTAGAGAACCAGTTTTTAATTTAATCAACGCACGTGCGCGCACACTCACACACGCGCGCACGCACACACCCACACACACAGACACACACACACACACACACACACACACATATACACACCTACACACAGTCCTCTAGGGGGATAAAAGTCTTAAGTTACTTAAAATGTTTAACTTTAAAATACCTTAATATAGATCAAGTAAATATTTTTGGGACTCGATTGGCAGAAATGACTCAACAAGACCAACTTAAGCCTTTGGCCCTTTTCCCGTCTCTTCCAGGATGAACAACACAGTGAGTTATATCTGGACGGGACGTATTGTGTGGTCAAGAATCATTAAGGTAATATAAATAACGTAGGACATAAACTAAAACAGACGTTGATGTGGATTTAATATTATGACATGAGTGTTGTTAAAAAATTAACTACGTGGACAGGTCTGACGTTAATACGGGAGCCAACTGTTCAACATAGTAACACACACACGCGTGTACTTTGCTTAGTCAAAATGCGTGTCCTGTCGCCCATTTGTAATTCACGGTTGGAATACAATTTGAGTAATTTGTTAATCTCCATATAAATCAATATGACTGTTCTGTGGTTGGGTTTGCCAACGCTCTATTTCACACTTAACACATGAGTAGCTCCATTGTGCTCGTAGAATACCGCTGAGAAAAACAGATTACAAGATATATCTACTGTTGTACTGTATATCTAAATGTTTTCTTAAATATAACAACTGCAAAGATAAGACACAATAAATTGGCTTCTTGTACAATAAATTACAGCTTTTAGTCCTAACCACACACACAGCACACCTACACACACACAGACACACACAAACACACACTCTCTCATGCACGCACACCATCACATTCTCTCACAAACACACACACACTCTCTCATGCACGCGCGCGCACACACACACACGCGCACACACACACACACGCGCACACACACACACACACACACACACACACACACACACACACGCGCACACGCCCACACACACACACACACACACACACACACACACACACACACACACACACACACACACACACACACACACACACACACGCAGACAGCGATGTTGACCTTACCCTTGGGGAAAAATAACAGCTAGCCAACCCTGTTTGACCTCCACCATGGGCTGTCACTCTCCCATTACTGCCACACTGACACACAACCAGGAAGTCACTGATCGGGAAGCCCTGCTTGCATTATGTGTCTCAAACATTACACAACGTTAATCAGGCATGCTATTTTTGGAGTTTGTTTGATGTGATGCCATACATTGCATGATAACACCACATATCTGTTGTCCTGCTCCCAGAAAGACTAGACATTTAGATTAGAAATGCAGGTGGAATGTGATGAGATGTATACTTTGTTGTACCTCCCAGTAAACCTTCATTCTCACTTTACCCAAAATATCTAAATTATTCAATTATTCAAAGATCACTCAACCAGGACAAGACTAAAGTGAACAGGGCATGCGTACATAGTCACTCAATCACAACCAAAGGGGTGATGGCCTTCTGCACTAGGTCTACAGGCAGGGGGGGGAATTACCCTCTCAACCTCTTCATGACCTCGGTGACCCTGGCCTTAAACGGAGACCTGTTATCCCCACTCCTCATCTTCCAGCTGTCAAGCCGTCCTGGCATGCTCCAGACTAGCTACAAGGTCCGGCACGTCAACAATGTCCGACGGAGATGACGTTCGCTGACCAGAATTTATTCTACTGAGGCCATCAAAAGCCAAATGTGCTTTTGGAGATTCATGGGAGATTCATTGAATTCCAAAACAAAAAGCGAATACATTCTTTATCTGGGCTTAAGTGTCGGCTGTATTGCCAACATTTGGACACCAGATAGGAGTTCTACGAATGAATTGAACCAAACCACACCAAGTCAAAACTAATGGAAGATAAATAACTTTATGAAAACTCCTCAATTCCGATAAAGATCTGTGTGTTAAAGTAAACGCCTCACACTTTACATTTAGTGCTTCAAAAGGCTGACCAGGAACTTTAAAGTGCGCAACCCTTAAGCTAGATATAGATAGATAGAGATGGATATAAAGAGATAGACACTGCTTTGTGTAGCTTGATATTGATATGAATACATAGATAAAGTGTGACGCAGATAAAGACAGATAGAGATCGATAGATATGGAATAGATAGAATGGATGGAGCCAGACAGATATAGTTGGATGTAGATATATACAGAGATAGAGAGAGATTCTATGTTTACAAGAGACTCATGCAGAAAGATGTCGAGGGTAGTATAGGTAGTACAGATTGTGGGACAGTCCTGACCTCAGGTGTGGCGGGGTTGAAGGCCACACGCAGGACGGTGTCAGAGTCTCTGTGGAGCTTGTGGAGGAACCTGTTGCTGCGGAGGTCATATATGTAGGCCTGGAAATAAAGAGGGCAGTAAAACACACTAATGTACACATGAATGGCACTCAATCAAAGGCTACATAAACCGAACAATATGTTAGACCCGGAGAGGCACTTCAGCGCTCTGTGCTTTAATAATACTTTATCAGTCACAGGTTGAATTGGACTAGGTTTGGACGTCTCTCTCTCTCTCTCTCTCCCCCCCCCCCCCCACCCTCTCCCCCATTGACATGAGCACAGATAAGTCCAGACAGGGATGTCTGCTACCAGACGACGACTCATCAGATTCCTGCAGCTGTTCCTCATTATACCTCCTGGAGAGGTTGGACGCATGCTCTCTAGCGTGCTTTCCAGCTCACTACCTAGCACACTACCTAGAACAATACGTAGATCACTGCCAGGCTCACTCCCTACCTCACTACCTAGTTCACTACCTACACACTACCTAGCTCACTTAATAGCTCAATACCTAGCTCTCTTCCTACCACACGACCTATTACAGGAAAATATGGCCTGTGAAACCTTTTAGAACAACTTTATTAAAGGGCAATACAAATAAAATGGACTCCCTTGACCTGACTTATAGAGACCGTTACTGTGAATACATATTTCAACAGTACGTGCTTACACACACGTTCACACCTAAAGCATGCTGCGATGATAACCACGATATATAACAGGATAACATTGCAGTGCGTTTCCACCATCGGATACACTCATCAAAGATCGGTTCTGGGACATATTTTGGTGTCAAATGGTCCAGGGTGCATTTTTAGACCGTGCACGTTTCTTTTCCATGATTGTTTAGTGAAATATGGAGAGTGGAGACAAGTACAAAATGTGTTTGGCTGCAGGAAATCTCAGGGCAGCAACAAATAAAGACTGGCTCGCTCACTACCGTGCACATTATCAGATTCCAAGAAGTGCTGGAGCTGTCCAATAGCCAGGTTGCCTCCATTGGCTGCCCTGAGTTCCCGCAATTAATAACCAGCGGCGGCAGCAGCAGCAGCAGCAACGATCATATGTTATTCCACTGCTCTCACCGAACACATATACCATGAGAGGGGGGCTGGGGGCTGGGAGTGAAAAGGGAGGCGCTGTTCCGAAAGGCTTTGAAAGGCAAGTATAGGGGACAGCATGGAAAAGCAATTAAGCAGTTGTGCATCAATGTGGATGTTTCGGCGGAAAAAAAGGTCCCAGTCCAAGCAGAAATCTTTGAGTCAGGCCGAGGCGCTGTCCTCACGTCAAGCGGGAGGTGAATGTGATACAGCTTCTGCTGGTCTCAGGCTTTCCACTCCCATTAGGATTCACCCAATACTACTTAAGGGGTCTCAGCACAGCGTGTACCGAGCACTACTTGGAGGATCTGAATTCATCATTTTCCGAATGTTGCCTCAAAACGAAAACAATGTCTTTGCTGAGTGCTACTGAATCCCTCTCCTGTCGTTGCCCCTATAGCCATCCTGAGGAAGACTCTGATCGGGGAGGGGGAGGGGGCTGTGGGCTAGAAGCTGGTGAGGAAGGCCAGCACTGCTGTGGGGCTGGAGCCAGGACCTTGATGGGGTGCTTGAGAGGAAGAGGAGCAGGAGGAAGGTCAAGGCCCTCCTGTGGGAAGCCGTCTCATCCTCTCCATGACGAGCTGTGGCGAATGAGGGGCAGCTTCAGCAACAGGCTCATCACTCCTCCAAAGGAGCTTTCCATTCCTTTGTCCCGACCGCCATGAGATTGTACAACAACTCCCCCCCCACCCACCCCCTTATTGATTTGCTGAATCATTTGGATTTGTTTGACACATACGTCTGCACATAGAGCTGCATTCATTAAGTGGCTATGACAAATTAAGCAGAGGCTGACATTTAAGACCGCCATCATGAGGTTAAGAGACTAAAGGGCTGATTATGGTTCGACGTTCACGCAACGCAAAGACCACTCAGACGCTTCGACGCAGTCGTGAACCTTTATGGTTCTGCGTCAGGTTTTAGTAGGCGGCCCAATCACAGCCCTTGCTGCTGCGTCGCCTTGACAGAAGGTTACAATTTTTTTGAGCCGCACGTCCGGCCCTCGCAGGTGGAAGCAAGGAGGGTCCGCAAGGACGTAAGGGGTCCGTAACCTCCTTGCATTGTGTGAACGTGGGACCATAATCAGCCCTTTACGCTGATATACTATGATAAAATGTTCTGATTCAACCTTCATGTTAGTGTCCCTTCAAACACCTCAAGAGGACAGATTTATCATTTGTTTAAAGAGCATTTGAACAATTGGCAGTGGAAAATCCATGTATCCTTTGAATACACGGCCAGGGTGAGATAGCTTATTTAACGGTTTGATGGTCCGCCAGTATTTCAACGGGGCATCTGTTGTGTGAGCCAGTGACTATACATTTTATGCCTCACACATTCTTTGCGCTGTGAGGGGCCAGTGGGCAGTAAAACTTTGTGACTTTGGAAATTCTTTATGAAGACATGATGGATGGCTAAGGAGTGATGATGAAGCCATAAGCTAGTGGAGGAAGTTGGCCTCCACCCAAGACTTTATTGTCACACGAGTAAACCTGTAAAAGGCCAGCAGTCACCCTTAAAGCACTAAACGAAAAACTCAAAACACCCATGTTTTTCCTGAGCAAGAATATCATCAAATGTTTTACTTTATCAAGGAGGCCAGGATCCATGTTGGATTTACAACGTGCCGAACATGGTCTGAGTCAAAACGATGGGAAAAACTAAATTGATCAAGCATTTTTTTATTTTGAAGTCCCTTACGTGACACACTTTTCCCCAGTCAAACAAAGTACATGATTCAACAGTTTGTAATGGAAGCCCGAATGAGCTCCTGCTGCTGGGACTGATAAGTTGCAAAGGAAATGGAAAGTGTGCCACAAAGCAACATTCATTGTCTATAATTACAGACCAGAATAAACATGACAAATTTAAATTACATGTTTTGGAGACTTGGTTGGACAGGTTGACTATAACAACCTGCCCTACACAAATGTTTGCTATGGTTCGAACATTAGGCCAGTTTTGGCTGGAGTTGAACTTTAACCCAATCAGATAAGTGGTTGTGATTTGTTCCTAGTTGTATAGACAACATTACGAAATATCAACAGGAAGAAATATAATTTCCTTTGGTGGTGAAACCAGATGATTCCTAATGAACCACTCACTCCAGCATTTTTTCGTGACCCTTTTCAACTCCATTGCGGCACGCTGGTAATCATGCGCTGAGAGTGGATTCTGAAAGCTAAGTCATACCTATCATCTGTGTCAATGAGGATCGTGGGCACAGACCACCAGGAAATGTACATTTCTCGAGATGGCTGTGGCCAGGCAGGGTTTCCAGGCATAGTGGCAAGGGGGGGTAAGAGGGGGGGCAGTCAACTTTATGAAATGCATCGAGGCAAAGCCCTGGGAAGTAAAATACCAGGTGTCTGTTCTATTGACATTTGGACATGAGACCCTCTATGAGGTCAGCGATCTATGTTCACAATACATGGTAGAGTATGGAAAAGTATTACATTGAAAGTTCATGATGCCATTCCAAGACCACAAAGTCTAGTAAAATTATACAGCCTAGCCTTTGCTAGTGATGTAACTGCTGCCTTGTGGTGGACATTCGCCTTGGGGTAGGGCGTTGCCGCTGCCCGTGCTATGTCATGTTATCCGGCAACATAATATCATGTATGTTTTTATGAATGGATCGATGCTGTCCATTGTTTGAATCCAATGGACAGCATCGATCCATTGTGGTACAGCTCAATTTAATGTGTAGAAACTCTCTTCCTGTCTTGACAGGAAGAGGGAAACAACCTGATTTTGTATTTATGAGGTCAGATCAGGTTATGAAAATTCAGTTCAGTACAAGTTTGCATATCAACAGCATTATTGGTGCAATTCTTCATCTTCCGTGGGGGTGAGAAAGACTATATATACTGTATCTATATGTTCATATCTATAATAGACATGTGATTTATGTTTTTATGTATCCTTAAACTGATGAAAGAATGGATATAAAACATCCGGGTGGCGTGGATCTGCAGTTCAGTCCAAATCGACTGCGTGAAGTATAAAAAAAAATAAGGTTAAGAAAGAAAAGTAAATTGCTATAAACTGTGTTCCCAAATGGACCTTCAGTTTTATAAGTCTCATTGTGCAGCAAGAAGCCACTGATATGAGCAACAAATTCATCACCGACAGGTGTGCCTGTTAAAGGCCTAATAAAGCCTAGGTTGCCTTCAGAAGTTCCAGAGGATATAGATGTCATAACGCTGTCCAAGCCATGCTTGAAGTCTGTGCCAGGACATAAACTGTGTTATGTGCACATTTAGCACATTCCCCCCCACCCTCAAGTCTGTTTCAATCAGGCGATGAAAGGCAACGGCACAAGGTGCAAGGACAATGCTTTATTGTCTGTGGTCTCTGAAGGATGCCTCGTGCAAAACACAAAGGTGTCAAACAGAAAATGGATGCCAGAAGGTTTGGATGTTTGAAAAATATGAAAATGGATTATACATTTGATAAACAACACGTGTGTATCCCCTTTACTTGGGCCTGAAATTAGCCTGCTCTGCTTGGAGGGGGTGGGTTCTAGGGGAGTCTGGGTGGGGGTCTACCTAACGGTCTAGCTGAGGCACTCAGAGGGGTCCACATGTGGGGGTCTTGAGGCTCCCCCCCTGAGAAATCTGAGCTACTTTAAATACATTTCCAGCCTTTCTACAAAACCTCAAACAGGGAATTGAAATGAATTATTTATGAAGACTTTGGGGGAAAACTTATTTTATAAAGCCCCATTGGCAAGCGTGGAGATCTAATATGTGCATTAGCCTATAAGCCTATCATTTCCAGTAACAAATAATGTCCCCGGTTGCTTCCATGCGATTAGCCTCGGCCGGGCTGCTGAACTCTTCCAATGTTACTGGCTCGAAGCGTGTTTGTTAAATCCCCCTTTTTCTTCTCTAATGCAGATTCGAAACACCTGTGCCTGTAAAAAAAGGGGTCTATCCTTTATTGCGCCGCATCTGCGGTACGGGAAACCGAACACCGCATCCAAGTCTGTCCAATACTCTGTCCATGGTCCCCCTCCGCACCAGCTCAAGTTAAACTGCCCGTGCCGTTGTGCCGACGAAACACTCAGGGAAGGCCAAATGTCAAGGCTGGGAAGGCCCACCGTGGTTCAGGCCAGGGGCTGAGAAAGGAGCCAGGGCTGTATTGGCGCTTGCACAGTTGGGCTAGTGTGTGGGGCTGTGTTGCCTGCTGATTGGGGTGGTTACTAGGTATTTTGATAAGGAAATGGTGCATTAAGGTAGCAGATGACAGTGAGAGAGAACGGTGGAGAGAGAGAGAGAGAGAGATTTTGATGAAGGGCTAACACAGGAAATGGTGCATTAAGGTAGCAGATGACAGTGAGAGAGAACGGGGGAGAGAGAGAGAGAGATATTGATGAAGGGCTAACACACACACACACACACACACACACACACACACACACACACACACACAAACACACGGCTTGCAACCAGGCAGCTGAGTTTGAAAAAGTATGAACCGCAGGAGATAAAGTATTAGAAGGTATGAGAAGACTCACAAAACGAAATGCCGTGTGCAGCCTTAAATCAGAACAACAGTGTCATTTTGCAAATCTCCCACACGAGACTCTCCAGAAGCAGAGAGCAGGGCACGCTAAATGGTATTCAACCATGGACGACTGCAAACAGAGAAATATCTGGTCAGTGCAAGTGACACCCTTAGTTGGCTTTGTCTCCGTTTATTTGTATGGCCAATACAACCCGAAGTTAGGAAAACATCTTACTTTGGTATGCAATTTTATTATTGGCTGAATCGAAAAAAAACGGGGAGATTATTTTTACGTTAAAGTTTGGCTACAAGGGGAGAGGCTTTTTGACATATAGGGGGGGGGGGGGGGGGGGGCAGTTTGAATATATACACTTCTGCCCATGCGTTTCGGGCCCGCCCTTACTGTTAAATTAGATGACGTGTACCGAGAGAAAAGTGCATCGCGACTTACACAGTTGTCCTCGGATCCAGAAGCGATGAATCGCCCGCACGGTGACATCGCCGAGTCGCAGGCGTGGCAGCGGTTGACGTGGTTCTCATATCGACGGACACACCTGGGTGAGAAGACAAACACAGTAAGAAAAACAGGCGTAAAACACACGTGTTTAAGAGGATAGTGTAATCACGGCTAGCATGTTTGACTCCCGGCCGAAACGGAACTTGGCTCAACCCCTAGTTCGCCCATCCAACCTCGCTTTGGATAAAAGCGTATGCTGAATGAGTTGAATAGATAAGAGAGAAAATGTGATGTGAATGTATCATGTGATAGCTTGTTGACTTTAGGACTGCTTCTCAGAGGGCTAGATTTCCCCAAAGGAATGAGGAATGGCTGGCCTGAACTCACTGACTCTGGGGAAATGCAGGACCTTCCCCCAAAGGTCGGTCTCTAATTATCCCTGTTTGTGGACGGATGCCCGACTACTCTCTCAGACGGCCAAACACTCTTCAAACACTTTTCAGAAGGAAAGAAAACACAGGTGCTGTGTGCTAACTCAACTCTTTGATGACTTGTGATGGTTTAGTTTTCTGTTCAGTTTGCTTGAGGATATATGCCACGTTATACAATAAATCCTAATTCATTCACAACATCACACTAAACCCTTGCATCCCCAAGATGTGTTTGATGAACAATCTATGTGGGTGTCAAGAATGCAAATAAATATATTTGAATGTCTAAAAGTGAACATGGTCGTGACCACCACCAGCCCGCATGCAGTTGGTGTTGATGGTGTGGGGAAACCCATCGACCGGATGCCCTCCTCCCAGAGCCCCAACCCCCCCCACGAAAGGCCGGTCACGGAGCCCACAGAGGGGCTCCTGCTCAGCAGCCCTTGGAATGCCAACTATGGTCTTCCCCCAATTCAGAAAGGTACACACACCCAGGGCTACTGGGGGGCAGGAAGCCCAGCGCAGTAAACGGTGGAGCGGGAGTCAGCCAGCTCCCTCCCCTCTCTCCCCCCTGCCCTGTTCCCCCCCCCCCCCCCCCCGCTGTGACCAGCTTCCGTTCTCATTCCTCAAGTGGCATGAAATAGCTACCCTCCTGTTGCCGCGGGGACCCTAGGCTGAATGGCTCTCATGAGGAAGGGGGAGAGAGACAGACAGAGAGAGAGAGAGAGACAGAAAGAGAGAGAGAGAGAAAGAGAGAGAGACAGAGAGAGAGAGAGACAGAAAGAGAGAGAGAGAGAGAGACAGAGAGAGAGAGAGAGACAGAAAGAGAGAGAGAGACAGAAAGAGAGAGAGAGAGACGAGAGAGAGACGGAGAGAGAGAGAGAGAGTGAGAGAGAGAGAGAGGGAGAGAGAGAGAGAGAGACATAGCGAGAGAGAGAGAGAGAGAGACATAGAGCGATAGAAAGAGAGAAAGAGAAAGAGAAAGAGAGGGAGAGAAAGAGAAAGAGAGAAAGAGAAAGAGAGAGCGAGAATTAGAGAGGAAACTCTATATATGTCTCCCAGCCTCATGTGCTAGTCTCATTTCAGCCGGAACCCCGAAAGTAGGTCACCCCCAGGTGATTTAGAGAAGAAAAAGAAAAACATCACCACCAAAATAAATGAAAAGCTAACGCAAAGAAGGGATTTAGAAGGAACCGGCTCGGTCAAAGTGTTATTGTAGTAGTACAATAACACTCACAAGTCCCGAGATGTTAGAAGTGTACTTAGGCCACCAGCAGAGAATAGCGTATCTCTTGGTAACTTGAAAAATGCAGAGGCCAAATCTGATTGTCGGAGCAGTACTCATGTTTTTAATGAATGCAGTGTATGCCATGGAAGGCCAGCTGATTGATGTCCAAAGATCAAATCAAGCATTGAATTAACAAAAAAGGAAGAAGGAATAGTAACTTGGTGACATTCGGCTACCATAACAAACACAACCCACCAACGCAAAGTTAGCAGGACAAGATAGCCATTCTCTCTTCTCGGTAATAGTGAGGCTTCTGTGGCTGTCTATGGATATGAGAGAGAGTGAGAGAGAGAGAGAGAGAGAGAGAGAGAGACTAGGGCCTACTAACATCTCCAGGGCTCGGTGAGAGAGTAATGACTTATATCTGGCATTTGTCTGATGAGTAACCCAGACTGCAGTGAGGGGGCTCGTCCCGTTATGCAGGAGCCCTTTCGCTTATCAGGGGGCTGAAAGCTTTTCACGAGCCGTGTCCTACAGTCAGGCCTAAAACAATCAACTGTTGGCAGATTTGGATCCTGTTTTTCCAACTTGATTTACATTAACGTCCTGAAGTTTAAATTAGAACTAAGTGGAAATGGTACCAATTGGAGAAACAAGCAATGTTTTTATTAACAATGGTGACCTCTCCTCCATTTCGGCCCCCATTCAGACCAAGATGAATGATCTTGTGCAACGTAGGAAGCCAAGAAGACATTGTGATGAGGATTTCCTTCAATGTATTCATTGCCATCACAGACTTCACAGGGAACTTAGGAAGCCACTGGCAATGTGTTATTTTACTCAAGAGAAACTCAAGAGAAACTGTCGAGTCACCAAAGGGTTTCACGTGCATAAATACATTATCGCAGGACGTCTTGTTTTCAGAGGCCTGACACATCACAGGGTAACGCATGGGGGGTGACAACCCCACACACAATGAGATCTGCAGGCGTACAGCTCGATGGAGAAAATACAAAACACGCAACGGGTCAAACCTGTGGTGAACGGGGCTCATGAAACTCTCCTTCTCCCAAGTGGACCTGGAAATCCAGCCGATTTATGGGAACTTTATGGGAATTAATCTCATTGTTTGTGGAGCATATAGCAACTTACCTTTCTGGTGTTTTCAATAGAAAAAACCCAATGTGTTACCCTTTGTTCGAAGCCTCAAACCGAGAATAGTCCTGCTAAGTGAGCATGATCATTTTGTAGGCGATAATGGGAGACTTCTCTGGGTATTTGTATTGGTAGAGGCTCTCTGTTTGTCGAAAGGTTCCACTCTGCCTGCCAGGCCAATTTTGAGGCTCTTAGGAGCTCGACTTGGTTAAAGGCAACCATTTTTTTTTCCTTCAAGCCAGGTCCGTCTGCACTTCATTACAATAACACAATTACCACTAGCTAAAACCAGGGATGAACAAAACGACATTTAAATACCCTCCCATTTCCTGGAAGTTAATGCAATAGTTGATGCAGAAACAAGCAACACATTGACCTCTCTTGCGGCCTGTTTTGTGTACCCACCGTTACCCGATGTACGTCATTGGCCATCGACATGCAACACGATGAAAGAGATTTCATCATCCCTGTAAGCTTTAGTTACTGTGGTAAGAGGGGGACAGCTACAACAACAAATGATTGGAGTTAAGTTGTACAGAGATGTGCTCAAAAAGTCTCAAATTTATGCTTCAACGTCAAAGCATTGCTTTTCAAAATATAATATAATTGCTAAAAATAACATTTGATCTGTTTGCACATTGTTGTATTGTTACACAATGCATATCTTAGAACAGTCAGAATGTCCACACACAGATGTTGTCAATGATAACCTTGTTATCCAAACTAAACATTTTATCTTAAGATCAAATCAGTTGATAACCGATCAGCAGGCCTGTCTGTTGATCAATACAAGCCAGAAGCCCAAATGTCAAACAAAAGGTGAGAAGGTAAATGCTGAAAGACAACTATTTGATATTGCAATGACTTGGTCTTTCACAACACAGACCTCCAGTTAGCTTCAGCGAAGCCACTTCTCAGATGGTTTTCTAGTTCTGGGTCTCCTGAATGGATTCTTACTCTTCTCGACGGGTTGTTTTTGTCTGTTGCCATAATAAACTTAGCCTCAGGCATTGGACTTTCTGAGGAACCTAACTGACAGCTCAGGATTTGTGACTGCGTGTGGCCAACTGCATTTAATATTTATTTGGACTGCCGGCCTTGAAGTAAAAAGTCACTATAGCCTTTTCTAGAAATGTTGTGGATCAGAAAGTACAATACTTGTTTTCAAGTTAAGATGATACAATGAACGCCAAAGTAAAGTAGAGACACTATAAGAAAAGAAAAAGGGTAGTCTCGTTCTCGTAGTCGTCATTCATATGTGGCATTAGTAGATGTATATTTTGTCAGATACAATGCATGAATTCATTAAGTAAAATAAAAGCAGACTAGATACTGGTAAGTCTAGCGGTTCTCTTGTGGAGAACGTACCTACTCTTCCTCACCATCATGGCCTTGTTCTCCTGAATATTCAGCAGACTGTATGATATGATGGAGAGATACAGCCCAAATAAACCCCAGCCCCTTCACAGGCATCTCATGAATGCTACAAACCACAAGCTCCAGTAGCTTTGGCTAACACATGGTAGCTTTCTTACTTTGGCTATTATACTTTAAAACATACATGATTTAATGAGAGGAGCTTAATGGAACACCCAGATACAGAGCAGTAGGAAAATGTTCAGTTTAAACATGTTTAAACTCAGTGAATGTTGAATTGAAGAAGCGCATGGGGAGAGCAGGGCATGGACTCATATTTGTTTGCCAGCGCCGTAGGAAAACTTAGTTGTTGAGGTGACCAGCCAATGACCATAAACAAACATTCCAATAGCAGATACCATCGGCCAATGGCAAACCCCCGTGCTTCAATCAGCCGTTTCCGGGCAGAACTTACGCCAGGCAAGACCTTTTTACCAAGCTTCTGATTCCATAGGGAGCAAAGGAAGGGAGGAAAAAAAAAGTCTTAAGGGTCTCTCGGCCGTCCCCGTTTGACCGCACGACTCGTGGAAAAAGGGCTGCTGCGCTCTGGTTAGCGGCTTGATAAAGACACGGTGAAGACGAGAACGTTGAAGGGGAGAAAGATAAAGTCGGTTTGAAACCAAGGAGAGTTCCCCTCTTTCCCCTTCTTATGAGTTGCGTCTGGACGCAGAGTCTCAGAGACGACAGCTCGCCAGGCCAGGAGTCGACCTGGAAACCAGGCACAAATATTTATCCGAGTGAAATAGGGTTTTGACAGCCGCTGGAGTGAAGAGGTGAACGGTGAACCAGCCTCAGACATGAAAGAATGAGGGACTTAATAATGTCTTTTTTACTGGGCCAAAAAGAACATTTAGGATTCTTTAAGGCCCTGTTTTAATCATCCGGGCTGTATGGATACCTGCTCACCAGTGGTAAAAATAACATTCTCTGCGCAGATGTTCAGAAGGAACATTCCCCCCGCCATCCTCTGGAATGTGAACCTCATGAACATATAGGAATATTTGGAGCAGGAAATAAATCAATAAAAAATTACTCTTGGTTGAGGATTTATGTAGTCAAAAGCATACCTTTTTGTTGAATTGAAAAGTGGTTGGCAAAGGATCAAAAGTACCACATAAACAATAGGGTGCTAAAAAGAAAAACACATTGTTTTATCATATATTATTAGCTTTTGTTCCCTTTGAAAGTAAATATCCCAATCGCAATCTGTGTTGTTGTTGAATAATAATAAAGTACTCAAATGATTCCACAGTTTCATACTAATGTCAGTCGTCAGTGTGGAACATTCCTCTGCCTCTGCACACTGACCTGTGCGTGCGGAGATCCCAGAGCCGGATGCCGTCAGTAACCGCGCTGGTGAGGAAGAGGTTGTGGGAGTCAGGTGACTGCGTAGCGAACGCCGAGCCCTGCGAGGACGGGACACAAGACACCGGTAAACAAAACACTCCTATGCAACCTCCTCAAAGCAAAGCAGCCTGAAAATTGCCTTCTCAGAAAACGAAAACAGCCCACCGCGCTTGCTACTTGATATCATAATCAGCAAACAGCCTTCGTGAAGTCATTTTGTGTTAGAGTGGTAATTACTCGGGAGGAGAAGGGGGAGGTAAGGGGATCGTGGGCAGGATGTGTCTGGCGGTATGAAGTCGAACCAACCGGTGGATAACCAGTATATAACTGGGAACCTAAAGCTAAACGGGTGTCAGCTTCAAGGCCCTCGACTGGGACTAGGACACCGAAGCGCCAGGTGAGTTTGTGGTTTGGGATTGGAGATGAGTGTGGAAGGCGGGGGATGGTGGCGGTGGGGGTTTGTTTAGATTTCCACAAAGAGTGGAAACAAAAAGCGAATTTCCAGTGAGACACTATTTTTTTTCCAAGAATTTGCCCCCTCTCTGACGATCCGCAGGTGATCCCTCCGCAGAAGAGACGAGACAAACTTTAGGCTGGTGGTGGTGGTGATGAGGGTGGAGGGGGCCACGGCCTTCGAATACAGTAGCTCTCCCTGTTCCTGTCACCCCCCCTCCCCCATCCTCTTTAAATACAGGATGTGGGTGGCGGGAGGGTTTGTCTTTGGACACTGATGTTTTTTTGCACTTTTGTCAGGCCGAATTCCCCCCCCACCTCCACCTGCCCCATGCACATGGGGGTGGGGGCAGGGGAGGGTTACACCCTGTTCCACAAGCCGTGTAGTAAGGAGGGGGAGAGTTGTTGGGGGCGGCCCCTTCACTGACGCACCACCGGGCCAAGCTGAGTCAACACCCCCTAAAAGGGGGGGGGGGGGGGGGGGATCGGGGGGGTCAGCAACTCTATAGCTGGCAGAGACAGGGCGCAGTCACCCCTGGGGAACGCAGAGCTCCGTGCTGCGGGAGAGAATCCCGGCCGGTCGACTGCACAGGGGGCTAAGGCGTTTAATCCCGGACACCAGGTGCTGTGTGTCTAGGGTAATCCAGGCATGGAGCTGATGACGTTGCTACGCACACTCCGCTGCGTGAGCCAGATCGGAGCTGGCGACAGGCTACTCATCGCCCTCCCTCGAGAGGAGGAGATTGGCGGCGGTGGTGGTGGTGGTGGTGGTGGGTCGTGGGGTTCAAACTAGCGACCCGCAGAAGGTGTATCTTTAGGCGTTATGCTCTGCAGTGGGTAAACCCGCACTATGTCCGGTTGAGTCTGAACGTTTGTGCGGCTGTATTATTTTATTCCATAGATCTCGCCAAAGCCGAGCGGCTGAAGAATTAAAACTATTTTCTCAGTCGTCCTGTGGATTCTCAGAATCCATTCAAAGGGATCGAGAAAATCCACCTCGAAGTGAGCTGAGCTGCCGTGACGGTGGTGACCGTGAAGGTTTGCCCTCCGTCAAAAAGCACTTTTAGAAGTAAAATAAAGTAGAATGGATGTGCTGCTCTCCTTTGTTTGACTAAGCCGGAGAGGGCTTCGACAGTAACTTGGACCGCCAGCCGGGTCCTTGCCGTGATGATCAACACCGCAGCCCGCCATGTGAAATCCATCTGACAGCCAAGCGGAGAAATAAATAACAGACATCCCTTTTTTCCCCTCTACCGGCCATGTACGCATTTACTGCAAACATGAGATTTCCATATCGTGCCACGCCGGAGCGCTCCTCGAGGATTCTGCGGGGTCAGCTGTACTGCCTGTGACGTCCCAGCGCTGTCCGGTTGTTAGACTCTAATTAGGCCCACGTGTAGACCCAACACAAGCTAGAGGCAGCGACGAAGACCACACAAACCCTCGTGAAAGAGCCGGCGATGAGGAATGTGCGATTACACGGAGCAGGGCCGTGGTCCAACCTGAAATCTCCCCTGACCATCTCCTCATGTCAAGCCTAATCCCGCAGCGACCAGGAATCCACATCTAGACACTTCAGCGGGACGCTACGATTCAGGGCGACGGAGCCCCGTTTCTTTTTTTTTTTAGCTGCCATGGAAACCCTTAGCTCAATGTTACCATGGCCTTGTTCACTCGCAACCGCGGAAAGCAACACTTTCACGGCCGCCAGAGGAGATTTTTGGGTCTTATGTAACACTCATGGATTCCTTATGCGAGGCTCGCGCTACGTGAGAGAGAGAGAGAGAGAGAGAGAGAGAGAGAGAGAGCGAGCGAAAGAGAAAGAGAGAGAGATCGCACCCACGAGAGAGAGAGAAAGAGAGAGAGAGAGAGAGAGAGAGAGAGAGAGAGAGAGAGAGAGGGTCCTTCGAGAGTAGAATGGAAGACGTGTTTCACACCCCAACGCAAAGCCAACCCTGAGCCGCCTCCTCCTCCACAGGGTATAGCTCCCTCGCCCTATGAGCTGTCTGTCTGTACAGCTCCATCACCCTATGCGCTGTCTGTCTGTACAGCTCCCTCGCCCTATGCGCTGTCTGTTTGCCAGTAGGATGACATCACCCACAGTGACAGGAGGAACCAGGTTGCCATGACATTTCTCAATATAAAAACATAAGGATTTGCATAGCGTGTCATTTGTCAAATGAATGCACGGCGGTGTCAGCAGCAAATGCATTCAAAGAAGTGTGATCATCAATTGGGGGGCTCTAGAAAATCGCCTGTGTGCCACAGACTGAAATCCACACGGCCACTGGCGTGAATCAATGAAATAGGGACAAACAAACTCTATATTGTTGTTGTGCACACACACTAAGTAAACCCAAAATCATGCATGTTAAACCAACCAGAGAGAATCCCTGACCACCCCTTCTAGTACACACTTTGTGTAATTAAATATAGTTGTCAAGTGGTTTATTCAGAAGCACTGACCAACGATGATCTGTGATGCAATAACGCAGTCAGGCCACAAATCATACTTTAGACTAATATCTACAGTCTGATTGGCAGACCAGCTCAGATCTGGGGGAACGGGTTTCGACCAAGTGCAAAGTGCGCACTTGTTGCTAAGTGTGTTATTGGCTTAAACAGCAGCAGAAAACAGTTAAAAAGAGCATCTTAAAGAGTCTCAACTCAATACTGTGCAGAGTGGTCACTGTAGAAACTCTGAAAGCTTCATCCACACGCGCAATTGAGATGTCTTTGAGAGATCATCTCCGTGACGAAAAAGGAAACAAGGCCGTTTCTGCTTCCCAGTCGAGGCTCTGTGCCTTCCCCCCCTGAAGTTCTGCTGTAGCACACAGTTGGATTGCTGGAACCAGGGACGAGCCTTCTGGAGACATTGTTATACTGACTGATTCCTGTTCTGCATCGTCGTGTTATTGTTTCATTCATCTCGGCGATCTAACATACACAGTGTATAAAAAGCAGTGAGAGGTAGTTGCAGAACAGGAATCAGTTCTGCATCTAACCCCTAACCCCTCACCCTAACCCTTCACCCTCACGTTAGCATGTTAGCACTAAGCACGTTAGCACGTCTGTGGCGAGCTGACCTTGTTCTGTGCGATGCAGTGGATGGCTCTGCCGTGGGCGTCGGGCCACTCGGACACCACCCTGCCCTGGTTCATGTCCATCACCTGGAGGGATCGGTCCGCTCCGGACTGCAAGACCAGGTCTGGGTCAGGCGCTAAGGCATGTGGCCTCATTTAAAACAGTTCTAATGGGTTTCACATCCAAAATAAATTAGATGTAGAATCTTTGTGTGGGTGAATAAAAAATAGGCTGGGCAAGGATTTTTGTTTGGGGAGAATAACAACTCCGCACGTTGAGTTAATGTGGTGCATGTAGCATGTAGCATGTAGCATGTAGGAGAGATGCTGCATTCCAGTGTACATGTCCTCGTTACAAGCATCAAAAAGGATTTCACTCCCCCTTATCAAAGACAAACAGGTTTGGCTGTAAATGTATTATTATTATAAGAATGATTATAGGAAAAAAAAGAAAGGAAAACACACAGCACATTTGTGCTAGTCAGCAGAGCAGGATGGAATGTGTGCAATTCTGCAACAGAAAGTTAAAAGTGACCGTGCGTGTGTTTATGTGGGATTTCCAGTATGTTGGTAAGGGATACTTTCATGTACTTTCCACTCTGGCCATTGCACAGTGGTGCACAGTAATAAAAGGATCCTACTTATCCAAACAGAGCTCTTATTGGACTTTAGGGTTCGGTGGATTTCACTAGAAAATAAATTGTATTGTAAACCTTCAACAAGAGGCTAAGTGGAGACATTGCACATGTCAAAAGAGAGCTCTTGTGATTTACAGGTGAGGGTCAGCCACGGCACCTCTGAGACACTGCAACATATGAGGGCCAATGCAGAGGATGGACCCGGTTGCTGTTGTTGACGGGAATGCCTGCTCAAGTCCCTGATGTTGATTCAAGAGCCTGTCTCTCTTTTGCTTTGCAGTCTGCCAGTCACCCACGCAGCGGAGCGACGAGCCGCCGACTCACTCAAGTGAGGCGGGATGCAACCCTGTCTCTGTCTCACTCTCTCTCTCTGTCACAGTCTCTCTCTCCCCCCCACTCGCTCTCTCTCTCTCTCTCTCTCTCCGTCACAGTCTCTGTCTCCCTCTCTCTCTCTCTGTCCCAGTCTCTCTCTCCTCCTCTCTCCCCCCCCCTCGCTCTCTCCCCCTGTCTCTCTCTGTCCCAGTCTCTCTCTCTCTCAACCTCTCTCTCTCTCACTCTGTCTGTCTCTTTCTCTCCCCCCCTCGCTCTGCCTCTCTTTCTCTCTCTCTTCCACTCCCCATTTTTCCCTCTCTCTCTCCCCCCCTCTCCCTCTCCCCCCTCTCTCTCTCCACCTCTCTCTCTCTTACTCTGTCTGTCTCTCTATCTCTATGTCTCTCTCTCTCCCCCCCCCCCCCCCCCCCCGCTCTCTCTCTCTCTCTCCCTCTCTCATATGCGTTTGACTCGGCTGACCGGCTTTTCCACTGCTGGGAGTTCAGAGTGAGCTTTAGGAATGTTGAGAAAACAGAGCGAATAATCACGTCATATTAAAGCAGGGGGTGTTATTACAGGGAGCAAAGGATACGGGAATAGAAGTCGTTGATTGCGGACAGGGCGGTGATGTCGGTGGCCGTGGTTGTTCTGAAGCGGGCGGCTAGCTTGATGACGCTCCTCTGCTTGTATCTAAAATGTTTACAACAAAACAGAAAGAATGGAGGATATAGTGGAAGGCATTTGTACTGAGGAGCAAGGGTCATAGACATGCACCGCATGAACCAGACAGACCTTCTGTATACACAACAATGGTTTACGGTATGATTCTGTTTGAGCTCTTCTCTCTGTCGCCCCGGTCACGGACGCCGGGCGGTCTGGCGTCTCACCCTCAGCCGTGCGTGTCTTTTGGGTGTGTGTGGGCGGGAGGGGAAACTTGAACACCGGCGAGGAGACCCCACACAAACACGGGTTGCACATTTCCAAAAAAACAACGGGCCCCCAGGCTGAGGGTCCCGGTGTTGTCAGCCGTGCAGACCGCCGCCAGTGCTGCCACCTCACAATTTCTGTCTTTACTCTTCCAATACTGTTATATCCTTTTATAGGACTTCTATCGGTTTGTCATCGGCGGGCTTCCGCGCCGCGGGAACAGAAGAGGGCTGTTTTGAGCGCGTGTCACGTTTCGTCCACCGGAGCAGAACTGACAAGTTGAAGTGCAGCGGGGCCGTGTGGTGCTGTGGTGAGTTAGCCCCTGTCCCTGACGCTGCCGTCTACGCCAAACCGAATACAGAGGCACCCATCAGGCACCCAGCCGTGAGGTTCACATCCTTTGGCAGACTGTACCCCAGGAGGGTCTCCCCAGTACCTACCTCTTGATGTCGTCGTGGGTGTTGTCCACGTGATAGAGGTAGAGGAGCAGGGAGTGCCCACAGGCCACCAGCAGGAACTTGTCCAGGTAGTAAAACTGAGCAGCGCTAATGGGATGGGATAGCATGTCCCCGCCCTTAAAGTACACAGAAGGTTAGATTACTCAACAGGAAGCAACGATTATTTTTCAAATGTTTTATTCAACTATTGATTCAGTCTATACCATGTGTGTGTTGTGCTGTGTGTAGTCTCTGTGGGAATGTATTGCTTATTCATTTTCAACCTGATGCAATGGAAGACTTTTATTTTGGCGGTGCATCCCCTCAAAAGGCTGGGCTTGTTGTGGTGGGGTTTGACTCCTCAAACAATGCTGAGGGTCAGCACCTTGGTACCTCCACAATGTTATCGAGAACAGCAAAAAGCCAATTCATGCAGCCTATTGTCTACCCCTAACTAATAAAATCTGTTATCGGGATTCACAAATAGTACAGTTAATCTTTCATTGTTCCCATTTGGGTTTTTTTAAATTTAAATATATCAAAACAAAACCTCAAAGGCTTTCTTTGGCTGGGCAGCTTTAATAAACGCATGATTGTTATTTCAGTCTTTCTTTCAATGTGGAAATAAAAAAATATATACAGAAGAATGTTTTCCTCAGATGATCGGAAATCTTCTCCGGCACCGTGTTGCAAGCTGGAGCGCGACTTAAGACACTGTTTCGGTGAAGGGCAGACGAAACACTCTGATCTAAGATGACACATGAGCACGAAAAGATAAATTGTAAAGCATAACGGCCGTTCGTTACTCTCATTTCTCCACTGACAGGTTTCTTAGTATGAATGCACAAAACTGTATGTAATTCTGGCTAACCCCGACAGAGCTCTGCCGCTTGAAAAACAAAAAGCTGTCCTTGTTGCCAAGAGGTTTCACAAGAAGAAGGAGGAACAGGAGGAATAGCCAAAGGATGTAGCTTTAGCCAAGGCTTAGACAGTCTGGTCCCAATCTCAATGAGAGGGGTGAAGCAGGAATGGTTAGCATCAGCAGAGTCCCGCTTTGACGACAAACTTCTGCTTGAGTTGCTATGTGAAAATAGGCCGCCGTTTATTCTGTCCCGCTGACATTTAAAACAAATTTGAAAAAAAACAACACTGACGCCCAAAGAGAACTGTGAAAGTAACTGCTAGGAAAACTTGGGAGTTTTTTTTTGGGCGTGTGTTTTTTAGTGCTGGGAGCCCGTCGGCCAGTTCGTACGACAAAGCCTCGATGCGCGCCAAGAATCACACGACTCGTTATTAAGGCTCCTAGTCCGCGAGGCTCTTCCGTTAAACCGGAAAATTGTGAATTACGAACCTTTAATACGACCCTGTCAAAACAACATCTCTGTGTGCTGCACAGACTTTCCGAAAAGGAAGCTCTACGTTAACGCAAACGTAAGGAGGATCTTTATTGGCCCACCATCTGGTAGCTTTCCACCATTTTTACCAATGTAAACGCCCTGTCACTCCAGCAGTCCACGTTTTGTGTTTTTTCCTTTTTTCCATTCCTCTGTTTGTCTCACACAGTAAGCCTGAACACACCCCGAAACAAGACAAAAGAATGAAAATAACACAACACTTATGTAGGGTCTGGCCGCAACTGTGACCTCATTGTTTTCCCTACGGTTTGCAACATCTCCTCTTATATTCACTAAATCAAGTGAGTGACGGCACTGATCTTTAGCATTTAATAAAGCCTGTGTGGAGGAGAGGGACAGCCCTTCAGTGATGTGTGTGTGTGTGTGTGTGTGTGTGTGTGTGTGTGTGTGGCGCCTTCAAATTGTTCCTTCCTACCTTCCCTTATAGCTCAATGAGTCCTATCCCGAATGAAGCCCAGGCTGGTGTTGCGTGTTTGGCGTGTGTGTGTGTGTGTGTGTGTGTGTGTGTGTGTGTACAACATGTCGTGTGGCACATTCACCAGAGTGATGGCAGGCTCCGAGCTTCCAGAGGGCCAGACTCTCAGAGTTCGGTCCCTGGAGGCGCTGAGCCAACGCTGTCGGCAGTGGCTCCATCCCACACTGATCACTGCGTTGTTGTGGCCTGAACACACACACACAGACACACACGCACACACACACACACACACACACACACACACACACATACAGGCATGTGCACAGACACACAACATACACACAGACCGACACACACACACATACAGGCATGTGCACAGACACACAACACACACACAGACACACACAGACCGACACACACACACACACACACATACAGGCATGTGCACAGACACACAACACACACACAGACACACAGGCCCCCACACACACACACATACAGGCATGTGCACAGACACACAACACACACAAAGGCACACACACAGACCCATACACACACACACATACAGGCATGTGTACAGACACACAACACTCACAGATACACACGCACACACAGACCCATACACATACACACACACACACACACATATAGGCATGTGCACAGACACACAACACACACACAAACACACACACACGCACACACAGACCCATACACATACACACAAACATAAAGGCATGTGCACAGACACACAACACACACACAAACACACACACAGAGACACACGCACACACAGACCCATACACATACACACACATACAGGCATGTGCACAGACACACAACACACACACACACACACAAACACACACACAGACCCACACGCACACACAGACGATAGACACACACACACACACACACAGACAAGCATGTGCCCAGACACAGACAACAACACAAAAATGTGTGTGCGTGGGCACACACAAACACAAGCATGTGCACCGACACACACACACACACACACACACACACACACACACACACACACACACACACCAGACACACACACACACACACACACACACCAGACACACACACCAGACACACAATGGTGAGTCAGGCTCTCTGGGACAGCCGTGGGTGACCACACCATTCAATCGTGGTATTGTGCGAAAAGCCAAGTGGAGTGAGAAGCAAAAGGTTGGACTCCATCGCGTGCCCCCCGATCCCCTCCCGGACACACCCCAGTACCCCCCCCCCTCCTCCTCCTCCTCCTCCTACTCCTCGTCCTAAACGCGCACTCACATAGCCACCCTCCCTCTCTGCTGCCCTCTTGTGGACAGTGCTGCCTCATCATCCATCTGCTGTTTAAGGCCCCAGAGCGAAAGGTTCCTCAGCACAAAAGCATGCAGCGTCTGGGCCGTGCGCCGGCAAACTTTAAGAGCTACTTTAATGTCTTATCCACGCTGCCGTGGCGCTCTGTGTGGCACAGATTGTCCGATACTGTGGTTGGACCTGAAACAGCTGGGTAAGTCAGCGGCCTTTATGGCAAACAGAGAGCCCTCTATAATAGCCACTTTGTGTGTGTGTGCGTGTGTGTGTGTGTGTGTGTGTGTGTGTGTGTGTGTGTGTGCGTGTGTGTATGACGACTGTGGGCGAGAGGAGGAAAAAGAAGTAAGAAAAAAAGGTCCATTGGGTCTAAGATATGTTGTGCCCTTTCCTCCCTAATTTTCCGCCCATCACCTAGTCTTTCACTCCTCTGACAGATACAGAGTTAAGCATGCACCGCTTCTCTTTTTTTCCTCGTGCTGAAATAAACTCCTTTATCTCCGAGTTTAACAGTGATAGCTGACAAAATGATTTCACTTTGTGAGTCTTTCATCCTAGGACATGGGAGCTGGTATGCGGGCCAAACTCGAATAAGGTAAATAGCTCAGCCAGAGCTGGAGATTAACTGTCCCGGTAGGAACGTGGACCAAGCACGTCTAAGGATGATTCACCTATCAGGAGGTCTGCTGTTAGGGGATTTTTATTTGCAGCTCTTGCTGGATCGAGCCACTGTGCACATTGCACGATCGGTTCACTTTTGCAAAATCTGTAAATATGTCTGAATGATGGCGTCAATTTATGTTCTGAGTTTCTCCTATCTTTAAGTGTTCTTTTATCTTATTTTATTGAAAAAAAAAAAAAAGTATTACTCTCCCACTCGATTGTCAAATGAGAAATGAAAGTGCAAAGCATGAAGCATGAAGAAAAGTGGACCTCAAGATGAATCTAGTCTGCAAATACAAGGAAATTGTCAAGAATTAGGTGCACCTGTATAGACAGCCGGGCTGCCAGTGAGGTTGGACTTGTATGAAAACACAGAACTGTCTCCAAGACCACACAGGATCTGCTTTCCATCACCTAGGAATGACAAGAAATACATTCACAACCACACACACACACGTATGGACGCACGCACGCAAGCACGCACCCACACAATACTGATCTTTCCTTCGATTAAGAGTTTCAGTTTCTTTACATACTGCTGAAAAAGACTGTTACTTTATTAGTTTGGATCTTTATTACATTGTTAGCCCAACCTTTTTTGTAAATTCTTACAATTCTACATCATCATGGGGCGGCATTAGCTCAGGGGGTAGAGCGGGCTTGCTGGTAACCGCAAGGTTGCAGGTTTGATTCCCGGCTCCTCGAGTGTCGAGGTGTCCGTGGGCAAGACACCTCACCCTGACTGCTCCCGACGAGCTGGCTGTCGCCCTGCATGGCCGCCGTCAGTGTTTGAATGTGTGCACGAATGGGTGATTGGGAGGCACTATTGTAAAGCGCTTTGGGTGGCCTCTGGTTACAAAAAGGCGCTGTATAAGATGCAGTCCATTCACCATCATGCTCAGCTATTCAATTACAGACAGGCGGACAGGAGTCTCACCTGAGTACTGCATGCTGCAGACTGGTGCGTTGGCGACACGAAGCAGCTGGTGGGGAACACTCGGTGCTCGGCCATCTGTCGGATAATCTCTCAGGATAGGGCCTCTGGTTAACGCACAGAGAAATAAAGGCATGTTGAGGTATGCGTAGGGACTTGGACCCTTATTTAAATAAGAACCCAAACTCACACTTTCCTTCTGTGAGTTTCCTTGGGGCGTGAGGAATTTTCCACATTCGTCTTGGGCGAGAACATGGTCCTTCTGAAAAACAAGACACGCTGTGTGCTGTATTGTTTTATATCACATATTTAAACCTTGCTATATATGCTTATTTTGAAGGCTCACAGTACGTAACAACCACAGTAATAGGGAGACGATGGTGAAGCAAAGCTAATGCTAACCATGCAGCCGCCATGGGCATCATGGCCTTCACAACAGTTACCATGGTTATGCTGACTCTCACCTAAAGCCTTAACAGCAGGCTACACTGCATCTGTCTTGGGCCGGGAAAACGACAGCCCATTTCCACGTTTCAGCGGTCAAAAGTTCTATGCAAATAACTAGATGGCCTTCCAGGTTCCAATAGGGAAGATAGAACGCTTGGGGGCAGCCAGCTGAGGAGTTGGAGGCTGTTGACGTGCTGAATGATACGGTGGACTTCCTAGACCTACCGTGGGGAACTGCTGTATCCTGAGGACTTGACCCTGGTCTGGAACACCAGAGGCTGCTCCTTCACACATCCTTGGTTAGAAGAGAAACCAGTGAGTAAGACAGGAGGTACGGCCTTTCAGCAAGAAAGACCAATGGGTGATGCTCAATAGTTGGCTAAAACATCCAATGAAAAATGTATCATGAGGATAAGTTAAAGGCGTACTGATATTGAGTTTAATGAGCAGGATAATACTGAGAATTCTGTTGCGACTGCGGAGCCTTCCTCGGTATTTAGACGATAAAGACGATTCATCGATTGATGTTCAGGCCAAGGGATTCGGCACAGACAACAAAGAGACTTTAAATACTTTAAACAGTGTTTTAAATAGCCCTCGGCTGATCTTCCATTCGTTGCTGTCCGTGGGTTAGATTTTTTTTTTGTTCTACGACAATGAGCTCACTTTTTCCGTAGCCATTAAAATGCGTGTGGCTTTCCAAAAACAATTTCTCTGTTGAACACAGGCAACGCGAGGAAAGGTCACACAATCCCTGAGCGGTAACTCAAGCCAGCGCCCAGCAGGTCTGCGTGACAGTCCTTCTCACAGTGGCTCCCTACTGAATGAACAGCAGGGTAAAAATAACAACAGGAACATATCAATCAATAAGGATCCGTTTTGGGGACCGGATAAATACTTTCCATGTGTGTACAATGATTTGAGAAGTTGCAAAGTAGTTGCAAAGTAAAGTTACAAACGCAAAGTCAAGTGCACCAGCTGAATACTTTGGACGCTCAAGATGTGCATTCGATGGAAGCTGGGATTGTGGGCTTGGACCACGTTTATTAAACCTCTCGGGTGGAGAGGGCCACTTCTGGTCCATCGTTCCCAGTTGAAGAGCACTCACTTTGATCGCATTCAGTGAACCGAAGAAGGCAAAACTCAGACCTCCTGCTGAGTGAATTCCTAAATTAACACCTTGCATAAACATTTTTATAAACTATCCAAGATGCACAGCCCCAGAAGATATTTTATATGGTCATAAGATATCATCTAGGCTGTAAAATGCATCTCCAGAGAGCTTTTGGCTTTAATAAAGATGGCTTAGAGTTAGCTATACTTAAGATGGCACCTGAAGACAGGAAGGAATCAGCTATGCTAAAACCTCCACAGCAAAATAATGTTAGCTAACTGCAAAAAAAAAGGTATTAAACCAGAATTGGATAAAAACCAGTGGAGAGTTCTTCCAACACTTTTACAACGGTTTGTGATTCACGGTTAACTTATGACGACAAAACTGGAGCCCCAGTTGGAGTTTTATATTCACACACTCCTCTGCAATCCCTGAAACTGATACTTTATGCAGTTCCTCACGTAAAATCACGATCATGTCAAAGACGTACACCAACCGGTTCGACACTGTTTCAGGAAAACTCTGAAACAGGCGCTGTAAAAGCCCTGCTATGAAAACATTACCCTTGAAGGGCAGCACGATAAAGTAATTTTATTATAGTTCAATATGACGACTAACTTGGTCGGAATTTTCGCAATTCAAGCATGTGCAAACACACGCGCCCACACAAACACACACAAACTCAGCAACTCTCCTCTCATAAATAGTGTTAACATGCAGTTCTGCCTGACATCCTCTGAATCAAACTATTGCAAAACAACTGCAAAACATTTACGTTGTTTCCTTTTCATTTTGAACTGCGAAAAAATACAAATAATTCCTACGCAGCCCTGGGATAAACTGATTTATAATAAACTGATTGTAGTCTATCGTGATGATTCAGCCCCCTGATTCTTGCACAACAAAAAAAAACGGTCTTCTGTTATGTTTGACCGTGCCACGACTGGGACACCTCAATCCCTGGGATCTGGGTCTTGTGTGTAGGCCGTAGACGGTGCGTCTGCAGTCGTTGACTTCAAAGAACCGGGGGACAGGCTGCTCATGTCTGTGATTTCTGGATCACCCAGCCAGCCGTCTCTCCAGACGGTCCTGGGGATCCTTCGCATCCCCTGGCACTGCCTGACGCCTCGCAGACACACTCCCACTCGTTAGGGCGGCAATAGGGCTTTCCTCAGCACTAACACGTCTGCCACGCAAAAGCTGTGCCGCCGACTCCAACAGAGCCGTGTTTTTCTTGTTGTTTTGTTTGCCAGAGCGTAATGAAACACAAAACAGGCCAAACGAGAGTTCGCCAAAAACCGCAACTTTGCCTGGTACACGTTCTGAACCAAAAAAAAAAGTAGGTCAGTATTAAGTAGACCAAGAACTATCAGCCCAATTACCACTCTGTTACGGTTTTGCCCTATTCGGGCACTTTCATTTAAAAATGCAGCAAATTCCGAAGCAGAAAATGGCGGGTTGGGGGGAGGAATCCTATGCAGCGAAAGACATCGCAGGCCCCCCCACAATGAGAAGGAAGCAATCTTTTCCGTCCTATATATTTACGGATAATAATGCGGTTCTGTGTGAGCTCCACGCGGCCCTCCGTTAAGGCCTTCTATAAACACGTGATTTAACGGAGCCCCCCTGCCAGCCAAACTAAACGGAGTAAAATGGGTCATACTTTTTAAAAGCCCAGCCTCATGAAAATGCAGCAGTATACTTGTATTTTATAGACGGACACACCACTGGGATGCGTGTGTCCGTGTGTGTATATATGTATGTAGGTGTGCGTGTGTGCGTGCGTGTGTGTGTGTGTGTGTGTTTGTGTGTGTGTGTGTGTGGGGAGGGGGGGAGAGTTTAAACAGGGACTGGGATGCTGACCTTTTCTTTCGGGACGATTTGGCTCCTTCCTCTTCAAGTCAGCATTCAGAGGCGATCCCGACAGAGCAGGAGAGCTGACAGTGAGGGGGAGGGGGAGGGGGGGGCGGCAGTTAGGAGAGAGTGACTGGAAACACAGAGGAGAGCAGCATTTTCCATCGTTATGGATTATTAGTCCCATGTCCTTCACACAGCAGCACTATCTCACTGACTCGTGAGAACACTAAGCAGCGTGTGTGTTTGTAATAAGCCACGTTAATATGGAAACGTCTGAGCTGTGTGTGTGTCTGTGTGTGTGTGTGTGTCTGTGTGTGTGTGTTGGGGGGGGGGGGGGGGGGGGACTTCAGTAAACCCAGTGGGTTGTGGGTGCCAGCCACAGTGAAAGACAGCAAACGTGCTGGTTTTTGCACGCCTTAATGACTTTGGCTTATAATCGACACTTTTATATCTGGCCAGTCATGGTGTAATTACATGGTGGAGGAATTGTCCGATTTACGCCCCACTGTGAAATGGTAAATCAAGGTGATTGTATAAAGGTAAATGGGGGAAACAAAGTAAACAAAGTATTTGCATCTTTAAATGTTATTGATGCACAATAAAAAAAAGTGCCTTTATTAATAAATATTGACCATTCTAATGCCCCACCGAGCAATCAACATCTGTTTGACCCATTGAGATTCAAGAATGTGAATGTAATCGGAAACGACTCGATTTTCGCAGTATTTATGTTTTGCAGTTCAATTTATTTTTTGTCCTTTGTCCTCAGTATGCCCTGTACTTTCTGCCTGTGATACCAGAGTTTTCCATCTGGGATTAATAAACATCGACATCCCCCGCTATAAAGCAACCAGGGCATCTATCATTAGAACAGAGAGGTTTATATTCACAGGGGCTGATAGTTACCTTTGAATCACCGATAGGCCTTCACTCCAGCTTCCCAAGGCCTTGTCCAGGCTCTGACACAGGCCCAGTACGGCGTCGGTAGGCCTTACCTCCAACAGAGCCACCGTAGGCGTAAAGAGGGAACTCACCAAACACAACATCTGGTAAGGAGAGAATATAACCTAGAATGGCAGTTTGCAGCTTACAGCAAATCAAAAATAACACAAGGCCAAATAATACATCAAATACAGACAGTGTTGGTTCCAAGATGGACCCGGACAAGCCCTTGTAGAAAGGTAACTTTGGGGTAAGAAACGAAGGGCAGGACAAGTGTGCTTTGTTTACACTTGCAACACAACATGGTTGGAAAGTTTCACCTTGAAAACCGCAGACAGACCTAATAAAAAGCTTATATTGTGACAGCCTCGTCAAACTATAAACTGCTAATTGCAGTTATAAAAAGTTATAATAGTACCTGTGCGCCTTATGAGATGCCGAAAATTACAGGAAGCAGGTCTTCAATAGTCGACAATTAGGAGGTAGTATAATTAAAATCGTCTAATTTTCTAGAACAACATGCGTGCCAACTTCCATTTGGAAAAAAGGAATGTGTGTGCTGTTGTTTCTTGTTGTGGCTTATTGTATTATAAATATGCAAAATGCTGCCAGGGTCTTAAATGAGCCTCATTCTCAAAGAAGCATTGCAACAGACATAAAGTCGAACCAACCACATAAAATGTCCTGACAAAGAAACCCTCTGCAGAATGAATTTTTCTTAAGTATGATGAAAAGTTGACACCCAATTAAGTCAATTGTCAAAATGGACTTAATTGTCAAAATTACCCATTAAGCACCGATAAACAATGTGAAACACGGAACATTAATCCTACCAGCTATAATGTACATTGAACCTTTTACCAGCATAGCTAACCATAAGTTAACCAACCCTGCATTTGGCTGGTGTTGGGAGATGATTAAAGAAGAACAGACCCTAAAACGACTTTAAAGAAAACGGATGAAATGAAAAGTGATGCAGTGGGAAACATGGTAGTGATGTGGCTTGATCCTGGTCCACATTCCGAATAAATCAGCTTTAAAACGTAGCAGTAGATGTAAATATAGACTCAAATTGCCCTTTATGGGTTGCTCAAGCTGTTGCACGAGATCAATGTTACTGGCAGTTATGGGTTACCATGATAACATCAATCAAACATTGTGGCCTAACCCCTGGAAATCTGATTGAAGTGAAAGGAACTTATAGAGACAGCGAAACCCTAATCATCAATACAGCCCGCCCCTAAATGTTAAACACAGTGTGACGAAAGCCCACAGTTTTTAAGACCGCCTACTGGTCTTCGTGGTTTAACGTGTGGCGCACGGTGTCTCCAAGCACGCAGCATGACATTGCGTAGCAGTTGGGATCGCCATACCTGGCCCTCAACCCCTGAAGAGATGGACCAGGAGCCTGCCATGGCTATGCTCAGCTCTGGGTCATCTACAGGAGGATAGAGAACAAGGTTTGGATGGGGCTTTAACTATAATGTAGTTCACATGAGGGATGGGCCATGGAACGTCACATCACATCGCAACAAAAAACTGAAAGTAAAAAAATACAGAAATAAACACATTTATACCCATGTTTGCTTTACCGTGAGGTTCACAGTCAGAGTTTGCGACATTCATTATGTTAAATATCACTGCTAGTACGATACATTTCATGAAATCCATCTCCCATGTGTTGATTTAAAATCCCAAGACCCTATGTTACTTTGTTACATCATCATATTCCGGTCTCCAGAAGGATCCGCTCTCGGGATAGCACTTGAGCCTTCTCGAGACCACTTCAACGTAGACCTTGTGACATTTCACTGGAAACAACACGAGGGGCCCTAATGTGACTCAAGAGCTCTGAGGGGCCAGACGGTAGCAGACAGACAGACAACGGGCCATCCTTCTCCCCAAACGGACACCTCATCTGTCTGCCGATGCGCAGCTCAACTGGAATGTTTCCGCTGGGCAATATTCCCATTCCCTTCCCACATTCTACATAGAATTTTGGGGAAAAAGCTTCAAAATCATAAAAAGTAATAACACTTCTCAACACAACGATTTGAATGTGCTCCATGACTCCCCGGCACGGAACACATCAGAGACACATCAGAGACCAGCGAGAGAGAGAGAGAGAGTGAGGAAAAGAGCGATAAATTCTCCACGGATAATAAAACCCCCCCGACAGCAGCCGCTTCCAGGAAAGAAAAACAGAAGGAGTGGAGCTGATAATAATATTAGACAATTATCAGGCGCGATGGAATGTGGGTTGCGCAAAACGACCATCTCAGCAGCTGAAACATCAACAGCAGCAGCAGCAGCAGCAGCAGCAGCCGCGGAGGCATACCTCTGAAACAGAGAGCTGTGAGCAGGTCAGAGGTGTCAAGGTCCACCAGGTACAGGCCGTCTGAGCTCCCCATCCATAGCAGGCTGCGCTCCCTGCAGGGGGAACAGAGGACAAGAGAGGGAGACAAACACAGAGAGAGAGAGAGAGAGAGAGAGAGAGAGAGAGAGAGAGAGAGAGACACACACACACACACATACAGAGAGAGAGAGAGAGAGAGAGAGAGAGAGGGAGAAAGCGAGAGAGAGAGAGAGATGGACAGAGAGAGAGAGAGAGAGAGAGACACACGACAAAGTGTGAGACACAGAGATAGAGTGAGAGACACACAGCAATAGAGAGAGACAGAGAGCTAGAGAGAGAAAGAGGGGGAGAGTAGGAGAGAAAGAAAGAGGGAGAAAGAGAGATGGTTTTCAGTTGACCGGGGGAATGTGTTTGTTTTTTTGAAAGATTGAAAATTTGATGGTTAGATGGTTCCTAAAAATGGTTAGGAAGGTTATGAAAAACAGAACGTAGCCAAAGCATGTCTACCGTGGGAAAGGGAAAGGGGAGAGAAATGGTAATGAGGAGAAGAGAGGGGAAATTAAAAAAGGGAAAAACTTTTTTTAAACAAGATAGATGACTATGAATGTTGAATATCGGAACGATATGCTTATGTATTGGTAAGGATTTATACAGTGTCACAGCAATGGAGGAAGTGAGAGAAACTGAATCTAGAACATATCATATTGTAGGAAGATATTCGGCTTAACAGATAACCAATCGCCATGATGGTTGCTTTTACTTGCCCTTTGGTGTGATCGTGAAGGTCATCGAACGGGGGGCAGATAGCCATGCTCAGGACTGCTTTAGTGGTCTCCACTATCTGTTGATCGCTTCGTTTTGCTTCTGTTGGCAAGTATCATAGCAGTCAGATCTAACAACTAAATATCTTGAACAGCTATGACATCTCTGCAGAAAAATGATTTTGTTTCGGTTGTACCTTATGGGAATTGGTGCACTACCTTTTTGTTGTGTTACTGCCTCCTGCTGCCTGAGATACCTTTTATACATCTTGTCGATGTCCATTTTGGCCACAAGATGGCAGTTGATGTCAATAGGGAATGAAAAGCACCATATCTAAACACAAAAACGGTTGGTAACACTTAACCCTAAAATTCCACTTCTAATTGAGTTTTTAAACACATTATAAACTGTCCTAACAATTACCTGTCCATCTGATGAGCCCACTATGAACTGCCTGCTCTTCTCCACAAAAACACAGCAGAGCAAAGGAGATGCTGGGACGCATAGAGACAGCACAGTTAGGCAGTAAACATGGACAAATAACAGATGAAACATGAAATACTGATAATACTGACACCAGTTCAGCTGAGATTTGAACTGGTGTTCACTCCTCGTCATGGGAGAGTACAGTGAGTGGCTTGTCCTCCTAGGTGTTTTGCTTAACTACTACCATAATTAGCATAAACATTGTAATAATTAAGTGGTTTAGGGTTGACAAATGAATAATATTTAAATAAGCAACAAAGGTCATAGCCTAGTCGGTCCCCTACCTGATAACACAAAACACTGATAGCAAACCGATTCTGTCTTCAGATCCCACACCTACATGAAAAGACAACGTTGTGTTCTGTAAGTATAATGTCATCGGCTAGTGGCTGTTTTAAGTATTGTTAAGGTTTGTTATAGTAAGACCTTAAAGGAGCGGTCCTCGGAGGTGGTGGCCAGGATCTCCTCGTCCCAGGGGCAGAACTCTGCTGCGGTGAGGGGCCCCAGGTGACCAGACAGGGTACACATCACCTCCTCCTGCTGTAGGGCCCGGGAGATGGACTCAACCACAAGACGTTTTTTTTCGGATTTTGTCGTTTTTTTTTACGTTTTGCTTTTGACCCTAAAAACCTAGCTTTCAATGCTTCCAAAACAATTTTTATGTTTAGCCTGCATGTCAAGTGTATCATGAATTGGCAATAGGCGTGGGACTCTGTACAAGCTCCCGCCTATCACAGAAGTTATATTTGTGCTTAACAAATAAACTCTAATCTCTAAACTCTTAATGCAGGCCTACTCTGGGTCAAATCTAACGAGGTTCGCTGCATATACGGTACAATAATATAATATATATTATATGAACCCTGTCTGTGGTGCATACAGGGCGAATATAATATATATTATACTGCTTATATTCATAAATACTTCATATAATGTGGAATAAAAGTACTAAATGTTGACTTATGAATGAATTTCAAATATGTAAATAATGACAGTAGGCCTACCTGTGAGTTCAGTATATTGACTCTGTTTCCAGTGCATGCTGCGACCCGCTCACCAGAGCAAGAGAATGCAAGGTACACCACATCACCCAGTAAGGTACCGATTACTGTTCCAGCTGCAATTAAGCCTATGGGATCAGAACATTAATAAATAAATGAAATAAATTGTCATAATATAGCAGCCCAGCATTTGCATATGCAATGGCTATACCAGTTCGCCAGAATGATGCCAGCATTATAATGTTAATTTAGGATAATTAATCCATCAATAGGGTTTACAACAACCAAATATATTTGACATGATGTAATATATTTAAATTTGCTTTAAGCTGTATATAAGATATATTTAAGTTAGCATCATTATTATGTATTATTAGCATGGGGTAGGCCTAGATAAGTAGGCTAAATAAATAATGTCATCCCCAACATGTGCTTCACTTCGAACTTCCTTACCATCGTCTACTCTCTTCTGACAGAGCTCAATATTCCACACGATGACGTAATCAGCAGAGGCAGAGCAAAGAAGGACGTGCGTGTCACGTCTCCCGAACACCATCGCAGAGACCTCACCATGGTGGCCCGTTAATGCCAGGGGCTGTGTCGTGCACACACACACACACACGCACGCACGCACGCACGCACACACACACACACACACACACACACACACACACACACACACACACACACACACACACACACACACACACACACGTTAGCGTAGATGAATTACAGAATTAAAAAAAAGAATGTGTACTAAAGCTGCTTCACAGCAGCACTGTGTGGATTTGACAGACCTCCTGGTTAAGGTCTTTCAGGTTGTAACAGAGCAGGTCTTTGCCTCCATGTGGTCGGACACAGTGAGTCGGACAGCACGCTATCTGCTGGTGAGATGACAACTGGTCGCACGTAAAAGTAAATTTCTCAGCGATCATTTTTCTTAGGGTCAATAATAAAGTGTTCGCACCGCAGTGATATGTTTAACTGACTACGTTTCAAACATGCTAGGATAGAGGTAAAAGAAGCAAATCCAATGTTGTCGGAGGTACCCTCTGCCCGTGATACAATGGGTTGCCTAGATACCACATCACAACGTAGTTTGTATCTGAAGTGTAATTCTGCTTTTTACCACTAGATGGTGCCCACCACCTACCCAACATCCGAGACCAGTGGATGTGTAGTTCCATCATCAATATAACGATGTACAACGCCTTGTATCAAACGTTTTATGGTCATATCGTAGTGGGTCCGCTTAGTTCCACTATTAATAATCTATACACACGGATTTTCGGAAACGTCAGCGGCGTGAAATGAATTGGAAGTTATCTTCCAGAGTCGTGCAGAAAGGGGGCGAACTGTGTAGAAAAAAGCGGATATGACTTGAGTTGTAGTTTTGGTGTCTAGCGGATATGACGAGCCTGGTGACTAGCAGACGTCCTGGGTGTCGGATGCTCTTTGCAGTAGTTGGACAATCCCTCAGCAGTGACAGTCCTCGGGATTTAGATGACTGTGTGTTTCCTTTAGCGAGCTACCTTTAGCCAAACAGTTAGATAGCGGGGCCAGGCTCCAAAAAGCCAGCATATGATTGTATTTTCAGTGCCAAAGCCTTTCCATTGTTGACTTGTTTTCCGCTAGCTTCCACATTCTAGCGTATCTACCAGTATCATGAATGGGGATCATAACAGCCCGGTGTAATTCAGCTGTCCGGAGATAACGTGTGGTTTGAGCTCTGAGTCCATGCGAGCCGCGTTGAGTAGTTGTTAATTGACTGTGGCTAGTCGGGAGCTCTGGGTTACCCTTTCCATTAGCCACATAGCATAGCATAGCACCGTGCAGCGGTAGCCAAGAGAAAACGGGACACTATTAGCTTAACGCTAGTGGGTTAGCTGTAAGTTGAGTGAGTCGTAACATGAAACAAGTCGCGTCGGACACTTTAGGGTTCGTTCCCCAGAAGGACATCGTTTATAACAAGCTCCTGCCCTACGCGGATAAACTCGACTCGGAGTCCAATGACATTCTGGCTAAGATCAAAGGGAACCTGGCCCGAGCCGTACAGCTGAGGGAGCTATGGCCGGGGGTTCTGTTTTGGACAAGGAGACTCTCCACGTAAGTGTTGACCCACCTCAAGTATGCCTGAGACCTATTTGATCCAACGCTTAAAGGATAAAGACGATGATATGATGTTTAATCTCTGTTTAGGCTGATTGGTCGTATCGTGTTTTTTTTTTTCTCCGTGCAGCCACATCCACTTGTTTAACTTTGACGTGTGTTGACTTGTAGGATTCAGGTTATGCAAAGTCATAGCACACAATGACCTCTTAACACACACTGAACAGTACGGAAGAGCTTATGATACCCTCAGGGGGGAAATAACACCCAAGTATGGCTATTTGATGTAGCCCAATCACAATGCAGCATTATGTAAATGGGATCCAGCGTTGCTTTCACTTCTGTCGTTTCCCATACCCTGTATAGTACAATAATAACGCTTTTTTTTATTATATAAACCTTCTTTAAAAAAATGCGCGTTTGAGAAGGTTTATTTTGACTGTTGCCTATTTATGTCTCAAATGTTTATTGCAGACAATAACATATCTTCAAATGCACACAGAAAGAGATAAGTTGAATGACCATGTCGTTGCTCTGTTCACAAAATTGTAATGCCATAGGTTCATACATGTCCTGAGTCCTCTTGCTGGCAAAAGCCCACTTAAGAGTGAGTCATGGTCTGCTTGAAATGGAAATCGAAAGGGGAGGTCTGTTCATGATCCTTCCAAGGATTGTAAACAAAAGCATGTGGAAAGGTCACTCACTATTGAGCGAGGGACATTATAGTTTATATAGTGGATGAAACAATCTGACATAACTAACTAAATACATTCCAATAGGATGTTTGAATCGTATCCAATGCTGAACGCCTTCCAAAGTTACCCATTGAAGAATGTAAAAGCAACGATGTTTCTATGTTGTTCTCGTTTTTCCTCAGGTGTTGACCAGGAGGAACTTTTTATGGTGTATTAATTAAATTGTATTCATGAACCCAGCCATTAATCCTTCAAATCTATGACCCTTGGGGTGCAGGTACATGCGTTTGTATGGACGGAAGTTCAGCAAAGAGGACCATGTTCTCTTCATCAAGCTGCTGTACGAGCTAGTTACCATCCCCAAGCTGGAGATCAGCATGATGCAAGGCCTTGCGCGTCTCCTCATCAACCTCCTCAAGTAAGAATTACTGTCAACAGCATCATCAACACTTGCGCTCCCTCACTATCCTAGCATGGTTACGCAGTGGTCTTATCTTAATTTCTTTCAATACAATTTTAGACTTTGGTGGGAGTTTTTAAATAGGATCTGCATACATATAATAATAATAATAATAATAATAATAATAATCATAACAAAACACTTTGTTCTCCATGTTTATCATGGCCAGAATTCGCTGCACAATTGTGGTATTTTGTCGCTCAAGATTGACGGTAGTTGTCCAGCCTGTCAGATTGAACTGTCTGAAGGTTTTGCTGACTGACCAAATGATCACTCCAACAGAAAAAGAGAGCTACTCTCAAGGGAGGACTTGGAGCTACCCTGGAGGCCACTGTACGAACTACAGGAGCGCATCCTCTACTCCAAGACGGAACATCTGGGCCTCAACTGGTTCCCGAAGTAAGCCCCAGTCTTTGGGGAGGGGGACTCTTTTTCTCATATTGGTTGAGTATTGTTGGTGAAGTGTTACCGATTTGATGGGCTATTCCCAGCAATCCAGAAATGTTAACGGTGAGAAATTATTTGAGTTGTCTGTCAACTGTTTTACCAATTGAATTGGTCAAGCTAAAATGATATTCCATTGTCCCAGTGGCTTTTCCCCACTTGAGAAAACAGAAGTACAGTTTCACTTACCTTATCTGTAAAGCTACTTTTTAGTTTGTGTGTCTAAATAGGTTTGATAAAGCTATGTTCTCCGCTGATTACTCAAATTGTTCCCCTAAAGGGACGTGAAAAAATGATGGAGGAAAAAAGTTCTGCTACCCAGAGTAGGGCTGTATCCTAGAAGTTGACTCCCTCGAATTGTCGTTCAGAGAGCCTCAAGACACCTAAAATTCTCTCTCTAACATTCGCATGTTATTCATTGTTAAATGTGCATTAGAATAACGGAATAAAACATGACACAGAGGCCTAACATACTTGAATCGCATGACGTCTATCATGGAAAAGAGAATTTTATAATTACAAGAGAACGTCAGAATGTCAGTTCTAACAAAAGACCATCGTATTAAAAACCGCCTTGACAGGCAAGTGGCGAAATAATCTCGACCATTATTTAAAAAATATTTGGACATGCTAAGTAAACTCTAAATTGAAAGTCCTTTTCTATATGCAGGTAAATGGCGTGATTGTATGCAACAGAAGAATGTTAATCAACACAACTTTATGTCAAGACTGATGATTGAGCCATCGTGTATTGATCTTGTCGAGTTAAAGTAAGAAAGGTATAGGGTATTCATGCTCTGTAATAAAGCAGTCTTAAGAAGCGGGGAACTAATGGGACTGTACTCTGCCGATCCCGTGGTGTTAGATCAAAATTGAAAAGCCGAAGCGATGATATCGTGAGGGGAAAAGAGACTGATCCAGGTCCGATTCAACCGCTTAGCGCTAGACCCATGGCGACTTGGACTGCTGACTGTGCCTTTCGCTTCCGGCTCTAGATGGCTATCCATGTGCAGATTTGTTTAATATCCATCAGTTATTTTCAGCATTTAACTTTTTTTTTTTTACTCAAGTCTTGTGATATCTCACATGGCTTATTGGGAAGTCTTGCGAAACGTTTTGCGTCAAGCTATCTGGGGAAAGCAAAACCTAATTCTGGATAACTGAAGTATGTTTTTCTTCCAAAATTTGTTTGGTCCATGTCCCTTTAGGGACTCCGTACTTGTTCAGCTCGGGAAACTACACTGTACCAAAGAGAAATGACTGGAACCCCATAGTCCTCTTTGAAAAGGAGTTTATATAACCTGATTTTCCTTTCATTATTCACCACAGCATTGCAGACCATTTCCCACCTGTTCAAATTGCCTTTATTAATCCCTCAAATTTGATTAATGGCACTGAAATTAGCAGCGGCTTAACATATCACCCCAAGGAAGGCAGTTATGACTGCTCCCTTAAATTTCAGTTAATTATATTTCTCCAATTATCATATAAATGCAATGTATTTTTTTTTCTTCATTTACTGCAATGGAAGAAAACCCACACTCCTCACTAACACAACACACTCTGGATGTTCCTCAAATGACACCTCACTATAGTAACACTGGGTGACGGAATGGGCCACCTTCCCTCACTCCATTTCCCAGCCAGCAGTGCGAGGTGCTCTTCTATGGTGCGATGGAAACATTGGTAGTTTGTCATTGCCGTGCCCTGAGGGGCATGTTACGGGGCAGAATAACAAGCTGCGCTGACTCATAGCCAGGCCTTAGTCACACGACGCCTGTAGACACCACACATGTCTTTTAACACAGGCACAAGATGGTGATTAGCCTTGTGCTACATGTTATATCTATTTCAAATGATTAGCATGTTGAATGTGCTGAACGTGTTCTTTATGCCTTTGTCTCCTCTCATATTCAGTTCTCCACGGCCTCGCTCTTCCTCTAAACTCATAATGATAAAATTGTTTCAGAGGTGGTAAGGACAATCCTTCTCTTTGTGTTATTTTTTGTTACTTTTGAAATCATCCTTTTTACGGCACCTGTTTTAATGATGCATGAGAAAAAAGAAAGAAAGAACGAAACAAGCACCAAATGCACCAGGCCCCACCGTTTTTAATTTGGTAGTGTAACGGGAACACAATCAATACCATGTCAATGTTAACATTCCACTCATATTGGAGACAGTCGCACTGCAGCTAACTGAAATGCTTTCTTCCTACCCCACCGCCCATCTCAACCATATCCATTTTAATGTTAATTTATTTTATTTTATTTGTCTTGAACATACTTTTCTGTTCAAAGCAAATCATAACAAAGCTAGTGAGAGGTAAAGAAATACGCCGGAAACCACTCACACACCCACAGTGCTTTCACGTCTGTTCACTTAGGTTTTGGCTCACCTGCTTGTATGATAGCGATTGCTGAACACCCTGCTTCTAAAGATAGTTTAGAGCCCAATTATAAACTTCCAAGGATAACGGGAAGGTTCCTGACACAGTTGTTTAACTCGTAGGAACCGAGTAAGGTGAAAGTGAGGGTTTGCTCTTGGTCCTAGTGTATTATGTTGTGGTTCATCTCTTGGTAGCCCTAGCCTCTGTGTGTTTTTGCAATAGGATGGCTCACGCTCATTTCAGCACTGATTGAACTTGAGTGCATGAGGTTAGCTGTATTCTGGCTGGTAGGCTTGTTTTGTGGACCACATTACAGTAAAACATCGAGGCAAACCTATATGCAAAATGTTTGTATGGGAATATTGTAGAGGTCACCCTGGATCCGACTACCTTTCATTGAAGCTCCTCTGGAAATGCATGGATGAGGTGAAACTGTTGTTGTGGTTGCGGGGTGGGGAGGTTGTAGCCAGGCATTGTAGTACTTGTAGGGGGGGGGGGGTTATGTAGGGTAATGTGTCTAGAGCTTTCAGCCATGTCATTTGACCAGAATTGTACCTTTGCCAGCCAATGGTTGAGGATAAACAGTTTAAGAGTTCACAGACGTATCAAAGCTTAATCAGTTCTGGCAGATAAACAGAAGCAGATACACATTCCAAACAGCTTCTCATTGCTGTTAGTCAATCAAGTGTCGACAAACAGCATAGATCCATGCTATTGCTCCATGAGTTAGGGCAAATGGTTGGGTAAAAAATCTGTGACAGCAATCCCAATTTTTATTTATTTTTTGTGACATATATCCTTAGTGTTATAGCTTCATTGTTTCACTGTTTACTTACTACACACCTGTCCCTTATGTTCGTGTTTTTATCTACGGTGTTTCACTATACACTGATGAGCTGTGGAAGGAATTGCTGTGTGCATGCAGTCAGACTCAGTCTAATTGCATTGGTGTGGTCATTGTTTCTCCAGAACTGTTCATGTTGATTTAACGTGGTATTTTGGTGTTGGCATCTCACCGTGTTTCTCTTTCTCTCTTTTCTTTCCAGCTCTGTGGAAAATGTTCTGAAAACGCTAGTCAAGAGCTGCAGACCGTGAGTACAGATTGCTTACTTACAATGTTTTCTATTCATTGTTTGATTTCTATTTAATTGGTCATATGGTTGTGGTTCTGTGTGGACAATTTCTTGGAAAAATTTTGGAGTGATTGACTTTGGGATTTTGGTTATGCAAAGTCATCGCTTACAATGGACTACACACACCAAACCGTACAGAAGAGCTTATGATATCCTGGGGGGGGGGGGGCAAGTATGGCTATTTGGTGTTGTCCAATCACATTGTAGCATTATATAAACAAGATCCCATGTTGCGTCACTTCTGTCCTATCCAATATACTGTAGAATGCAATAATATTAACACCATTATTAAAAGTGACCTGTCATGAAGGTTATTTTAAAATGTTGCCTGTTATCTTCAAATATCACTTGAAAGTGAAACATTTACTGTCATTGTCTTCGCTTTGCTGTGAGTTGCAAGTATTTAATATAGTTAGAAACTATATTGGAATGTCATAGGTTCATCTCCCTGTCCGTCACTGTAGTCAATGCTGTTTTTAATCCCTTAATCAATAGTTGTTTATATGTATTAAGTTGACCATAACTTGCCAAAGTATTCCCCTTATGAAGCCTGGAATCATCAAAAAATGCATTCCACTTTTGCACTCCTATTTTGCATGTATTCTTCTACACTTCATACACTACAGTCAGGGAAGCAGCCTTTATATCTTGTCTCACTCTGGACGTTCACGCCACACAAAACGTGGCTTCGCCCCCATCAGCAGGTCCTCCATTGTGACGGCCGACGCCGTGTGTGCATATCCGTGGCGGAGCACATCTCCAGTGCCAGGGCAGCGTCTCTCAGCTTGCACTTAGGCCGATAATCCTATTATCTCGTCTAATTCGGTCGTGTGACTGTTTCCTGTCACTATGAGAGGGGAGAGTGATTGTACGGCAGGCTGCAGTGCCGCTGTGTGTGGACAGGAATCTGGGACGTGCGCTGCGTTGGTAGCGGCCAAAAAAAGGCTCTCAAGTCGTCCACAGAGGTAGCGTGCTGAATGGGCACCCTGGGTGTTACAGGAGCACATGATGAACCCGTAAAATCACCCACGAGTGAGGCTGAGCTTTCTTGTGCCGCAGGATTTATTCAAGAAACGATACTGGAAAAACTCTTAGGTAGTCTAACCTTCACACGCTTCCCTTTACACATATTGCCTTTGTTCCCACTGCCCTTGATAGCCCCCGGACAATGCGGCAGTACAGCATGCAACACTTTGGTGTCTGTTAGTACACAAGGGTCCATAAACAGACTGTTTACGACCTCCTGCGACAGCTGCCATACATTTCCAATATTGGGTGTATGTCTCGGTAATTTCTTTATCAGATGGAGATCCTGCATTGACGTCATGTAAAATGAAGCAATAAGCCACGAGATGGTTTACAGTGGTTTTAGAACAGCTCTGGGGCATCGTTAGGCAAGAGGCAAAGGATTAAACCAGGCTAGCATACTTGGTATGTTGGTGGCACATTAATACTAGCAGTCAGTTGTTATGCGCTCACAGGTGGCGTCTTGAGTATTTCACAACAGGTTTGAGGCAGTCAGAATGAAGGGCCGGAACTATCCACTTTGTAATAAAAGGGAAAAAAGCCAGTGCTCATGCGCAACTACGTCTCCTTTTCTAGATATTTCCCCGAGTCGGCTACCCAGGAGATGTTGGAGGAGTGGAGGCCGCTGCTATGCCCCTTCGACGTCACCATGCAGAGAGCCATCAGCTACTTTGACCTCTTCCTGCCGACCGCCCTGCCCCCAGACCTCCATCACAAGGGCTTCAAGTGAGGAGACACAGTCCCACCTCAACAGCGTCCACAATGGACGCATGTGGGGATCTAGCGCACGGGTGTTGAGCCTTTTTACTGAGAGATTCTTATTCTGACAGGTTGTGGTTCGATGAGCTGACCAGCTTGTGGGCCTCTGTGCAGAATCTCCCCAGCTGGGAGGTGGTGAGTACATGCGTTCTCCTACTTGTTCATAGAAGTGAATGAGTGGAGTGCTGCAGGCTAGGGGACTCCACGGGTCTACCCGTACCCTAGGATCCGAGATCCGCACGGGTTAGGGTCCGCGTTTTATTATGGTCAAAATGATCGGATCCAAACAAATCCGTTGATTCCTTTTCAAATCTCGAATCTAATTCGCCGGTAAACAACCGGGAAATGATCATTTTGGATCATCTTGTGCTTCTTGAAGACCTCTAGTGCATGCTCTACAAGGTTAACCATGTTCCCGGTGTGTGAGTTCTACCTTTACTTCGCTTTGCAGCATCTGGTCAATCTCTTTGCCCGCCTGGCCAACGACAACATCGGCTACATTGACTGGGACCCTTTCATCCCAAAGGTTAGCGGCGCATTCACTCCCCTCCATGCAAATCTTTGCTGTCTTCCGCAACCTTGTTTATTTTGGTGTTTGTGGTACCGTGTGCTAATCACGTGCTGATGGTGTTTATAACCTTGCTGCCAGAGAAACCAACTATCTGCCGTCTCTGTTGACATGGATATTGGTCAGAGGTGGTAGATGCGTTTGCCTCATGCATTTGCAAATCTTGTGTCACACTTTTTGAGACGTGAACTATTCAGTCAGTACACCGATATTACGTGTGTTGCAGCGTTAACTCATTGCACTTCACCGAAACACAAAGATGCAAAGATGTACGATAGCACACACTCCTTTAGATATGAGACACGTCATTTCCAGCAATTACAAAAAAACGTGTGTTGGATGTTGTTTCGTCTCCCATTATAGATTTTCACCCGAATCCTGAGGAGTCTGAATCTCCCTGTGGGGAGCAGTCAGATGCTGGTGCAGCGATACGCAGCCAACGCCTACGACATCAGCCACGTAGTCCTCTGGGTGTCATCCCTACTGGTCAGTGATGGTTTTCACTGCGGCCTCTTCTTATCCTAAGCTTATCGTGCCTTGTTCATAACATCTGCTGTTCATAACATCCAGGGAGGACCGAGCCAGCAAGCCCAGGCCCAGCTCAGTGGCCTTTTCAACAGCATCACCTCCTTCTTCCACCCCTCCAATCATGGCCGCTGGCTGGTGAGGCGTTTTTCACTTATTCCTATGTGCTCGTTGACAATGGCAGAAACCATTCCACCATAGAAAAGAATGAATCATAGAAAAATCTTCCGGAGTTTTCCAGAAAGATTCTGTAGCTTCCAGAACCCCGGAGTAATAGGTAATAACATGAGTGTGTTTACAGCACCGTGGGGGTGCTGTTAAAGGTCACTAGGATCATGCTACATGCCTTTCTTTTTTCAGGGCCCACTCACCCCCTCCATCCACTCACCCCCCCCCCCCCCCCCCCCCCAGGCCTCGCAGCGGGATCCGTGTTCATAGAAAAGACATGTAATCTTTTCCAGGGGGAAGTTCAGTGTTTACTCTCTCCACTGGTGCTGGGAAACCTAAGTGATAATATTTCTCTCAGCAGCATTCTCCTTTCATGTAAACAGTGTTTTGCAATCTGTTCTGTGTGCGAATGATCTCTTATTGAATGAATGCACCCCCCCCCCCCCCCCCCCAAAAAACGAAACAATAGTATATCAATTACTCGCCCTTTATAGATTTTCATGCCAGAATAAATACAGGAATGCCTTCATTGTAAGCATGCTTCCCAAAAAGACAATCAATCTCCAACAAATGAAATGGAATCACAAATCAGTTGACACTGACTCGCATTACTCATGCTGCTTAATACAAGATTCATCCACTCGAATGGATAGCGGGTCCCAAAGAACACAGATACTAAAGTGTAGGTTACACGTAAATCAAAACACAAACCCCTGCCATGCAATCAAAACCCAAACCCCCGCAAAACAAGAGTCTCCATTTCCTTGATGAAAGATAGACAGTCATTCAGTATAATATTTAAGTGTGTGTGTGTGTGTGTGTGTGTGTGTGTGTGTGTGTGTGTGTGTGTGTGTGTGTGTGTGTGTGTGTGTGTGTGTGTGTGTGTGTGTGTGTGTGTGTGTGTGTCCGTCCGTCCGTCCTCCAGAGGGTTCTCTGCTACCCTCCCTTACAGCTCAATGCGTCCTGTCCCTTCTGAAGGCCAGGCGGCCGCACCCTGGCACTCTCTTCCCTATACCTCACAATGCGTTTCTCCATCTGCTCCTCTCCTCCAGATGAAGCTGATGAAGCTCCTCCAGAGGCTGCCCGCCGCCGTGGTGCGGCGTCTGCACCGCGAGCGCTACCGCAAGCCCACCTGGCTCACGCCGGTGCCGGAGAGCCACAAGCTCACGGAGCAGAACATCACCGACTTTGTGCAGAGCATGATGCAGCCGGTGCTGCTGGCCATGTTCAGCAAGACGGGCAGCCTGGACGCAGCCCAGGCCCTGCAGAACCTGGCCCTCATGAGGCCCGAGCTGGTCATCCCCCCGGTGCTGGAGAAGTGAGTGGTGATGGGGGGCGCTGTAGCACACTGTGGTGGTTATTGACGTGTTTCTTTGGAGGATCCCATTTGATTCCATTGTACTTTTTTTTTTTTTTTTTTGTGCTTATTTGTTGGGTTGTTTTCACTTTAAGTGTTTGGGAAGTAAGAAGAGTGTGTATGACTTAGTGTTGGTGTGGTTGTTTTTATTTAGAACCCTAAGGCCCCTTGATTCCATTGTCTTTTTACATTTCTGAAGACTGAGTGAGTTGGGCTGGGGACGCTTTGTTTGTGAAGTGGCGCTTCAGACCTGTTGTGGTTTGGAAATGGTGAACTCTTATGCCTCTTGATTACAAGAGGAGGAATAGGATTACATTAGTCTCGATTACATGTGTGGGAAACGCTGAAATCTGATCAGCTCTCATTGGTTGCATACAGTCAGGGAGAGGAAAAAGAGACAATTGAAAGAACTACCCCACAACAGACAACGACAAGCACTGAAGATATGAATGGTTGTATCACTTTGGTTTTCCGGGCTATGATATTTATACAAGAACTTGGCCGGTGTGACCATGACGTTGTTCCTTTTGATTTTCCATTTCCCAAAGGCCTCTACCACATGCGTCCCCAACCTTCCATTGCTCCCAGTTTGCACAATTTATAGATTAATGTGTCTACCATCAGATATATACGATGAAATATGTTGGAATGTTTTGCTAATTTATTCAAAACTAGTACATTTCAACATTTGACATCGTGAGAAGTGTCATTCATTTGAAGATTTGCGATAATGTATCTTCAATACGTTTTTATTCCTAGTGGAACTCACAGGACAGACGGTACAATGTCCGTCTTATCATCCTCCTCCTTCTCTGGAGGATGTTGATGATGATGATGATGATGATGATGTTGATGATGAGGATTGTGGTCTTTGATTGACAGGACCTACCCCGCCATGGAGACTCTGACGGAGCCCCACCAGCTGACTGCCACCCTCAGCTGCATGATCGGCGTGGCCCGGAGCCTAGTGTCTGGGGGCCAGCGTTTCCCCGAGGGGCCCACTCACATGCTCCCCCTGCTTGTCAGAGCCCTGCCTGGGGTTGACCCCAACGACTTCAGCAAGTGCATGGTGGGTGACCCGCCCGTTTCTTCCCCCCTGCTCACAGAGCTCCGGTGCTCCGGGTAGAACCCACACACGGAAGTCATTTTACATTTACATTTAGGGCATTTAGCAGACGCTTTTATCAAAAAGCGACTTACAATATGAGCATTTGTTACAATAAGTACATTTGTCATAAGAAACAAGGGCGTAGGAACCGGGGGGGACGGAGGGGACGTGTCCCCTCCAATATCGGAGACAGGCGCATTTGTCCCACCTAAAAATTATACCGGATCTGTCAGGTTTCCGATATGTGTCCCCCCCAATGTTAAACTCATTCCTACGCCCCTGATAAGAAGTGAAACAATATATCGCTGTCGGTACAGTAAAGACGTTCATAGAACCAAGTGCAAGTATTACAATCGCTAGCCTAACCCATTCCCCGTGTAAAGCAATGAGAGCAGCTACTGTAGATGCTACACAATTAAGTACCTTGAATAAGTGCAATGTACAAGTGCCAGGACGTACAACATTCAATGGTGGCTGTGCATTGGTTTCTATGCAGAGTCGAGGTGAACTCTGAACAGGTGAGTTTTGAGTCTTTTGCGGAAGCTGGGGACCGACTCTGCGATCCTGACATTTTGAGAAATGATACAGGGAAACAGATGTTTTAGTGAAGCCGGGACAGCCTGTTAATCTCTGAACGTCTTCACCCTCCCCTTGCAGATAACCTTCCAGTTCATCGCTACGTTTGTGACGCTGGTGCCTTTGGTGGACTGCTCCTCTGCCCTGCATGAACGGACCGACCTGACGGAGGTGAGTCACTCTTAGCAAATGTGTTGTGTCTTTGTTGACCGTGGCGGTAGTCGTGGCTCGTAGCTGGATTGCATTGTTACATCTGTTATCTCCTTCGGCATTTCAGGTGGAGCGAAAGCTGTGCTCAGCTTCAGCGGAATTTGAAGACTTTGTCCTCCAGTTCATGGATAGGTATTTTAATCCACTCTTTTGCTGCTTGGACATTTTTGGTTCTGAAGGGTTGATGAAAAACAAAGGCGTTAACGACCTGGGTTAGCAAACCATTAACAGTTTCTTTGTACAATCCATTAGCTTCCATTGTCCCCTTTCAATGTTTTTGTTTGTTACATAGTGTGAATAGTCTTGTATTTTATTATAACTGAGGCTGAATGTGGTTTAAGAAAATTGTACGTGACTGTTGATTGTGCTTATTTTATCATAGTGCTGCCTTCTTGGCCAGGTCGTTCTTGTAAAAGAGATTTTAATCTCAATGAATTTTCTTACCTGGTTTAATAAAGGATTGAGTGATTGATTTATTATCAGGAGCTGGGGCAGTAGGTCACTTGTGTGTGTGTGTGTGTGTGTGTGTGTGTGTGTGTGTGTGTGTGTGTGTGTGTGTGTGTGTGTGCGTGTGTCCTTCAAGGTGTTTTGCGCTGATAGACAGCAGCACTCTGGAGCAGACCCGCGAGGAGACGGAGACGGAGAAGATGACTCACCTGGAGAGCCTGGTGGAGCTGGGCTTGTCCTCCACCTTCAGCACCATTCTCACGCAGTGCTCCTTGGAGATCTTCAAGGCGAGTCTCGCCCTCCAGCCTACCTTCCGTTCTCTATTTCTGTCTCCTTCTGAGCACCTGCTCCTCCTCATCTCCCTCGCTCTCTCTCTCGCTCTCTCTCTCTCTCTCTCTCTTCCTCTCTCTTCTCTCTCTCTCTCTCTCTCTCTCTCTCTCTCTCTCTCTCTCTCTCTCTCTCTCTCTCTCTCTCTCTCTCTCTCTCTCTCCCCCTCGCTCGCTCGCTCGCTCTCTCTCTCTCTCTCTCTCTCTCTCTCTCTCTCTCTCTCTCTCTCTCTCTCTCTCTCTCTCTCTCTCTCTCTCTCTCTCTCTCTCTCTCTCTCTCTCTCTCTCTCTCTCTCTCTCTCTCTCCCCCTCCCTCCCTCGCTCTCTCTCTCTCCCTGGCTCTCTGTCTCTGATACGCACCTATCTAGTGTATTGATCAGTGTTTCCCCCAGAAAATGTCTTAGTCAAGGAGTGGGGGGGTCAACCACCTGATGCCGCCGTTTCAATTCCATTCAAAAATCTTTATGGCACAACTATTGTTTTGAACAGTATTACTGATGCATTTTTTACCTTTTATTTTTTTGAACTTGATGGAAGTATGTTTTCTTTCCCTGCGAGAGTTTTGTACTTTGTTATTGCACAATAATAAAAAAATAAATATTTATTTTTTGTTTTTTAAATATATATATATATATACATTGGTAGTCAAGGCGGGGCCCTATTGTTGTTAAGGCAGCCGCCTTATCCATACAGTGCTGGGGGAAACAGTGATACATTCTAGTATATTGACACTTGTCTGGTTTGATTTGTGCAGGTGGCGCTGAAAAAGGTTTTCAACTTTGCCACCACCAACATCTTTGAGACCCGTGTGGCCGGGAGGATGGTGGCAGACATGTGCAGGGCGGCCTCCAAGGTAACGCGCACATACACTTACACACACATACAGGCAGACAGACAGCTAGTGTCTCCTTGCGTTGTTGTGGTTCTCACTCCTCTGGTTCTCCTGTTCCCAGTGTAACCCCGCGGAGGCCTTGAAGCGCTTCGTGCCGCACTGCTGCAACGCCATAAACCAGATAGCTGTCAGTAAGTGGACGAGTCATATTCACCAGAGACACGCCAACGGTATTGGGGTCACGCCTCGTTCACACTGGTTAAGCAGCAGCTCACGGTACATCAGTTCCAAAGCAACGTTGCGAATGGCGTCCAACCTTGCATTCGCAGAAGGTTTTCGCCCTTAGATCAGTGGTTTTCCAACGCATGCGTTGGAAATCTGAAACCAGGCACACTAGACCAATGCAGCACTTGCTGGTGAGTTTCCTGTTAGTCATTCTCTGCCACTGCATCGTTTCCCCAGATGAGGAGGTGTTGAGCGAGGAGGAGCTGGACAAGGAGCTGCTGTGGAGTCTCCAGCTGCTCTCCGAGGTATTTTGGAGCCCGAGAAACTTGGTTCATTGTGCACATGCAAGGACAAGTCCACTGCCGGGGAATGCTTGCCCTCTGCAGCCCCCAACCCATCTACTTGTGCAAAAAAAACCTGAAAGAAAACATGAATCACAACAGCAAAGTATTGTTTTATATTTTATACCTAACTGTCTATTTTTATAAAGCACCAAGAGGACTGCCATCCAATTTCTTTCTATCCTGTGCATGACAATAAAGAATTCTATTCTATTCAATAACTCATATCGGAACAACATAAATTTTTAATATAATACTAATATATTATATCATATGTAGGGTTATAAAATGCAATACTATAGTACTTATACCATATTAAATACATGTAGTGCCGAATTATTAGCAGAAGTATCCAAAATTTAAATGTAGACGGAACAAGCGATAACCATTTGAAAATACCTGAGTTTGCTGGACGCTCACGATGGCCATCTCTCCACCCCCCCCCCAGGTGACCCGTGTGGACGGGGACAAGGTCCTGCCCTACCGGACACAGCTGGTGCAGATCCTGCAGCTCACCCTGCGCCTCAAGTGCAAGCAGGGCTACACCCTGGCCTGCAACATGCTACACCACATCCTGCGCTCCACTGCACTCATCTACCCCACCGAGTACTGCAGTATGCCCGGCGGCTTCCACCAGCACTCCAGTGACCGGCTGCCCATCAAGGTGATACGCACGCACGCACGCACGCACGCACGCACGCACGCACGCACGCACGCACGCACGCACGCACGCACGCACGCACGCACGCACGCACGCACGCACGCACGCACGCACGCACGCACGCACGCACGCACGCACGCACGCACGCACGCACGCACGCACGCACGCACGCACGCACGCACGCACGCACGCACGCACGCACGCACGCACGCACGCACGCACGCACGCACGCACGCACGCACGCACGCACGCACGCACGCACGCACGCACGCACGCACGCACGCACGCACGCACGCACGCACGCACGCACGCACGCACGCACGCACGCACGCACGCACGCACGCACGCACGCACGCACGCACGCACGCACGCACGCACGCACGCACGCACGCACGCACGCACGCACGCACGCACGCACGCACGCACGCACGCACAGTCAGATAAGGGGTTAAATGTTATTCATAGCAAAAGAAACTTAACGTAAAAAATGCTCTTCTTGAACCTGCACCCTTACTGTGTGGTTATTTAGATTCTTTACAGGCTTGGTGGCCCTATGTCTTTCAAATGTGCGACTCTGAAACTGTCAACATTTGAAACTTAAATGTGGTATTTCCGTACTATACAGCATTATTGGGATGTAGTATGGATATATTTTTGTTTACCTCTTTACTTCCATATTTAAATTCCCAAGCAGAATTCTTGTAGAGCGCTTGCACCCAGTATTTATGTGATGCAAGTGGAATGCATTGTATCACATTCTTGTGTATACTAAACAGGGCAGAGTATTATACAAAGCTCGCAAATGTAGCAATAGATCTGTTAGAAAAGCAACAAATGATGCAAACCACACCCCATGTGACACAAAGGCAGTCCACCGCCAAATACTAAAAGTGTCCACTCAGACTGAAAAAGGGCTTATGTTTGTCTTTATTGTCGAAATCCAAAACGTTTCTGTTGTAGTGGGTTTCTAAGGTGGTTAACCTCTTTCCTGCATAGTGGACAAGACGAGGTTCCTCTCTGGCTGGTTCTCAGAATAGATAGCTGTGGTGCAGACCTACAATGGGTTGTGTTTAATCAGCCATTCATAAAGCAGCCTCCGCTTCCATATAGAAAGAGAGTCTGCCACGTGAACGGGTCAATCCAAATCGCTAGGACCATGGTCGTACAACTCGACTCTAGTGATGCTATATTCTCTCCAGGGTATTGCACCTAATAATAATAATAATAATAAGACCAAACGAGATTTGACTCCTCACCAGGCATAACTCTCAGTCGAGTCACACCGGTGTGACCCAGCGCTGATCGGTGTCTTTTTGTGCTTTTGCGTGGTCGCCCGCCGTGCAGGACTGGGGCCGGCCCGGAGACCTGTGGAACCTGGACATCCAGTGGCACGTGCCCTGCGTGGAGGAGACCTCGTTCGCCTTCTACATCCTGGACCTGATCCTCCAGCCGGAGCTGCAGCGTCTCCAGAGGTTCTCGCAGGGAGAGATGGAGATGAGCCGGTAGTGAATCAACCACCTCGTTAATATTTGCTGTTATGAATTGTGATTGTTTTTTTCTGTGCTGATGTGTGCAGTTTTAACGGGTGGTTAACTTTGTGGGTTCCAGGGAGGATGTCCTGCAGAGTTTGGCCGTGGTTCAGCACTGCCTCTTGGGAGCTGGGAGCCTGATGCCTCCCCTGAAAGGAGAGCCAGTCTCTGAACTGTGAGCGGCTGCAATGCACATGTGTACACACAACACTATTCACTGAAGAGGAGTCAAGCGCCAGCAACGAATTATGACACGATTAGTGTTTAGTGCGGAGAGGCAAGAGGGAGATTATCTGGCGAACCATTCGAAGTGGTCTAGTGCATTAACGCATTTTAACAGCTCAAACAAATAAACTTCCCCTTCATTTCTGTTTTTGCGTCCTCTATTCCTAGCATAGGAGACCCTTCTTCTCTTTTAATATTTCTTGACCGAAGGACCTTCTATTCTCAGTTCAACAACTTGTGACGGCCACACATGACTTTGCTCCACCTCTTCTCATCTCTAGGGTTCAGAGTATGGTGAATCTGGAGGAGACTCACCTCTACATCGGAAGGGAGTACGGTAAGTGCCTCAAGGGGAACCGGGCGTAAATAGTCAAGGTCGTGTTCCACATAGTGTAGTGGTAGCAGCCATGTCCTGTGGACTAACAGTGTTGCTCCCTGTCTGCAGATGTGTCCAGGGAGAACTACAGGGACGCCATCTGTAGTGTGATGAGACAGCTGCTTCGTAAGTTGAACGTCTTTTTCATACTTTATTTATAGACATAAGTTTGCATTTAAAAATTAATAGACTAAGAAAAAACTTTTTGTTTATTGCCATTTATGACGTGATGATTAGTCTATACCATGTTACTATAACACAATTTCATAAGAATTGGAAATATAGCGCAAATGGCATTGTTTTTCATATTTTGTGTCTTTAAAATAAACGTCAATATTTTTTCAGTCATACATTTTCTTCATTCAAGTTTTGTTCAAAACATCGTGTATCGTATCGAATCGTGAGCTGAGTGAACCGTCATACCCCGAGATATCATGCCAAATTGAAAAGTCCCTGGTCCACCGTCTCTCATCCAAATAAACAAAGGCTCTTCTCCTGTTGGTTTCAGACTACATCCTGGAGCACTCTGAGGATGATACCAAGTCCCTGTTCTCCATAATCAAGGTAAGGCAGGATTGAAGAGCGGGCTGTTGACATCCTTTGTAAAGAGAAGGGGCCGAGACCGTGAACCTGAAACGATTCCCATGCCGCTGTACGGTGACCTCTCTTACACCTGCGTCTTTGCACAGATCATCAGTGACCTGTTGCACTTCAAAGGCTCCCACAAGCACGAGTTTGACTCCCGCTGGAAGAGGTTCAACCTCGTGAAGAAATCGATGGAGAACAGAGTGAGCGAGTTTCTTCGAGGCATCCAGACGTCAGCTTGCAACCGCAAAATAACGAACCATGTCATTTTAATGATGTACCGGTTTTCCTTCTCAGCTTCACGGCAGAAAGCAGCACATCAGGGCCTTGCTCATAGACCGAGTCATGCTCCAACATGAGGTACATGAGCTCCCCGTGGGGCGACTGGTCACGCCACAAATGAGTCATGAACCCCCCCCCCCCCACCCCCACATACGTAAACATCGCATTCTCTTGGCCGTCACTTTGCAGCTACGTAAGCTGACGATGGAGGGCTGCCAGTACAGGAGCGTTCACCAGGACCTCATGAAGGATCTGCTGAGACTTTCCACCAGCACGTACAGCCAGGTGAGGCGTCAACACGGCTGTGTGTTTTCGTAACACACTCTGCGACTCCACAGAGCGTTAGTACTCAGTGCCAAGCCCCTGCCGGCTGACAGACGTGTTGACCTCAGGGCTGTCTGCTGTTCCTCCTGCCAGGTGCGAAGTCGGGCCCAGGGGGTTTTCTTCACCGCTCTGGGAACCTACAACTTCTGCTGCCGAGACCTCATCCCCCACGTGCTGGAGTTCCTCAAACCCAACCGCAGAGATGTCACGCAGCAGCAATTCAAAGTATGTACCGCCGAGGAGGAATGAGAGAAATGCCAAATACTAACAATCAAATCCACGGTCAGACTCGGTTCAAACTACGTAGGGTCTATTGAGACGTGGGATTGTTTCTATCAATCAATGCTCTCGCCTCAGTTTACATCCCTGCCAGTTGTTCCCTTATTGGCCCTTTCTTTTCTTGTGAGGGTCAGACATCATTATTAGGGATAGACCCATATGGATTTTTTCGGACTGATACCGATTTTTTTCATCAGCCTTAGCCGATGACCGATACGCCGATACCGATTTCCTTCGGTATCAGCGGATGCCGATACACGTAAAAAGCGCAAATATCGGCCGATAAATTGTTCGATCACTAATCATTATACTATAATAACTATCTTGTATGCAACTGATGGCAAATTCATTCTCGGCAAAGGAAGCCTACAGCTAGGTAACAAATGTGTTCCCATCTTGGCTGTTCGACTGACCCCCGCCCGCGTGCCTCCGTCCGCAGGGTGCCTTGTACTGTCTCCTGGGGAACCACAATGGCGTGTGCCTTGCCAACCTGCACGACTGGGACTGCATCACCCTGACGTGGCCGGCCGTCGTGCACTCGGGGCTCAGCTCCGCCATGTCCCTGGAGAAGCCTTCCATCGGCCGCCTGTTTGACGACCTGGCAGACAAGATCCACCGGCAGTACGAGACCATTGGCATCGACTTCTCGGTGAGAGAGGGAGAGGGAGAGAGAGAGAGAGACCCCAAATTCCACCGTGCCATGCAGTACACTTTCCATAGGAGGGCCAAATCAAATAGATATCTGAGATAATTTGTTCCTTTAGCTGTTGGGTTTCTAAGCAAGCTGTAGGCCTAGCTTCTATAGCACACACACTTTAACAAGGACTGATGAACCCTTTATATCTCATTCCAATTTTTTTGTTTTTATTTTATGACGTGTATTGGCTGTGTTGACTACTGTTTGCAAACCAAATTGCGCCTCAGGGCCAATAAAGACTATCCTATTCTAGCCCTCGACTTGCGGTCCTATTCTCAAGTGTGTCTTTAAAACCAAGATGTCTCATGGAATCAATTGAGGAAATGTAAACAGAAGTGAGGAAATATTTGTAATGTGATGTGTTGCTGTCTCGCCTTAGATTCCTGAGGCGTGCATTGCGGTGGCTAGTAGACTGATGGTGGCCGGGAAGCCTGTTCCTCCCCAGCCGGTACCCTCGGAGGAGGAGTTGGCAGTGGCACGGAAGACGCAGGAGAACAAGAACACTGATTCAGAGGGGTGAGGACATTGTTAAATCATCGCCCCTCCGGGATCCACCCTTGAAGTCACCCGTTTGTATCGGTTCCCTTGAGTTAATCTGTGCTTAAACGGCGCAGGCTAGTGCTTAATTGTAATGGTTTGGTCGGAGCCATGCCCTTATGAGTACAATGTCTACCCCTGTCTGCATGACGTGCACTCTCCGAACAAACATCAAGCAACGCTTTCTCTTTTTCCAGGAAATATGAAAGGCTAGTCGCTGATCTGCTGGACGGCATCAGCAACAGAGACATGTGAGTGGAATAATTCCTGAGCGATGCTACCCACATGACAGGATGTGTCTTTAGCGTGCGTGCGCTAACACAGCTTGTGGCTGTCCCCAGGCCGTGGAAGTTTGAGCACATCGCCATCGGATTCCTCTCGCTGCTCCTGAGGGACGATCTGCCGCTGCCGGCTCCCGCCGTGCTCTTCTTCGTCAAAAGCCTCAACCACGACTCCCTGCTGGTCCGCAAGGTGACGCATGGTAGACTGGGCGCCCCCCGCCCGTTCTGCCGGCGATTTGAGTTCGCCCTGCAGAAGGGTCTGGGGAAGAGCATTACATTTCTTTCTGCTTCCGATACGCTTTTGCGTGAGCCAATCACCAAGCTGGCCTTTCCCCCTGCCGTGCTATTGGCTTGTTTAACACAATGACGACGGGGAAGCAACGGCAAGCAGCCAATTGCGTACAGAGTCGTTTGAACTAGGTCCGTCGATCACGCCACTTGTACTGAAGAAAATGACAGCAGCTTCCCCAGACCAACGTGCAACCTACGGTGGATCTTGGTCTGGCAATAGCCAGGCTAGAACCGTGGCGATGGGCACCACACCTGGTGTGATGCAAGGCGTCCTTTTATAGTGGAGAATAGGATTCCTTTTTATTGTTATTGCTCAGAGTACAGCGGGGTTGAGTAGCAGTTCTAACCGAGCTTTCACATGTTTAACACTAACAGTTTGAAAAGTTCAAACTACTCATTTAAGCTGCTACATATTATAAATATAGCTTTTCTGTAACCTATAAAACAATAAGATATAAAATGTAAGTCACTTAAAAAACGGTAATATTTTAAACAATAATTTACAGTGACATACTTACCAGATATAAAAGTCGAGCAGAATATAAAAGTAGTTAGCATCCTATCTACCTAGTTAACCACCCCAGGCCACACACTATTCTTCAGACACACTGGAGATCCCCTTCATCCTATTTCTCTAGACGTTCTGTTTGAGCTGTTCCCTTTGCCTCCACCAGGTGGCGATATCGGCCGTGGCAGGGATCATGAAGCAACTGAAGAGACCCCATAAAAAAGTGCCGGTCAACCCCCTGGAGCTCTGTAAGCAGGAGTTACACTTACTGAATGACCGCCGTCAGCTCTGGTGCATGTCTGACGTCCCCTCTGCCCACCTCCCTACCCCAGGCGGGGGGAAGCTGCCCCGCGGTCTGGCCGCTGGGGACCGACCGGACAACCAGTGGCTCCAGTACCACAGCGACAGCCTGCCACAGACCCAGCAGGACTGGGAGAGCTGTGTGTTCGTGGAGAAGACGCACTGGGGCTACTACAGCTGGCCCAGGTGTGTGTGTGTGTGTGTGTGTGTGTGTGTGTGTGTGCGTGATAAATGTCCATACATTTAATTTGGGGCCACGTCCTCATCGAAATCGAGGGACTGCCATAAGTAAGTGTGTGTGTCATTCTAACATTATCTTTTTTTACCCATTGTACAGAAAGCTGATGTCCTACGCCCCACCTGAGGAACAGCCAAAGCAAAACCTGGCCAGAGAAGAGATGAACGAGGTAAGAGGCTTGTGCTAGATGATGTATCCCACATACACTCTTAATATTACCGTCTTTTCCAACGTGAAACATCCTTCCACCTTCACTGATGGTCACGTCTTTCGGTTCTCTCTCATGGCAGCGGGAGCAGATCATCTTCGACCACTTCTCAGACCCGGTGTTCATCGCCCAGCTCATAGAGTTCCTCTCCCTGGAGGACCGCAAGGGCAAGGACAAGTTCAGCCCCCGCAGGTTCTGCCTCTTTAAGGTGAGACTCCACTTTGTAAGACTACGCTTCTTTTTTTGTGTGGACCTTGAACAAATTAAAAACATGCAGGGTCAAGTCCATTCTCTCCATTTTCAAGGGTAAAGTCATTTGTTTCACCACAAGATGGCACCATGGCTTACTCTTTATTACATTGGGCTTGGCTCCATGGATTACCTGGAATGACTGCATTCATTTAAGTGTGTTGTATAGATCTATTGCACCTGTTTTCTATTTGGGAAAGTAAAACATGTCAGAGGGGGCTGTAATGCAAATTATTTTCAGTTGGGTTTTATTTGTATAAAATGTGTGTGTCCAGTTACCCGGAGTGCATTTTTATTTTGAGATTTGTTTAAGCCGTGTCATTTTCCATGAAAGAAAAGTTCCAAAAATGTTCATGCAGAGGCTGTCCATTAAAGTTCTGAAACAGAAGAAATAAAATCGAAACCAGAAGGTCATCTTTAAAAAAAGAATCGTAATCGTCCAAGAAGATTGCAGTCGGTGCATCTCTAGGAATCACATGCACCATCAGCCCATCGGTGATGGGAGTCGAACCTAAGTCGTCACAAGCCATAATCTCCACGCGGTTAACCTCGCGGGTCTAGCCGCCGAGCCCCCCCACAGCGCACCCATCCCCTGACCCCGGCTGCCTTCTCCCTCAGGGCCTGTTCAGGAACTTCAGCGACGCCTTCGTGCCGGTGCTGCGGCCCCACATGCAGCGGCTGGTGGCCGACACCCATGAGAGCAAGCAGCGCTGCGTGGCCGAGATCATCTCCGGCCTCATCCGGGGCTGCAAGCACTGGAGCTACGTCAAGGTAGCCCCCTGGAAGCCTCTCCGTGTATTATTCTCCTATGTTATTGATCGCCTATAATGTCATCCTGGAATCAAGCATCCTATGCACCCATGTCTCGCTGCACGGCTTTAAAGTAAGGGGTGGGATTAAACGATTGTGTACTTCTTCCCACTCCTTTTCAAACGTGTTAAGAAAAAGGAAAAATAGAGCCTTGTTTCTGTCATTTGATAACATGTTTCTTGCATATTTTAAATAACGATTTCAGAATCAAATAAATAAAAATAAAAAAGTACGTTTTAAGATGTATCAACAGTGACAGGTCACGGCTGTAGGGCGGACTTCCTGTTTATTTGTGTCTTCAACCCGGTGGATGTGTAATCCGGTCATTGACCGAGCGTCGCTCTGCTCTCCCCCCCCCCCCCAGGTGGAGGGCCTCTGGGAGCTTCTGTGTCCACTGCTCCGCACGGCCCTGACCAACATCACCATCGAGACGTACGCAGACTGGGGAACGTGCATCGCCACCGCATGTGTAAGCCCCGCCTACCCCCCGCCCCCCACCATGTCCATATCATCCCTCGTCCAGCGCCATCAACCCTGACCATGTTCTCCGTGGCGTCCGCAGGAGAGCAGAGATCCACGCAAGCTGCACTGGCTGTTTGAAATGCTGATGGAGTCCCCCGTGAACGGAGAGGGGGGGTCCTTTGTGGACGCCTGGTGAGTCGTCTGGCACCGTCACCAGCCCCACCACTAGGGCTGCTCGGTTATGGAAGAAAAATCCTAATCACGATTATTTAGGTCAATATTGGAATCGCGATTATTCAAACGATTGTTTTTTTGAGTTTTAGAGCGTGACGTATTTATTCAGCATGTCTCTCTTGAAAACACTTTGTAACTGAGAACTTTGAAATTTTGCCTTAAAAAAAGACACAAAATGGTCCAAAAGAAAATGTTGAAATAATGTACAGATATGTATCCAGCTGTTCTAAAAACATAAACATAGCATAAAAAGCAAAAAAAAGAATCGAAAACTCGACTATGTTAATTTTGTGCTCGTTTGGCGCTAAAAATCGAGATCAAGATTGGATTATTCGCCCAGCCCTGCCCGGCACCACCCCAGTCAGGTGCTGGGTGTGTCTGTCCAGGTGTAATGGACCGTCTCTCTCCCCCAGCCGTCTGTACGTGCTGCAGGGAGGCCTGGCCCAGCAGGAGTGGCGGGTCCCAGAGCTGCTGCACCGGCTGCTGCAGTACCTGGAGCCCAAGCTCACCCAGGTGTACAAGAACGTCCGCGAGCGCATCGGCAGGTAACGGCGGACTCTGGCCTTCACCTGGTGGGATTTGTGTGTTGTTGCTTAAATAAGTGAATTGTTTAAACGACTGAAGTACAATGTTAAAAAAATATTCACATGACAATAATGGGACGGAATTTAGAGTTAATTTAAATAAAATATTGAGTTAGAATTTGAAAATTATTGGAATTTATTAAAAATCAAAAGTCAGGTGTAAATAAGAAAAAAGTCAGTTTTGATAAAATGACTTTAATCTATCTGAAATGTGATTGAAGAACGTTCTGCCATTTTGAATTGGAATTATTTAATTTCCTAAATAATTTGAATATGAAAGCATGATATTTGAATTGTATATATCGCTGTATTCACTTTGTCGTCCCCCCCGCGCCTTCCCTCCAGCGTGCTGACGTACATCTTCATGATCGACGTCAACCTGCCCTACACGCAGCCCACCAGCTCGCCGCGCATCGCCGACTTCACCCGGCGGGTGGTGGCACGCCTCAAGCCTCTGACGGAGGGCGACGAGGAGATCCAGAACCACGTCACGGAGGAGAACGAGGTGGGCGAGCCGGACGAGCGCACGCAGGCCATCAAGCTGCTCAAGACAGGTGAGGAGCCCCCTCCCCCCTGAGGACGGCCGTACCTCCCCACAGAAGGGTCCTCTTGTTCCTGGGCTTGTCTCAACCGACTAGGGCGGAACGATTAATGAAATTCAAAGCGACATTGCGATGTGATAGAACAAAGTAATAGAACCATGCAAAGCGCGATGGCTGGGAAATAAATAAATAAATGAATGATGTTATAATATGAAATCATGCATCAATTAATCTCATCTCATAGGCCTGGCCTTAAGGAAAGAGCGGTGTATATGTTGACTGCCTCAAATGTTGTGTTGGTTATACTATAGAATGGTTTATTGCTTGTTTAGTGAATATTACAGAACATAAGGAACTAAAAAAAAAAAAAAATCAAACCGCTCAATGTCTGTACTCAAAGTACAGAGATTGAGTAGTACCACTCGATGAGAATACTCGATATTATCCGTCTTATGATGGAAATGTACGGAATATAAGTATTGTCCGTTATGGGTATATGTATGCATGTATATGGTAAGTGTATATGCAAACACACTGTATGTATGACATTTGTTTGTTACTCTTAAAAATGTGGAAAGGGAGAGCTTGATATAAGCTGAAGCTTCTGCCCCCCCCCTTGGTTACGACCAATAAAATGCGTTCATTCATTCATTCATTCCTGTGTGTATCGCAGTGCTCAAGTGGCTGATTGCCAGCGCGGGACGCTCCTTCTCCACCGCTGTCCCAGAGCAACTGCAGCTTCTCCCCTTGCTCTTCAAGGTAACCCCCCCCACCCCAATCCCCATACCCTTCCCCCCCGTCAGGTTTTTAATCCATTTAAAGTCAGAGTAGCGGTTTAGCTGCATCGCTCACAAATGCTAGCTGTTAATCCGGCTTTAATCCAGATTTATAGTCTCATTAAAGCGGCCTTCATTGATTTCTGACCACAAAAGGCCGGGACGAAGCACATTCTTAAGCGGTGTTGTAAACAAACCGGGGTCGAGGTTCCGCTGTACTCGCCGTGCTCTCGTAGCGATGGGGGCAGCAGGTCTGCGGCAGTAAACAGGTGTTCAGTGCCGGTTCAGAGGGGTATCGAGCAGCTTGTGGGACTAAACGGACCCAGGAGACCTCCCAGTACATTAAAGCACCGCGACGGGTTACGCCATTAAAAACATCAGACTAGTTTTGAAAGCAACGTGTTCTTCAGCGTCACTCATTTTGAAGGTCTTCTTCAGTTATTTGTCCTTCGTGTAATGCCTTCGACAAACGGACCCGTCCCTGCGTATGCCCCTGTACGAGCGGTATGGGGACTCATTTTCAAATCCTTTCAGTTTTAAAACGATGCCTTTGACCCCCCCCTCTCTCCGCCCCCTCCCACCGTGCTCCAGATCGCCCCCGTGGAGAACGACGACAGCTACGACGAGCTGAAGAGAGACGCCAAGACCTGCCTGTCCCTGATGTCCCAGGGCCTCCTCTACGCCGAACAGATCCCTCTGGTGCTCGGGGTTCTGCAGGGGGTGAGTCATCCACCGCGCCTCCCTTCTCCTTACCCCCCCCCCCCCCCGCCCCCGTTGGCCCGCTGGCCCCTTGTTTCACACTGGCACACTGTAGTCCCCCCCCTCTTTGCAATCCTCCAGTCATGCTGCAAGTCTTAACGTGTATGGAGCCAGTATGCTACGTCACGTGTGTTCCCCGTCGAGTTAAATACGTCACATTACCATCCTTGTTCAATTGATGATATTTTTTATTGTTCTTGTTAGTGTGATTATTGTATTGCTGTGTGTTGTACAGATATACCCGTGAGAATGCGTCACCTCTTGTTGGAAAGTTGTTCATTGAGCTATCGGCTTCAGTGTAGTGTTTTCAGATGTTTATGCACAGCGTTTTAAACCGGCGGTTTGTCGTCGTAGAGTGTTGCGGTGACCCTATAGCGACGCCCGCCGGATGTGATGTCTGGAGTGGCAGAAGTTTGTGTGTGTACTATGCTGCACGGCTAATAGTGTCATTAGGAGCATTAATTAATGCTGAATGAGAGCTGTGCGTGCCAACAATGCAGCATCAGCAAGCGGGCCACTTGAATGACACCCACACAGCGCAAGGCTTTGTGTTTTGGTAAAAGGGCATTTTAATGAAGTGCCTTGTATTCTGCTCATGAATGCTGATTAGGCTTCCGCCGCTCTCTACAGTTATATGTGTACAGTTGATGAGGGTATGGAGGGGTGAGGGCTGGTTTGTCATTAGTCATCCAGGGCAAGGCACGTCCATCTTGTCCTACTGCCCTCCGATTGGAGCGACAGCCAGCGAGCATCACCTCTGACGCAGGTCTCTCTCTCTCTCTCTCTCTGTCTCTGTCTCTGTCTCCTTCTCTGTCTCCTTCTCCCTCTCTGTCTCCTTCTCTCTCTCTCTCTCCTCTCTCTCTCTCTCCTTCTCTGTCTCCTCTCTCTCTCTCTCTCTCTCTCCTCTCTCCTCTCTCCTTCTCTCTCTCTCTCCTTCTCTCTCTCTCTCTCTCTCTCTCTCTCTCTCTCTCTCTCTCTCTCTCTCTCTCTCTCTCTCTCTCTCTCTCTCTCTCTCTCTCTCTCTCTCTCTCTCTCTCTCTCTCTCTCTCTCTCTCTCTCTCTCTCTCTCTCTCTCTCTCTCTCTCCCTCTCTCTGGCGTTGGCAGATCGCCGGCAGCAGTTCCTGGCACGCCCGCTACACCGTGCTCACGTACCTGCAGATCATGGTCTTCTACAACCTGTTCACCTTCATGAGCGATCAGGGCTCGGTGGACCAGGTCCGGGCGCTGGTCGTCATTCTGCTGGAGGACGAGCAGCTGGAGGTGAACACGCAACGCACACACTTTACCAAACAAGGAACAAGCGTTAGATTTTTATTGATTTTTTTTATTTTACCTTTAATTTACCAGGAATAATCCCATTGAGATTCAGTATCTCTTTTACAAGGGAGCCCTGGCCAAGACAGCAGCGTATAGTTCCACAGAAAATATACATAAAAAATCAGACAACACAAAAACAAAAAGACAATTGGCAATTTAACATCATCTCAGCATCATCACCAGCAACGTTCAATATAAGCACATGTGCATTTGGTCCTCAAATAGTCCTTTATCCTAGTTTTAAACCGTTATAACACGACATGGCCTCACCACACTATGGCCGATCAGCAGATCAATCCGGGAGCGCTTCACCGTGTAAGACAAAGCGGTCTGCGTTAAGCAAAGGGTGTCGTGTGTGTGGGGGATCGGAGACAGGGAGACGCTGGATGTTACGACGGGGCGACTATATAATTACTGGGGTGCAGGCTCGTGTGCGCTAGCAGGCCGCCCTCAGACGTTGTCTTTCAGCTCCACTGTAATGATTCAGCACGCCGCTTCTTCTGGCTCTCCATTCCCCCCTCTCCCGCCATACTCCTCCAGCCCTCTGGCCGTCGCCATGGAAACCACGGGCTGCAGTAATCTGTTGCTATGGCGACAGTGTTCTGATTCAAGGAGGATTAGAGGGAGAGAAGGAGAAGTGTGTGTGAAAAGAAGGGGGAGTGTGCTTGGTTTCGCAGGTAGCTTTGTTCCTACTCTTAGTCTCTCTCTGACCAAACGTTGCCCGGTGCGTCCACTGTACCACACGGGATGTCGCCCTGCGATGCCTCCGGGAGTACACTTGATTAGTGGATCGGATTAGCGTCAAGGCAAGCATAAATCTGGCCAAGTGAATTTCCTCCCTTCCAGACCCACACCAAAGCAGTGTTCTCCTCAAAGCACCAAGCCCGTCAGAGTCTACATTTTGACGTATCGCGGCCCACCTTCAGCAGTTGGAAGACCAAACGTCGCCGTGTGCACTTCCACCATCAGTGACCGTGTGGTAGATTGTGTAAGGGAAGGTCCTAAGGCTGTACCAACGGGGAGGGGCGCTGGATCAACTCCTCTGCCTTGCAAACCAGATCTAGGACTGTTGGCTTGATCCCTTTCGATATGTGACAACAAGGTAACGCGTAGTTGCCGTCCACGTAACGAGAGCCTGTGTTTGGCAGGTACGGGAAATGGCCGCCACCACGCTCAGCGGCTTCCTGCAGTGCAACTTCCTGTCCATGGACGCCCCCATGCAGGCCCACTTTGAGGCCCTCTGCCAGACCAGCCTGCCCAAGAAGAAGACGAGGGCCCTGGGCGCCGCCGTGGACACCGTCCCCTCCGCTGGCAAGACGCGTTCCTTAAAGAAACTTGTAGAGCTTAGTGGCATGCCTTTAGAAGACTTTAAGCTTTTTGCAACATAATATTTGCAATGCATAGTCACGACCATTTATATTCACATATTGGATTTTTATATATATATATGCATACATGTTGTTATCCTTAGTGAAATAGTTTCTGTTGCTTTTGCGCCGCTGAAGATTAAATATTATATTTATATATATAGAAAAAAACTTCTGAAAATATGAAAGGAAAAATACAGTTTGGAATTAATAGTATTCATAACTATAAAGGTGGATGGATGGATAGATATAGCTGGATAGATAAAGGTGGATAGATATAGGTGGGTGATTGGATGGATAGATCTAGCTGGATAGATAGATGGATAGATCTAGGTGGATAGGTGGATAGATGGATAGATCTAGGTGGATAGATCTAGCTGGATAGATCTAGCTGGATAGATCTGGTTTCCTCTGGGTGTGAACGCCTCTACCCTCTGTCCCGGGGCAGACCTGATGCGTCGCCACGCGGGCGTCCTGGGCCTGAGCGCCTGCATCCTGTCCAGCCCCTACGACGTGCCCACCTGGCTGCCCCAGCTGCTGATGAACCTGAGCGCCCACCTCAACGACACGCAGCCCATCGAGGTACACGCACGCACCACCACACCCATGGTGGCCACAAACACACACGCACGCACACACCAACACACTCATGGTGGCCACAAACACACACACACGCACGCACCACCACACACATGGTGGCCACAAACACACACGCACGCACCACCACACCCATGGTGGCCACAAGCACACACGCAAGCACCAACACACACATGGTGGCCACACGCACGCACCACCACACCCATGGTGGTCACAAACATCAACACAACACCCCACCACACCCATGATGATCACAAACATCAGCACAACACCCCACCCCACCCATGGCGGTCACAAACATCAACACAACACCCCACCCCACCCATGATGATCACAAACATCAACACAACACCCCACCCCACCCATGATGATCACAAACATCAACACAACACCCCACCCCACCCATGATGATCACAAACATCAACACAACACCCCACCCATGATGATCACAAACCAAGACACCGCGGGTCTGTTTGGGGTCAACGTGTGTCCAGGTGGTCTTATGGAACCCGTGCAGTAGGATACTTAGGAAATGACTGTGACCCGTTTAGACAAGTAACTAACGAGTGTCTGTCAACCGGTGAACACGCGTGTTCTGAGCGAACACGTGTCTGCACTGGTGAGGTTTGTGAGGTTGTTTTTTCACACTGAGGCGCTCTTGGGTTTCACAGATGACGGTGAAGAAGACTCTGTCCAACTTCCGCCGGACGCACCACGACAACTGGCAGGAGCACAAGCAGCAGTTCACCGACGACCAGCTGGTGGTCCTGACCGACCTGCTGGTGTCTCCCTGCTACTACGCCTAGACGCACGGTCCGACGCACACACACACACACACACACACACACACACACACACACACACACACACACACACACACACACACACACACACACACACACACACACACACACACACACACACACACACACACACACACACACACACACACACAGAGTGTGCACCAGGACCATCGGGAACGTCATGCTGAATGGGTCGTGATTGCTTTCCTCCACAGAAATGATGTCACCTCATGAAGGAGGAGGAACCGCCTACAGAGCCTCCCTTTTTCTTATTTTTTAAATGGATTTCTTGAGTTTTCATTGGTCCAAGATGACCTCGGACCCGAGGAGGAGAAGAGTCGCTGTCTGACAGAACCGCAGAAGGCTCTACCTTGGAGAATCATGATCGGCTTACGAAAGTGTGTATTTATGTATCTAGCTCTTATTTACATTTCTACTATACTTAATATTTAAGGTTGAATCAACGCAGGGAAGACTGCTCTGCAGGGCGAGAGGTTACTGTACAGGCTTTTGTTTATTGTGTTTTTTTAATTGAGGGGTTGTGATTCGCTTGGGAATGGGTGTGTGTGTATGTATGTGTGTGCCTGCGTGTGTGTGTGTCTGCTTGCCTGTTTGTTTGTCTGTTTGTTTGATGTTTTGTGTGTGTCCCACTTTATGATTTCGAAAGTGTACCACCACTGAGCCAACACATTGTCCCCCGCCGGACTAAATGTACCATCTTCCAGTCGGGAATTCGTTACAAGTGACCATAGAACGCAGTCTTTTTCTGTCTCGGACTGCAACACGGACACACGCACACACGTGCACAATGTTTGAGTGGCGGTTTGATTGACATATGATTATATGTATCACGTAAATGTATACAACGCATGTTCAGCAAGCATACGCATAAGCGTATTTATTTATTTATTGTTTCAGAAGGGTTACGTTGAAATGATGGATGGACCTTTTGTTTTTTGCGATGAAGTTTTTCAGTTTTTTCTTTCAACACAACCCACACCGAACAACCGCAACACCGAATTCAAATGACTGTTGATCTGAGCCCACCTTGATCGCCTGGGTCTACCTTGGTGACATCAGCCCTCCAGTTCCATATAATCTGTTATTTTTCTATAACCTAGCAAGATAAACGTTATTTTGGTACGTTTTTATTTTTTTCATGACAAATTAAGTCACTCAAATTGACGCTTTTTAGTACCTCACTAATGTTTAGTGTAGTGCCAAAACTGCAGTGTTTATTTTATTTTTTATTTTTTAGATGTCTGTCTGCATATTTAATAAAAAATGCAATAAAATGTTTTACTAAATCCTGGAAGTTTTGTAATTTTTAATCTTGATTACAAAAACAGTTGTTGATCGAGTTGCCTACTATGCATCAAGTATTAAATGTATGTAATGTACTATATTGACTAATTTAAACTGAAATAATATGCTACCGGTATGTCGTGTTAAAGGTGTTATTGACCAACAAAACCAAAAAAAAACAGGATTCTGTAAACGTATGGGTCCACTTGACCATAGTATTCCAACTTTAGTAGTCAACTTCTGTTCAGCCTGGTTCTGGCATTTATCTAACCGGTCTGCTTCACCCGTAGAGCGTAAAAAAGATCGCAGCCAATTTAAGTCTTGAATCAAATTAAAGAAATGATGTTCTGATGATTAGGGCTTTTGTTGACGTAGTACGTCAGGTGCGCTTGACGGACAGCACGCGCGCCTCTACTTGAATGCAGTACATGGCTGTGATGCGTAGGCTGTGACTTCACGCTCCCGCCTGTACGTCCGATGGCCGCGGCCCCGGAGAAAGGACGTGACGTCAGGAGCACTCGCGTGCGCTCCTCCTGAGCTCTGTGCGCTGCAAAGAGCGTGTGAAGGAAAAAAACGTCCATTAGATGCTCTTTTCTTCATTGCCTTTGTTTTCTTGTGGCCCCACGGAAAATACGTATTTTCTAATGTCGAGGCACGCAGATTCCCCACCGACCAGCTCAAAATGTGATTTTAATTTGATCGAGGAAGGTGATGGTGGATACGCAACGTTATTTAAATGCGGTAGGTTCTGTTTTATTTTAATATGCCCATTTGGAAGCGCCTGCCAGTGATGTTTTTTTTTTAATTAGAGCGGACAATAGCGATCCTGTTAGCCTGAAAAGGGCCTTCGTTTGGAAATCGTTAAAGTCATGCTCCTGCACATACATAAAGCAGAGCATCTGCATACTATTCGAAGGGTGGCCGGTATAAATGTATCTATATGTGTGTACAATGCTGGTTAAATCACGTCACAGCCCCATCGACAGAGGCTACAGTACACTGGTTGCGCCACCGCTTTTTCTCTAACGTTACTATTCCATACGTCGCGGCGTGGCCATTGCTCGACAGAATACCAAATCTTTGTCTTTTTATCCTTTTTCTAGCATTCTGCCAATTAGGTAGCAGCCATGGAGGGGTCGTCGGTCGCTGTCTCCCTCTTGTGACTCTCCCCGTGCTCAAGAAAAATGAGCCTGTGAGCCTTTCCAACCCGCCGCTGCTACAATGAACGCCACAGGCGAGCCATCGAACCTGGCGGACGGACTGCAGCAGCTGGGCTTCAACGGCACCCCGAGCCCCCAGTCCCACCCGGGATGGGCCGTGGTCCACACGGCCACCCTGACCTCCTGCTCGCTCCTCCTCATCCTCATCTTCTGCCTGGGCTCCTACGGCAACCTGGTGGTGTTCCTCTCCTTCTTCGACCCGGCCTTCCGCAAGTTCCGCACCAACTTTGACTTCATGATCCTGAACCTGTCCTTCTGCGACCTGTTCATCTGCTGCGTGACCGCCCCCATGTTCGCCCTGGTGCTCTTCCTCGACGCGGGCGGCGGCGGCGGCGGCGGCGGCGGCGGCGTCTCCAAGAGCTTCTGCTTCGCCTTCCACCTCACCAGCTCGGCCTTCATCATCATGTCCCTGGAGACGGTGGCGGTGATCGCCCTGCACCGCCTGCGCATGGTGCTCGGCCAGCAGCCCAACCGCACGGCCTCCTTCCCCTGCACCCTGGCCCTCACCGCCCTGCTGTGGACCTCCAGCTTCACCATGGCCGCCCTGCTCACCGTGCGCGCCTACCCGCGCAAGGACGGGCCCTGCCTGCCCCACTTCGGCCTGTCGGGCGCGCGGGCGCGCGTGGTGCTGTACGCCTACATGGCGGACTTCGCCTTCTGCGTGGCCGTGGTGTCGGTGTCCTACCTGATGATCGCCCAGACGCTGCGCAAGAACGCGCAGGTGCGCAAGTGCCCCGTCATCACGGTGGACGCCACGCGGCCCCTGCCGCCGCCGCCCAACGCACCTCCCACCCTCCTGGTGGCGGGCTTCGAGGGCATGCAGTGCGCGCCGTCGCTCTACCGCAACCAGACGTACAACAAGCTGCAGCACGTGCAGACGCACGCCTACGCCAACCGCCCGGCGCCGCCGCTGGTGCCGGGCGCGGCCCAGGGCGCCACCTGCTGCCAGCTGGTGTCCACGGTCAACCTGGCCACGGCCAAGGACTCCAAGGCGGTGGTCACCTGCGTGGTCATCGTGTTCTGCGTGCTCCTGTGCTGCCTGCCCATGGGGGTGTCCCTGGCGCAGGACGTGCTCTCGCCGGAGAGCACCTTCGCCCACTACCAGTTCGAACTGTGCAGCTTCGTGCTCATCTTCCTCAAGTCGGGCATCAACCCCTTCGTGTACTCGCGGAACAGCGCCGGGCTGCGGCGCCGCGTGCTATGCTGCCTGCAGTGGGCGGCGCTGGGCTTCCTGTGCTGCAAGCAGAAGACCCGGCTGCACGCCATGGGCAAGGGCAGCCTGGAGGTCAACCGCAACAAGTCGTCCCACCACGAGACCAACTCGGCCTACGTGCTATCGCCCAAGCCCCTGCGCCGGCTGGTGGACCAGGCCTGCGGGCCCAGCAACTCCCGGGACTGCGCGGGCAGCCCCAGGCCCGCGGCGGGACGCAAGCTGCGGCCCCCCAGCACGTCCACGCCCATCAACACGCGCATCGACCCCTACTTCAGCATCTACAACAGCAGCCCCTCGGCCGGGCCCAGCTCTCCCAACAGCCTGCAGCCCGTGAGCTCCCAAAGCTTCGCCTTCGCCAAGTCCTACGTGGCCATGCACTACCACACGCCCCAGGACGCACTGCAGGACTTTGAGAGCACCTCCGTGCACCAGATCCCCATACCCTCGGTCTGAGGCGACCACAGACTGCAAGGGCTGGCGGGACACGGCCTTACTGGGACGTGCTGGACCAGCACGGCCTTACTGGGACGTGCTGGGTTTTGTCTTTCGCAGCGTCACGTCCGGTCACTCTCCGGGTTATAGTTTTTCGTGTCAGTGTTTGGCATTTTTCGGACGTGGCGAATTAACACATGGTGAATTCATTTGAATGGGAAAAAAAATAACCTAGGTTTTAAGATGTTGCGTCTGAATATCTTGGGACTTTTTTTTTTAGTAAATGACGAGTTAGATAACAGTAATCGATGGATGTCATTGTGTGAACTCCGATGTCGTTGCTGATGATTACCAGTACTATTACTGCTACCAAGTTACAAGTGTTTATAACAAATCCGTTATCTAATTCCTCATTACCAAACATCTGTTTGTTACGCGTAGTGTTGCTTCTCTGAGGCTCCTTCCCCTACAAATGAGATTTGAACTGAGCCTGGACTGTGTGCTTGAAAGTGTCATTTACCTGATATTTTCATACCGTACATTGTATTTTATCTCCATTAAAAATGTAGTGGTCAAGCTCATACGTTTTTCCAACTCAGATGTTGCAGGTGGTCATAGCCGGATGGGACCACCCCTATAGTGTCCTGAGGCTTCAGTTTAATCTACAGGAGACGTCTTCGTTCTGCATGCCGGTGCTGCCTTATTATGACAGCGTTTGCTTGTAATATTTTGAGACGTATTGTTTTTAATTATTATTTGGGCAGTTTAGTTGTTAGTTGATGTTGATTCAAAGACCGTCTGCATCCATGACATTGACATGGCATATAATGGGCCACAGGTTATAAGCCTTAGTACCCCCTGGTGGTCTTGATGATCATCGCACCCGAATATTGGGAATGTAGATGCTACATAGATGGCTACATCTGAGATCTTTGATATATATATATATATATATATATATATATATATATAAAAAAATAACATACAAATGATACCGTTTCCAGTTAAGTCACTTTAAAATAAAGTTGGTCAAATTACTGCCAACTGGGATTTAAGTGGAACGTTTTAAAGGTTTGTTTTTCATTTAAAATTTGACTGCCAACTGGAATGTAACGTTAACACATGAGGTTTCACTTTCTTCATTTTAATATCATTCATTTTTGAAAAGGAGGACATTTTCTATAATTTGTTTTTGATCTGAACATTTTTTTTGCAGAAAAGAAAAGAATTGACCAGAAGTGACATTTAAATCAAACACAAAGCACAAGCTAGCTTATAAGTTACACACTCATCCACCAACATGGCATAGCACCCATTCTCACAGTCAGAGAAATTTCAGATCTTGGCTTTTTAAATCTTATCTACAACCGTAAAGTGACACAGACAAACACCTCATGAACTCTAATTACCCACACGCCAACAACTAAAATGCAAAAGGTATTGCAATTCCTGAAGATAATAACGCATAATCCTCATCAGTCTTTCAAGTTCTCTGGCCCCACACAGGAAAGCAAAGATATGAAGCAGCATGAAGTCCATTGCCTGTGGAGACTGTTCATACTTCTCCATCTTGAGTTCTGGTTTGGCCAAAGTCAGCCGTTGTCCTGGCCACTGAACTGGGCTTTAAAATAACAAGTCCCATGACACCGACCGGGGGGGGGGGGGGGGGGGGGGTCCTGGTCGGCTTGGTGGACAGTGGTCCTGGTTTTACATCGAGGCAGGGTTTCAGCCCCCGTCTCTCGGGGGTTGTGTTCCGGCCCCCCTGTTCTTGGTGTGGATTTCCGTGGATTTCCGTGGATTTCCATGGTCTTCTCCCCCCCCCCCCCCCCCGAGTGCAGCTGTCTGGGCCGTCTGGCCCTCAGGCGGAGATGGACAGATGTCCGTGCTCATCCGCGGTGTCCAGGATCCGGCATATGACCGGGGACTCCACCTGAAGCACGGAGAGGGCAGGACCCGTTAGGAGATACTTTGTATAGATGCTACAAACCTTTGACTATATCATCATCATGTCCCTGGAACAGCAACAAAATAATCTATCTAGGTATACATATCCATACATTATTATTATATATATATCTGTCTATCTCTGTCCATCTGTCTATCTTACTACTTTCTTTTAGCAATATATATATTTTTTGTTTATTTATTTATTATATTATTTATTTAAAAGGGACAGTGTACATTAATCAACATGGCCATTGCATCGGACATATAAATGTACCAGATTTAGTTAAAAAAAACTATTTTTCATCTGTAGTCCCTGGCAGGTTGATGTTAGAACATAATAAAGCATAAAAGCAACACAACACATAATTAGACAGACTGATGATTGACATTGACATCACATGGACAAGGACACAAACTAAGACGACAAAGATGTAATGTAACATGCCAGAATAAAAGGATTAAAAGTGAGGAGAATAACAACACAACACAAAATAGTTAAACATGGAGCTCTTAAGCAGTTAGTGAGCTCCCAATCACAAGAAGGAGGTCCGTTTAGCAATGCCGCACTCAAGGTAACACGTTGCCTATGGTTACGTGTTTGTGGACGTTTAGGGAGATAGATCTGTACACGACTCACCCCCAGGATGTACTGGCAGGTCTGAGGCTCCAGCATGTACACGGTGACAGCGTGGGGGGACTCTGACTCTTTGCACCTGACACAAACAAGCAGGCGTTTCAAGACTCAACCACAGAATCTTCATTATCGTCCTCCGTTCAACCACAGGGACGGAAAGAACGGAAACCTTCGATGGTTTGCTCTCAAGAGACAGACTGTTTCGATGGGGTAAGTTATACGTCTAAGGAAAACAGAAAACTCACTTGAGCTTGACAACGACCTGTCTGGGTTTCCCCGTCATGTCGCACAAATCCCCGTGGCCGTAGAAGTGAGACACCAGCCTGCAGTGGTGGACACACACACACACACAAACAAATCAATACACAATAAAGAAAGTAAACGCTACACACATCGGCACACGTCCGCAGGAGGAAGCGACACCTACTTGACTTTCTGCAGGTCGTCGTCCTTCAGCTGGTAGGAGCGCGCCACGTTCTTCTTGGCCCACTCCAGATGCTCGTCGGCGTTCCAGCTCCCGACCACAACGATGTTCTTTCCCTGCTCCTTGTCCTGGTGGAGACGCGTTACCCTACATGTGAGTCAAGGCAGCGCCACGCATGCTGGTCCCATTCCAAACACTCAAAGAGAGACGCCACATATCTGGTGGTGTGACGAATGTTGCGCAAACCGGATGTTCAACAGGATGCACCTTGATGTTTAGAAAGTTTATCGATGCCCGTGGGACCTAGCAGTAACGTCCGAGTGGCAGAAAGACACACACAGAAACTACTGGCCGCTCGGTTATACCCAACAAGAAGTGTTTTGCACTTTGGATCCTAAGAAGAATGGAAGTGGCTCTGTTTACACTGGCCAGTACAAGGCCTGGGAAGCAATTAGGTGCCATCTTGGACAGACCGCTAGGCGAGACCACTTACCTCATGGTACTGATGCACGTGTTTCCCGTAACAGAATTCATACTTCCACCAGCCCACTCCCTAGAGGGACACACGAGGAAGGCCGTTAGACAGAGAGGTGTGTGTGTGTGTGTGTGTATGTGTGAGTGTGTGAGTGAGTGAGTGAGTGGGTGACTGACTGACTGACTGACTGACTGACTGACTGACTGACTGACTGACTGACTGACTGACTGACTGACTGACTGAGCCAGCGCGTTCAGCAGGCCTCACCCCATGCAGGCAGTACGAGCCGCTCAGGAACTCCCTGATGAGCTGGTCGTCGGTCAGCCGGGAGATGTGGGTGCTCCCCACTGTGATCTGAGATGAGCCCCCCACCGTGATGGGCTTGTGGGTGGAGGAGAAGGCCTCCTCCCTCACGGGGGACGTGTCCTCCTGGGAACAGAGCCACAGTCCTCACGTTAATCGCCAGGTAAGTTAAGCACACGTGTGGAGTTTAGCATGTGTCCGTCAAGAAGTACACACACATACACACACACACACACACACACACACACACACACACACACACACACACACACACACACACACACACACACCTAACGGCCTCGCTTGGTGCAAACAAATAATAAGCATTGTAAAGATATAAATCTAAAATAGAAAGAAAGTGAGCCGTAAGTACTATCAGTCATTAAACAAATATAAAATAGAAATATTTACTGTTTGTGCAGGAATGTGCAGAACATTTTGAAGAAACAAAATAGCACAGAGGCAGCGATCCGTGTCAACGCCAAGTTAAATGGTAAGTTAACCGTGTTGAAACAGCATCTCTGGAGGTGAGAGCATTATGCAGCACAGTTACCTATCCAGGTTAATCTACTATCCTCGTGTTCGAATTCCCACGGCACTCTTGTCACGTGGTTTCAAGGGAAACAAAGTCATTCTGCTTTGTTTTTCTTCTTTTTCACTTTGGTTAAAAGTGTCTGCCTCACGATAAGATGATTGACGTTAACCAGCCCGGTTGTAACGTCTTCCATGCGACTACGGTCTCCTCCCGGCCCAAGGACGCGCCCCCTCACCTCCATCACCTCCCGGACCTCCAGCACCGAGGAGAAGGGGGGTTTGAGTTGCTCCTGCTGGGCCATGTCCAGCTTGGTGAGCTGCTGGGGGCGGAGCGGGGAACCCGCTAGCGCCTGGCACAGGATGGCGTTCACCGGCGACGACTTGAACCTACGGGGAGCGGTGGCGGGTCAGTGTCGGGGAAGCTCAGGAGGCGCAGCACACGGCCATGTTTGAATACCAAAGCATGACTGGCCGGTGACACTGTTCACCGGTTAAACCACCGGAAACAACAACACAAATGTGCACTCTCGCTATTGTAAGAGGCTTTGGATGATAATTATAATGCCAAATTATATTATTATTATTATTTTGTAGCGGTATTAAAATTACGATTATATTAATGCCATATATATAAACATATTTCTTTGTTTCGGGTTAGAGAGACAAAGACGAGCGTATGGCTGAGTGTGTTTATAGATCACCACATACGTTGTTCTGCCGAGCTTAACTGGCAGAGGCAAAGGATTCCCTCTGCCAGGGTTAGGGGCTCGATTCCCACTGGGGCCACCCATGCGAAGATTGCATGCACAATGAATGTGTGCAAATTACAATGTATTATTGTGAGACGCTTTGGATAAAGCATCTACTAATATATATGTAATTATTGTTACACATAGCGTACAACGTTTGGGAAATTCTAGGCCGATACAGATGTTAATTTTTTATAGCGTACAAACAATTTTTGTTAAAGAAAAACAGTTTCAAAGTCTTTCAGCCCCTCATCACACTATCTTTAAATGAGCACACATTCAATCTTACAAATGTGTGAAACTAGCTTTGATATAATCTTTTTTACATAACAAATGAATGAAAAATAATCATTTCAAAATCGATGCAACATAACAGATAAACACCGCCCCTAATGAACGTCATCTTATTTGTCTTATCCTAAATATATCGGCCAATATATCGTCCGATACGATGCACGGCCGGTAAACCGGTGCATCCCAAGTGGTATACTGTAGCCGGTAAACCACTGGGTTCATGGGGGAAGCTCTACCTGAACTTGGGGTGGTTGCACAGAAGCGGGGTGAGGATCACCACCTCGTACTCGCAGGTGGTGACCTCGGCGATGGACAGGATCTCGTGCTTCGCCTCGGGATGGCACACGTACATCACAGAGGTGGCCCGCGCCTGGTTCTGCTTCAGCACGCACGGTGTGCCGTTGCCCATCCCCACGGGGTAGTAGGGCGTGAACTGGCCCTCGATGTTCCTGGTGGGCACCTAGTCATGCGCGACAACAACACGCAGAAGACATCTGTTGAGAACCAACGTCAGAACCGAAATTGGACAGGAAGCCACAGGCGAGTGGTTCGGGGACACACCTCTTTCTCATTCTCAGCGCTGACATCTTCTGCTTCGCTTCCTTTTTCTGCAAATAAGCGCATCGTTTTACCCAGTTATGATAAAGCTTTTAGCATGTAACAATGGGTACGTATCTAGTGAACATCCACAATGTGGACCCAACTCACCCGTCTCTGTCATGATACCCAAGAAGTACTCTTGAATACTGATTTTCTAAAAGAAAAACGTAAATAATTCTCAGTCCACATTGGCGTACTCTTTATCAAGTCATTCCATATGTTACCTAAGACAAATGCCACAGTAATCATGAATTCTTCTTTATTCACAAAAGAAAACTAACCTGGCCGGTCTCCTTTTCCTCATGATACTGTCTTACATGTTTCCCATGGCAGACTTCATAAGTCCAGTATGACTCAATCTAGGATGGGTCACAACACAACGTAATACTGTTACACAATTTCCCTTAAAAGAAGTTTGCATTAACTTGCATGCAACATACATTCATATCAACCAAACTATAGACAACTGAAAAGAGGACATGCTGGTTGGTTCTTTTTCTTATTTTGTACAAGAGTATTAAATTGACCGTGCCACAGAAGAGGTGACTCACTCTGTAGGAGCAGCTGCTCTGCTTGAAGAGAGGTTCTAGCAGAACTCCAGGTGTAGGACCCTTGTACATTTTATCGTCATCCTAAAACACCATAATCACTTTGTTAAGGACCATAGTTGTGGTGTGCCAGTAGCACCTAGAAGCTCATTTGTCATCACGCCGATAGTAGCAGACATTAACATCAACATCACAACCCCAATCAGTGAAGGGTACACATTTTGTGTCTTAAGTGATTGAATGCTTGAGACTTATCTGGAAACCAAACGCATGCAGGTACAAAAAGAATGACCCAAGCTGTACGCAGAGGTTCAGTATTGGTGAATTTATCGACATTAAATACAATCAGATAGGACTTATATGTAAATGAATCGGGCATACTAATGGAAGGAATGGCCTGTAAGTGGTTGCAATACACTATTCCAATGCAAATGCCAACACTCACCCCATCTCCCGATGACAGGGAAGGCAGGAGACACTTATATTTCTCTTTCTCCGTTGTGGTCATAATGACAAAGTCATCTTCATTGTAGAGTGCACCTGATGTGGGCTGGAATAAAGGAAACGAGGCTGTCAAAACTTAGTCGGAAGTGGACATGGGGAAATGTCATCTCTTAACATGTTGTAAGTGTAGATCAGTTCTCATGCAGTTGACACATAATTGCCGATCCGATACATACCAGAGTGTACTCGGAACCAGGCCAAGAGATCTTGAAGGGGATCTCATCCGTGAACGTTTGGTATCCCCCTCGGTTCGCTGAGACCCCGCTGCACACCTCCACCAGCAGCCCACCGAGAAGCATCCGGACCAGCGCCTCCATGCTCGCCCTGCAGCGTCACTAAACCCTCACAAGCCGAGCGTCCTTCTCCGCATGCACCCGACCTCACGACGCACCGACTAACACAGACACAGTGTTTAACAATCGGACTCATCCGCCGCTGACATATGCCCAGGGAATACGGAGTAGAGTCACGGATGTCAGCCAGGATGTCAACAAGACTACAAAATAGCGGAAGTGAGGTGTTACGCTGCCACGTCATTTTACTTTTGCCGCTGGTGAAAATCTAGCGCCATCTAGCGGTGATGCGGGGTAATATATATATATATATATGGTAATATAAAATTTCAATCAAAATACCGACGAAAGACAGGTGTGAGAACAACAATACAACTTCTGTCACAATCACCAGCTCCATTTGCCTCTTATCCTATATCCATCGAATGGTGGCCGCTTTTATCAAAAAATATGTTTTGCTATTTGTGTACAACTGTATGCTTCATATAGCCCTTTTGTCAATCATTAATCAGTAAATAAGACCATCTGTTTCTAGACTCACTTGATTTACGTTATAATTTGTCTAACAATAGTATGGAGTAATAACTATCAGACCAAAGTCTCCTGCTTTATTAAGAATGACAGTGGCTTAAATTATATGAATAGTTAATTTTTTTTTATTAATTATCAGTAGTTCTGTGTCTTATTAAATTGCTTGATTTATTCAGCAGAAATATGTTAAATAAAGAAAGATGGAAAGTACGAACAGAAAGAGGCTACTATGTAGCCAATGGAAAACATAATAAGGATTATATAATTAAAAATGTATAAAGATAACAAAATAATAAAAAATATGTATTTACATGGGATAACTATATTTTTCATTTGCAATCTATTTCAGGCAACAACAAAGACAAAATACATTCTCTTTCTAGTGTTATGCCTTAGTTCATATTGATGTGTTCCTTCATTGAACGTCAAATCTAACCTGGTACAATCGAATAAAATCGTGGCACATGTTACGCCACACCGTGAATTTAACAAACACTTCCCCTCGAGGTTTGGAACCAAAGTAAAACAACCAGTTTTTCACCTTTTGGGGGAGCTGTTGAGATGTAGGAGAAACGCGGGGCAGAGGAAAGATTATAATGGTGATTTTTCGACAAAGACAGAGAGGATAAGGAGGAGAAGGGGATATGGGAAACAGGGAAGGAAACAAGCTAAGGAACATCCCCCTAGATCATCGGTTTCTCTTTCACGTTTTTCCTCTGCATACATACCAGCCCATACATTATGCTGGGCATCCACACACAGACTGCTCAAGAAGCTCTCTAGATACTGGGTGATAGAAAGCTAGCTCAAGCCTTTACTCTTGTCCATGAATTGCAAATGTTCCTGAACGCATACCGACAAACAAAGATACATACCAACACACACATGCGCGCACACACACACACACACACACACACACACACACACACACACACACACACACACACGTACAACGACACACACACACACACACACACACAGAAGTGTAAAGACAAAGTGTTTCCATGACAGCTATTGAGGCAATTAGGTTATTTTAAAGGCAACACTGGTGGTAACGCTGACATTTAACCCTTAAACATAGTCACATGTTATTTTGTGTGTGGATTTAACACACACACACACACAGACACACACACTAACACGATCATTTCATTATTCAAAATATATCAAAGCATCAAAATATTAACTGTCCATTTACTGTTCCCATCCCTAGCCTACATTTATAAAAATACACTTTGATCTATCTATTGATGCACAGAAAAACATAAATTAGACTCTCTTTTAGAACTGAACTCTTGAATACACTCTTAAATATTGTTATATTTATATACATTTACCATATACATTTTGACATACTTGTAACCTGGAAGAAATGTCTTTCTTTGTTTGTTTTCTCAGTATGCTGATCTGCATGAGGTAATGCTTTCTACCTATTAATTACCTTTGTTGTGGTACAGTATTTCTATTAGCTTGTCGGTTTTGCCTAAGCTTGCTTACCAAGCTAAGCCGTAAATTCTTGGGAAAAAATATGACAAAATTATCTTTAATTAAAGTGTGCGTTCATAATTGCTCCGCCTTGCGAAAAAGAAGTGTCTAGCTGTGCGATATTGACTGTACTCAGTTACCCTCATTACAATTTACATACATAGTTGAAGTAGGCTTTAAGTGGGCGGGATATTAAACTAAATTACATTTTACAAAGACAAACTAATAATGAACGATCTAGTGCTATTTTGTTTACCAATTTAGAATGCGAAGAAGCAAAGCAGAGCATGTGTGCAACCTGACACACGCTTTAAACTCATCCAATTGTGCTAATGTGACCACGAAATGGTAATTCCAGAGCCTGCTAGTTTAGCTTAGAGATGGAATGGAGCACTGTATTACGGGCAAATGGGTCGGATTGTCGAGCTGTGGAGTTTGGTATCTGTATTTGTATGAACAATGCTGTGATTCAGTGGAAGGGAATAATAGCTGTTCTTGATAGGGAGGCCTTGACCTGCACAGAGCCCATGATCTTTTCTGCAACATTTCTGCAATGCTATGTCTGCTAGAAAACTGTAAATGAGGGATATCATAACCAAACCTATTCCTTTCTGAGCTAAATAATGAATCATCCAGAGAGCTGTAGAGAGTGTCTATCCCTTCTGTGGCTGTTTTACACCCTCAATATTATAGAGGGTGTAAAAATAACATTATAACCTTACATTAATAGTATGCATTATCTTCACTATTTTCAACAGAACTTGTAGAAAAATGCCATCGATGCTGAAATAGCTAGTTTCTCAACATACTGACTGCCTTCAGTCCTATTTCATACCACATATTCATATGTCGTATTTCATGGTTTCTGGTGCAGTATTAACGCAAATACTCCCAACGTGATACATAATCACTAGAATACAGTGGGCGGGGCTTAACTTACACTAATTAACACTAAGGATTGGTTTAATTGGCAGAGCTGGATGGAGATGATTGGCTTGCTCAACACGTTAATGCAGGTGTAAATTGTAAACCAACTATGCACCTGCTGCAAAAGATTTCCCACACAAAAAATAGACAAGAGACAAAGGATCTTATGTTAAATAAATTGGCAATTGAAAGTTCATAACAACATCACATTTCTCAAAGAAATCTGTTGTTTTGTTTTTCTTCACAGAGAACAGTAAGTGCTGTGTGCCACACTCAGACAGATGCTGTAAAACAATATCTTTATCCAATATAATCTCAACAGTATAGCCATGCATTCTACCATCGCTAATTGTAAGACCAGGGAGGTTGGCTGAAATACTGTAAATAGGAAAGAAATAAAGGGACTTTGAACGTGTTCCAGTGTACAATGAATGTACAAGTATTATCTTACTATTATGCTACTACACATTTTAGCTGCTTGAAGGTGCATTGCGTAGGATCTAGTGGCAGCTAGCAGTGAGGTTGCAGATTGCATCCAACTGGGGCGTCATTTAATCTGTGAAACTATACAAGTAAGATGAAGGTTATGAAACAAAATGAAAAAGGCGTCCTCTAAAGAGCTGTTTGTGCATTGTGGGCTACTGTAGAACCATGGCATTGCAAAATGGCGGGCAAGTGGAAAAGGACCTGCTTCCTATGCAGTTATGAATGGCTCATTGTGAGGTAACATAAACATAAAAAAATGTATTGTCATGCGTTCATAAGTTTAGACACAAATTTAAACACAATTATGTGTATTATATTCCATTCATAAGTGTGTTCCACTAGACGCCAATGAATTCTACACATTGCACCTTTAATGTTAAACACCAACATTAAAACAAACACATGTTGTGTTATGTGTTTACATGTGCTTCATAATTCCTACGGTCTCCTCTGCGCTCGTGAATTAATGCTCCACAGTATGCGTACTCTATAAGCTAAACTCTGCGTTTCATATCCCCCCCAGCTCTCCCCTCACTTACAGCACTCCGCACGTTCCGTTCCCGCCTGTCTCGGTTTATATCACGCAGCCGGTGTGCTGGCTGCGTCCTTGCAGGTCGGCCAAACCCCATGGAGTCCATTAAGGCTTCCTTCAGGGTGCTGAGCTCCCCCCCACCCTGCCCCAACACCCCCCTGCCCCACAACATGTCTCCACAACCCGCTCGCTGCTCCAGAGCTAATTTAGTTTCTCTTACCACATGCAGGGATTAGTCCTGTCCTGCCCCTGGTGGTTGTTGTTTGTGTCGTTGTTGTTAAAGTTGTTGTTGTTGTGCAAGAGAACATGGAACTCAGCCACCACATGGCGTCTCGGTGTGGGTGGTTACACTACTCTGTCAAAAATAATGTGGTTTCACTGTTTACTTTTTAGTCAAATTAACAGACGCTTCTATTTAGGGCGACAGTCGTGTGATGTGGATGAATGTTTCTTTCTAGGATGCAAAACGTCGCTAACATTTGGTCGTGACAGCCACTCCCTCTGTTCACTGATTGGACAGCCCAAATATTGGCTGCAGAAAATCTGTGAATATACCGCAAATCCAGACCTAGCACTGTCTAAAGGGAAATAAAAAATTTAGCGGAAGTACGTAGGCGGGTGGAGCCAGGCTAGTGTAGACTGGCCACTGTAGAAAAACACAATACACGATGCAAAATCACCCTCTGAAAGCGTCATCCCGTGACTTCTTCTTGGGTAAAAAATCTGTAAAAAAAAACATCTGTATTTAAACCAGAAGCAAGGCATGACTCCGCCCCATGCAGTACTTGGTGTCTTGCCCAGGCTCTGTGCCGTCTCTTTACAAATGTCGTGCTATAACGTAGTAGGACTGATTACCACAGCCCATTCCCCAACTCACCAAGTAACTAACATCGCAACTGTAACTTTATTTATTAACTTGAAGGGCAAAATGGTAGAAGTATGAAGTAGTGAACTTTTTCGCCGCAGAATATAATTTGCGTGGGTTGCCCGTTCCATGTTAATGCGGCCATTACTGTTGAACGGGCCAGCCTGCGTTGGGAACACCGCCGACGTCTTATTGGCAGTTCTGGTATCAGGCAGAGTCTCCTCCAAATGGCGCAAAGGAGTTTGACCTTTATCCGAGATCTCACGGCTGTCAGGGAATGACCTTTTCGCGCACGCGATCGCGCAGGCTTGACCCCCTTCGGATTCGACACACTCGTTGTCAGAGTGGTCATCGATAACCAGGTGTGAGCAAAATGGGAATGAGAAGAGGCGTTTGTTATGACTGTGTCTGGCCTGTCATGTCTGCACCATGAGCCAGCCACGGACGGTGAGTCAGTATCCAGAGGTGTGTGTGTGTGTGTGCGTGTGTGTGGGGCGCGGGGGGAGAGTTCAAGAACTGTCAGTTGAAACGGCAATGTTTGTGTAGTTCCAGCTCAAAAGTTTTCCCTCGGATGAATCACAGAAAAAAAAGAAAAGTGCCCAGAGAGACTCCGGAGTCAGTCCAGGCAGTTATTGACGGACAGCGTCGCCGCAGCTCCGGCGAGTGAAGACAAATCCGATTCATTCCCGCCCACGCAACGTCTGTCCGAGTTTTTTCTTTCTCCTTCGTCTTCCTGAGTTGCTCTACAGGCAAGAGTCAAGAAGAAATTTTTAAAACAAATCAATAAACGTCTGTTCTTCGTTGCGTGGCCCACGGGCGCATCTCTGAGTGTGTAGCGGTGTACTATGTGTGTGCGTGACTGTGTGTGTGTGTGTGTGTGTGTGTGTGCGTGTGTGTGCCTGACTGTGTGTGTGTGTGTTAACGTGTGTGTTAAGGGGACTTTGCGGTCGGATGGGGCAGTGGGCTGAAGAAGGGGGCAGGCCGGGCCCCCCCGTCCCACAGGGGGGTCAAGGTGAGTTCCAACACCTGACGGCCCCGCTCCGCAGATGCCACCCGGTCATTATCCTGGCGCTGCCATCTGCCACTTGCTTCCTGCGCGGGCCCCTGTACACACGGCCTTCTGGGGGCCCCCCTCCCCCAGTGTGTGTGTGAGTGACTGACGGGATCCATGCCTCTCTCTCTCTCTCTCTCTCTCTCTCTCTCTCTCTCTCTCTCTCTCTCCGTTCGGACAACATGCTACACCTGCTAGAGGTGTCTGAAATGGCACAGGCTTGCTCCGCTGTGTGTGTGTGTGTGTGTGTGTGTGTGTGTGTGTGTGTGTGTGTGTGTGTGCGTGCGTGCGTTTGTTTGCATGTGTGAGACAGAATGAGAGTGAGAGACACATATAAACAAACACACACACACGCACACACACACACACACACACACACACAGGGATGCTTTGAAGTCTCCGCCACCCTGGTTTAAACTGGGATATTAAATGAATGTTGGCACCTCGGCTCCATCCTGGCCTCCACAGCCTCACAGCTGACTGTGGCTTCTCCACCTAACCTTGGCGTGGCGGTTGCTGCAGGGGGGAAATAGTGGCGACACGTTTCTCTGCCAAGATAATCTCCCGCATTAGCAAGGAGAGCAGAGTCCACTGGTTTAAACTTGAGAGGGGCACTTTACTCAATTATTCTATTTGTGAAAATGGTTGGAATTCGCAGGTGAGTGTGAGGATCGTGACTTCCTGGAGAAATGGGATTGGTCTCGGGGAGAGAGGAAGTGGATCTATAAAGGTATATCTCTGGGCAGGGTATTAGCTGTGGAAATGAGACTCTTACTTTTGGACATGCTTAATCATCACTTTCCCTAAGGTGGTGTATTTTGCCATGACTTCTGATTTAAAGTTGTAATTTTACCTTGATAGGATTTGAGGTTAATCTCCCTGGCTCATTAGAAGGAAATTTAATTTCTCCTGTGAGAAAAGCAATCTTTTCTGCTATCATCGAGAAATAAATTATGCTCCCTTCCTACCAACCATGTCTCCACCATTTCCTCTTTTACAGTTTATTGCCCTGATCGCTACACCGGCTATTATAGACTGAACAGACTCAAAAGTGGAAGGTATATAGTCTGGTCGTGTCTCTAGTATAGGGAAGTATAGTATGGTTAGGTCAAAGTTTCTGGGTTCAAACTCCAGATATACTTGGATCGCCTTGAGCAAGATGCTGTACTCCTAGCTTCTCATTAATGAATGGCAAAAAAGTGATATGCTGTACTCTTCCAAAGACTCCAAAACATTGACGTGTGTGCCACCCGCGCTTGCCCCACTCACACAAACACACACACACACACACACACACACACATACACACACACACACGCATGCTTACATGCGTATGCACACGCACACAGACAAGCTTGCACGCACCCATCCCCACGTACACACTCATTACATCATTGTGCATACTTATGTCAACATATATTTATACATATCCAGATTCGCAACAGAAAGTTTTTGTGAATTGTGACTAGATAGGTGACTCATACGACTACACCAGTTAAAAAAAAAAAAGTCCTGGTGATACAGTGAGTCTGCCCTGGGTCTCCAAGACAACAAAGACAACAGAGAAGACCTTTGTGTCCACTCAAAGATCACGCGGGAAAATACATCAGCTGAGCAGCCGGAGTGGAGGAATAAACTCGTCTTATGAAAAATGCATATCTAGCCAATGTGTGAACTCCAACATCCGGTTTCGACAGAGTACTTATATATAGATGCAGCTTTTGGGCCGGGCGGGGAGGGGAGATGTTTGAGGACAACTTCCTACACGTCCTCTGAGTGTACGCAACAGTCACCAGTCAGCGCCTCAGCGAGCGCAGAAAGCTTATGGAGTCTCATCACAGAAATACAATTTGTGGCCGATGCAATCTCTGCTGCTTGCAGGCCTGTATGCAGACACGCACAAACTTGTACACACGCGCACACACACACATACACACACACACACACACATACACACACACACACATGTGTACACACACACACATGTGTACACACACACACACACACACACACACACACACACACACACACATACATATGTATACACACGAAGCCACACAAGTGTACACACACACACACGCACACACATACACACACACAAACACACAGACACACACACACACGCACACACACACACACACACACATGCAGCCCTTTGATCTTTTTCCTCCCTCCCCTGTAACTTTGATATCATCTGTTTTCACCCGCAAACCTAAACTCAAAGTCCAAGGTTACGTGCCGGATCGGGAACACGCTGTGGCCAAAAACGCTGCTCCTTCACCTTCAGTTGTTTTCCTTCTACTTACTTTCTTTATTTTCTTTTCTCCCTGCTGTTGTTCTGCAGGCAAAGGTATCCCACGGCGTAAGACGGATGGAGAATGGGCCTGGCGGAGTTCCATGCCCTCGATTTAGACGGAGGCGGGCGGTGTTTTGTGGGCGGGCCACCTTCTCTCTACGGCGTTGCACCCGTACTCCTGGAAGCATGACCGCGCCAGCTGGTGCTCTCAGCGGCCGTGACCAAGTGCCCACTGAGCTGATACATGAGGCTCACGATTCAGCCGCTCCCGAGTCAAACCCCACCACACACTATTGGACGGCGCGATGCTTTCGAGAAAGGCCTGCCGCATACGTATCTCTGCTGAAGGTGCGTTGTGTTACGTAAGAGGCGCACATCATCCGACATCGTCACAAGGTGGAATGATGTGAGAAGCGACGCGAATGAAACGTTTGTAAAAATCGCCGAAATAAGCTGTCCTCGGTGGCCCGCTGTGCTGTAAGTAGGCCGAAGTCTGAAGTTAAAAGAGTGTGTGTGTGTGTGTGTCAAAACGATTAAACAAATCGCAGAGGCGGCTGTGGGAGGATGATGCTTAATCATGGCTTTTTCTTCTCTTTAATGAGCTATCATACACAGCATAGGACAACCACAAACGATATGAATAAAAGAGGGCGTAGTAAAAAAGTGTCATGCAACACCCGAACAGTTTGATGTCGCGTTGCAGTGTGTGTGAAGTGCAGGTCGGGTGCTGCACATAAATATGAATGGTTTAATATTGCTGACTGCTCCATAAACTCCCCTTTATTCCCCCAGCTGCCTTACTCCCAACCAATGAACTGGAAAACAGGTCTATGATTTAAAAACGTGCTTTCCAGAGTGAAATCAATAAAACAAAACACAACGGGCAGTATGGAGACATATATGGGTAGCCTAATGCCTGCATGGGTGGGACTTTCTTGAACTACCTATTCCTCTTGCGTAGCCTACTTTCTGTATGTAGGCTAAAAGATGAAGGGCAAAGCCTGTATTTTGCATTTGCGTGCATTTTGCGTTCCCCAGGTGATATGACATCAGTTCAGAACAAGAGAACTGTTTCTTCTTGTCAAAAGAAATTGGTGTTTTTTTTACTGCAAACGAAATATGATTGTTTATGTAACAGGGCTGACTGTGAAGCCTTGGGTTATTGATCTATTATAGAGTAGAGCTTACTGAATATTTTATTCCTGTTAAATAAATTTGTTTACACTGTACTTTTAAGACAGTTTTCTGTAAACATTATGAATTGTGATTCCATAGAATTCCCCAGTATAGCCAAAACACATGGAATCAAGTAATGTGTTCTTTTGTAAACGTGTATGATCAATAATAATAATTAGTTCTGAACATGTGTTGTTTTATAAACACTTTTTTACTTCATCATAACATAACATGTTGTGTATGGTTGTTCACAATGCCGCTATACAACACACAAAGTGTACACTATTCAACTTTAGTCCTATGTTTTATGCGCCATGATGCAAACACTGAGTTTGACACACTTGTTAGTCGCTTACAGTGTGATGTAGGCCCCTTACTATAGGCACCTTACTTTTAGCCTACATACAAAAACAGCAAAAAAGCATCAGCCTCTAATCTATAAGCCTTTGTGTAATAATAGCACTCAAAACCCGCTCAGCTGCAATCGAGAATTTTTTTCTTTTTTGGAAGTTTTTTTTGTTTGGAAGTGCTACATATCAACAAAAAAGTTATTTTTGTTGCATCGATCTGATACAACAAAATCGATCTGATATTAGACTCGTCGTTGTGAGCGTGTCATTATTGGGTTAATGGATGTATGTTACAGAGTCCATCACACAAAAACTCTCCTCGCTCCTCCACCTCTCTCTAAGGTACGTTAAGATGTTATCACTTACTGGTACGTTCCACAGTCCATGACACTTAAACCCGGTGAGGTGAACATCTGGCCGTGAAGTAATATTACAACATCAACCAGTAAACCTTCGCCTCCCGTCCTATAGCTGCCACATTTGTTCCTTTCTTCTGCAGTTTAACTGTAGCCCTAGGGTGATAAAGAGAGTGGCTGGCTGCACTGACCCGGCACTTAAATCTCTTTATAATAGCCTAATGCTACCCGGGGAATACAGAGTTACTTTATAACACTTTGGGAGAGGTCTGAAATGCACCACCGCTCAGAATTTCCTTAAAAATCTTTTTTTTTTCACTCTTTACATCTCAACTTTTAACTTTTGTTTAAACCTAAGAACTTTGCCCCCGGTTAGGGTGACCCCTGTCAGAAATGAATCTCTTCATACCGAGCTCTATAAATGTTCTCGTATATGTAATTGAGAAACACAGAAAAAGCTCTTTTATAGACCTCTTATTAAGTGGTTTTATCATGTATATAACATGTATACAGCTGTAAACATAAACACTGGCCTAGATGAGCAAATACCTGTTTTACCTACGTGTTAATGATATTCTGAAGCATTCTTCTTTTGATAATTTATTGTGTTCAATTTTTAATTTTCTCTTGTTACCGATGTTTTTTTTGTTACCATGTGAAAGAATGAATCACAAACCTGGGTTGTCTTTCAATCAATATCAACCTCAAAGGCCAATATCATTAAATACATATGATGTTCTGATTGTAGGAATATTCCTTTCTGGCACACTTTGCCTATTAGTGTTGCAGTTATGCTTCTATAAGTATTCTATAGGACTTAGGGTTGCAAGGTGCTGGATGCATCCTACTAATTGGAGACAGTTTATTAATCTATGTAATGCTATTTAATTTATTCATATATATATTCAATTCATATTCAATATTCAATATATTCATATTAATGCTTATTATTAGCATATGTATTGTATTTTATCTTTCTGTTTTTGATTTCACTCTAAATGGCCTATGCATCTCAAACTTGCTACCTGTGCTAATTGCTATTCCTAGTGACATTAAATAGGGATCTCTGAGAGTTGTGTAGCCTATACTAACAGTAACAGACGGCTCTTTCTAAGTTTTCTGCTGTTTAATATCATTAAATGTTTGACTAGATATACAGTGATTGTCATCAAACATTTGGGTGTTCCACATTATGGCGGAATCTGTACGTACACAGAGAATGAGTGATGAACGCTCTTCGCTGACTATCTGCCTTCTTCTAGCAAACATTTTTTCCCTCCTGCCTCAAGAAGTACAAAAGAAAATTGAGTAGAACAAGAAAATAAAGTGTACAAAGGTATAGGAACGGCGTGCTATGGAGAAGAACCACCTTCTATCAAAGTCTCAGACAGACACATCAAACGTCTCTGTGCCATGGACCTCCATTAGACGGTACGATAACCTATTTGGCTGACATTTCAAGCAGAAAGCGGTAAGTGAAATGGTATTATCGCCAGAATGAAATTATACAGCTTAGTGCGGTAAATCAGTATGAGTAGTGTGTAGTCATTAGGATTAGTTTAAAATAGATGAGCTAAGGAATATGAATTTCATTGAATTTATAGTTTTCATAATCCCCCAAATAGAACTGCGTCACTCTGATTGGATGCCTTTACTCTGCATGACCTATGTTTCAATTAGCCATCACCTGTCTTCAAAGAGTAGTCTTGAAGCTCTACAATTACACTAAAACGTTGCCAACAAAAAATGGGGTTTGCAGGTGTTTTTAGAGTTCTCACCAATCAGTGAACTTGGATGCTTTTCCATTCCATATATATCTACAGTTTACCTCTATTGATGTCAAAACAAGAGCACTGAGGATGAAAAAAAACGTATTTATATTCTGTCAGATTGCATCTCTCTTCAGACGAATCCTCATCAAAGAAAACTCGAGATTGCAGCAGAATATTAAACTATTGCATGTACGCTGTTATCCCTTTAATGGCTGCGTTAAGTTTTTGGTTGTTGTTCTTCACGGCATTTGTGGAATTCACTTGAATTAACCGTTTCATAAATAATTTGGAGAATTTAATGAATCCGAAGCGCTTGGTGACTGTACTTTGCCCTGATATTAAATAATGTAACGATTTATTGGTTCAGAAACGTTGTAAGGTCACCCGGCTTCAAAGGATTCCACCGCTCAAAGGCTGAAAGCGCTAAATATTTTATTTAGATGGAGACTCTAAATGTGATTAGAGAAATGATGGACCTCTTTTGCTGTGAATTTACGAGGACAGCAGGATATGTTGGCGAGGGGAATTCATGCGTTAACATGCGACACTCTAACCAGATCTGTGTTTCCCATCTTCTTCCTCCCTCCATGATAAAGAGGAAGGTATTCCTGAATAAAACATTGTGAAAGTGAAGGCAATAGGTGGCTGAGGTGCTTTGGCGAAGCATGAAGTGACGAAATTGGAGACAGACAGCGAAGTGACACACTGCAGTTGAAAGTCCCAGGCCTGGAGATTATATTTCCAATGAGTTCCATTCCTTAGAATACTGGGTTATATAGTAAAAATGTAATTCCCAAGATGACACCAGTACAATGACAAGAAGTCCACGTAGTCATCCAGTCGAAACACTTTCACTTTTTTTGCTTCAATGAATTGGCCCTTCAGAGGTGACCTACATAATATTTTTTATACCTTTACTCAGACTTTCTTTCTCTTGATATTGCAGAAAAATACATCTTATAGTGTTTTTTGTAACCCGTGCAAACATTATTAGTATTGGTTGTTATCGACCAGACTCTACAGACAACTTTCAGACAACTTTCAGTTATCTCTTGATGAAAAAAAAAAAGGAATAACACTGAACATAAAATCTTATATTGATGTAGAAGGGGTTTATCCCTTTAAGAAAGTTTGTGGGACACGATTCCATTCATTCAGAACTGACCAATAGGGTGGGGGGGTTTCACTCAGTTAATTAAGCTAGTCCTGTGTCGTTTCCTGTCTGGGTGCAGGCCATTGTTTTCCTTTAAGTGACTATTCAGCAGATGGTTTTATCCAATGCACCAGTGAAACCAGGCTCTTTCAGCTGGGAGTCAACCACCCGCAGCTCTTAACCATCCTGCCTCACTTCAAGAAGATGCCCAGTATGTTATTTTCTGAGCTAGCACTTCCTGCTAATTTGATAGCTTCAGAACATGGTTAAAGTCACTTGTTGGTTCAGCAAAGGTGAGATCTATGTTATACCACAAGTTGTGATGCAGCAGTGACTCAGTCCTCATCACCATACCTTCATCATGCATTGGCCATAGGTAAGACTAAGGAGCATGCATCATTGTTATTTGTTTATCGCTAAGTCAATGACCCATTCCTGTGGTGTAGCTACCTTATTGGTTCTTTATTATTTTAATGAGTGCAATTATTGCCATTGCAAGAGTGATCACTGCTGTTTCGCCCCCTTTTTTAATTAGATCCTCTATAAGTAGCCTTAAGTACATTTTCACCTTGGCCATTAATTGTTTTTTTTCTACGACAGGTGCACCATGAGGGATGGAAAGCCTTGTGAAGAAGCTACATGAGGGATGATGCTGCTGCTGCTGCTGCTGTTTCTATAGCCAGAACCTTCTGACCTCCTCACAGTAAGACACAGACATGTTGGGGGCAGAATAGTATAGAGACAGGGTGTTAGAAAACCAGCCAAAATGCCTGCTACCTCAAACTGCTCCTTCGTGGCATGTATCAGAATACATTATGCAAAATGGTTATCATAAAAATAATAATACAACATACAGGTGAATTTAGTACGGGGAATCCGTAAAGCAATAAAAGTCCAAAAAGATCATCCTTTAGCTGAATCATGCGACGGAGAGAATGTTGCATCAGTTCCCTGAAATCAAAGTTTTCCATTCCTCCATAATGGCGATGGGTTTATTTTTTCGGCGCCTACCCCAGTATGCCAATTCAGACCCTTGAGATGTGCATTAGGATGCAGCATCTGGTGAGCTGTGTGCTTGTCTGTGATGAATATGTGATTAAAGGGGGATTTCACCTTGATGCTTCTGTGCTCAGGTTCACTCTCTGTTCTGCAGCGGATTCATAAGCCTCTTTGCTGAAAGGCACCAAAATGTCACATTGAACCGCAGATAGGAACACTGTTGTTTTTTGCCTCGTTGTCGTATGGCAATCCCTAACGCGCCTTGGCCAATGTTGACGCCTCAAATACGTGAGGGGATGAATGAGCGATTGCGCCGCAGATTTATGTGTTTACGTGTTTGACAAAGGGGGGGCGGAAACCATCGGCGTAAGCAATACAGCCCTGGCACCCCGTGAAAACGGCGCCGAAAATGACTCTGATCTGCTGAGTTCACCGAAACGCCCGGAACAATCCCTGTTTACACGTTGCTGCGGGCGCCTCAGACATTTAGCTATGTTCATCTTTTGATCAATGACGTTCAGGGGCCATTATAGCTGCCCCCCCCATCCCCGTTCACCGCCACCCATGTTGGTGCTCTGCCCCCCTGCTCCTCTCTATCACCACGGACTGCTGCATCAGCAGACCGACCCCCCCCTCCCTACCAACACCACCACCTCCACCACCTCCACCTTCGTGGTCCACAGCTGCTGTGGGGATATCTGTGGCCCTCTGTCTCCGGCTGTCTGAGACCTTATGAACCGTTTATTAAAAGAAAAGGGAAAAAATAGGGGGGGGGGGGGGTGTGTGTGTGTGTGTGTGTGAAGCGCTTATTGCCGTGACCGGCGTGATGAAGGAGCGTGGAATCGATAGATTGTGCACTGGGACGGGGCGTAGCGGGCTGCAGGCCCGACGAATGTATGACGGGCAGAACGCCGGTGATGAAATGTTGTATGCAGAGGAATGGATTGTTTGACAGTTCAGCGGTGAGTGTTCAACGTGGCTCTACCTCCACACGTTTACAGAGCAAGAGACGGTGAGGCCGGGCAGAAAAAGGGATTCTGGGTTAGATATCAAACACCCTGAGCCCCTAGGATTAATATTTATATTGAGTTCCACAACGAACTAATTATTTTTAATTGTTAGTAAGAATATAAGCAGGCCTTTCATCGGAGCCGGAACGTTGAACTATAGAGAACAATTCAATCTCCTGGAGAGATCAAATACAGCTAAGCCTTATAGAGCGATAGACGCACTTGGATGACTCACTGTTCAAGCGTGGACGTCAAATAAAGCAGAATACCAAATTATGACCTATGGGTACAGCCTTAAAACATCTTTGATGTGATTTGATAATGACGCTTGAAATGCTAGAGGGCTTTACTACCATTGGTCTGGATCAGACAATGTTTTTTAATATGGGGAGAAGGATATTCTGTCTTTCTTGCTTGTACGACAAAAAAACGACATTCTCATATTCCCATGAATTCGCACAATTTGATCCTTTTACCAATGTCACGCAACGGCAATGCTACATGCATACCTAGCTGGAGACCCCCTCAACCACCAACCCTTCCCTTGAGCATCAGGCTCAGTGCCTGGCCAGTGTTTGATGTGTGCAGGTACCACTTCTCATGGCCTGCCCTGGGCTTACACACAGAGACTAGAGGGCTAGCTGTAGGCGACCCAGATGCTCTCTGACAGCCAAAAGATTTCCCCACTCACGAACGCACACGGAGCAGAGGAGAGCTAATGTTGCGGCGTAGCCCGCTGTCATTCCCATGTTGCCCACATGACTACGTTCCCGGAGTCCACTAACGACCATGTGTAGAGCATTGTCTTTGTTTCGTTAGCTGCCGGGGAGCATGCGTAGATCATGCTAGATTAGCCGCGATCTAGCATGACATTTCTTCTAAAAGATGCCCCCCCCCCCCCCCCCCCCCCCCCCCAAGCAAACATGCCAGCCATGCTTGTTTACACATGAGCAGGCCATCACTTCTCATGTGTCGCTCGCTACATCGCTGGCAGCCTCTCCAGCTGTTGAACCGCTGCACTGTACGTAGATAAACAAAAGGCTGTTCCCAACAACGGCGTGATTAAAGAGACGCATGTCCACCACTTGTCATGTGCTAAAGAAAGAGCATAATAAGACAGGCCTTTTTGTGATGTTATCTCATAAATTCTCCATCGGCTGCCTTGTTGTTTTATTTATTTCCTCCTCCTCCTCTTTCATGCGTCGATTCCCCAATTCCACCGGGAACATCCGAGTGTAGCGGGGGATATGGATGTGAAGGCAACTTGTTCTCTCCTCCAGGAGGGAGAAATCCGACACTATTTGCCTTCTATATTGTCTTCTATACGACAACTATATGATATACAGTGTTATATTTGTCCTTGTTGATGCTAACATGCTGTTTATTGGTGATCGTAATGTGGATGTATTTATAAATGTAACATGTTCTCTCCCTTCTTTGGCGGTTACCATATTGTATGTATAATTACATTGATGTTTCCCATTTATAGTCCGGTAATTTCCATAGATATGCTTGAGTGGCATGCAAATGAGCATTTCAAACAAACATTTAACTGCCTTGCCTCTAGACAAAGCCAATAATGAGCTTGTTACTAAATGGCTACTGACAGTATTGGAATCTCAGAGTTGTGGGAGAATACATGGAAAGTACAACACCCATCATATCTCTATTCAAATTGACAGTAATACTACCCTGCATCAGCAATACTACCCTGCATCATAAGCATTTGCTTTACATGCAATGCAATGTGAGTATCATGCACAACACGATTGTTGAAACTTTTCTGTTCTGTAAGTTTTCAATTTTCACAATTTGATTCCCATGTTATTATGAGTGGAATACTGAAGGGGAGGCCTTGCCTACCCTGGGGTGACCACATTTCCAACCCTGAAACCTGGACTCTTTTAGTGTTTTGCACGTTTATGCAAGCACACATGTATGAGCTTACCCACGCGCATAAGCTCTATATGGCGTTTTCATCAGGTTTTCATCGGCTGTCTTAATATGATCTTTTATGTTGGCATTTCCCTCATGCCCGACCGAAAATGTATTCTTGCAGTGTGTGCAGAAGGCAGTTTGTTTGTGCTGCTTCACAAAGAGTAGTGTAAGCCTTCCGGAGGTCTTAAGAAAACACAGACTTTCTCTTCAGCATGACAGCGAACTGTTAGCGGACTGACACATTTTGTCAGACAGAGCCACGAGCGTCATAGGCTAGCAACAGCCTTCACAATGATTGATTGACACACATACAGACAAATCAGTGTTGCATTGAGACGCGTGGTCCATTGTTAGTTCTTTTGATTGGGTTAGATAATAATGAGTGTGACAGAACAGGATAAACATCAGTGTAGGTGCTGAAAAATACGAATATAATATTATTTTTGGAATACCATTTCATATATATATTCCAGACAAATTAACAGATTAGTTTGGACTCGTGACGCAAGGCTTGAAACAACAAACCTTGTGACCTGGTCAGCGTAGCCTACCCTGACTGCCCTTCCCCGGTGTGTGTGTGTGTGTGTGTGTGTGTGTGTGTGTGTGTGTGTGTGTGTGATGCTGGCCAGGGGTCCGGCGAACCCCCTGAAGTGCTCCAGAGTTGAGTGTTGGTCAGATTAATTGATAGGGAGCCTCCAGAACCAATGGGGCGGGCGTGGCCCTCTGTTTGACCAGGCAGGAGACCATCTGGGCAGGGGGGGACGGCAAACAAATAAAACGATGGCGGTTGTGTGTTGTGTTGACGAGGGGGGAAGAGATGAAGGGCCTTCAGTGTAATGGGCTGTGCCCACTCCGGTAATGCCACATGAACTCACAAGAGCCCCCTTTCGATCCATATTCCAGCGCCCGATGCAACACACAGGGGGGGGGGGGGGGGGAAGATAGGACGGAGCAGACTTTTCTTCTGGTGCTTTTGTTGTTGTGGCATACGGCTAATAATTAGAGGGATGGCTGGCCATGTGGAAAGGAGAATAGCAGGCCCGGGTTTGCAGTAGCCTTTTCCCACACTTTCAAAGGACTAGAAACAACAAGGGCTTTTAATTCAATGCTACACAGGCGTTTGATAATGAGCGAGGGGGGAGCTACTCCCTTTCGGCTAATTTCTCATAAGGATTCCACTTAATAAGTATGTGCATTACTAATCACAGACGCACCAATGAAACGACTGAAGAGGAATGGGTGCCTTTGGCGAATTGGTCAAATGAGGGGGGGGTTTGGGTTTTGCAAAGGCCAGAGGAATTGTGGGTACTGCTATCGCTATGACAATGACTATATCCAGAGGCTGGGTCCAACTGAGCAGCTTTATTGCATCATCGGCTCAGCCAATGGGCTATCCCCCCCACCCCCCACCATCCAGCATGGAGGCATCTGGACAGCCGGTCGCACAACATTAGAATGATCAACTGACAGGCGGTAGCAAAGCAACACGACACCAGACCCTGTGCCATGGACGCCATCTCCAAACAACCCGTGTCATCGGAGAGATGGCCGTACAATTACATGTTTTGCGTCCTGAAGCTTCGCCGAAGACACTTGAAGAGAAGGGAGGATCACAACAGACAACAAGCTACTGCAACTGTCAGAAACAGGCCTATGGGATCGGAAAGTGTGTCATTCATTCCAGCTTCATGTGTGTGCTTCATACTCCGCGCTAGTTATGTGACTACGTCTGTGTATGGAGGAAATGTGCAACAGTGTTAGTTTCAAGGTGTCAAGAGGCAGGGAGAAATGCACCATGATCAGGTGGCTTTCTGTTTTTCGGATGTGAAATTGGTAACCCCCCCCCCCCCCCTAATCTTGGTAGCTGTAAAAATATCCTAAGCATTGTCAACATATATTTACCTTTTGAAGTACCCCCACTGTTGGTTTTTCCTGAGGAAGTGTTTTTCTGAAGGATTGTCTTGGCTGAGAAAGACGATAACAATGGCAACCACTCATGAGCTGTGGGTTACCTCACAATGGGCAGAGGAATGCCTTTCAACAAGCCGTTTACGGTAACCACTTTAAAAACAAGGGGAGAATAACTGTTTGGTTTCTAGCAATGGTTAAAAAAAAGAAATAGATGAATAAAGATTGTCCTGGATATCTGGCATGTGATTTATGCAGCTCTCGTTCCAAGACAAAGGCCCGGGGAAAATCAGTCTGTAAAGTCGACTCATTGGCCGATACAATGGACGTTTCCAGCGCCAGGTCAGCCTATACAAGACCAGCCACTGAAATTCTTGATTTGGCAATCACTAATAATCAAGTATATTTGTTGTTCACCCCGGGACTTCTTCCAACTGCACCCTCACCCTACGGGTCACACACACACACATCTCCCGAGGTAATAATCACATATCGAGCAGAGCCCTGGGCGAACCCAGGCAGACTAGAGGGGAGTTGTTGTGCGCGAGGCATCCTTGCACATTACAAAAGGTGCAAGGCATGTTGCACATGACCGTTGTATCAAGAAGATCCGGTCTATTATTTTATTGCCTCCAAAAATGTGGATAGTTCCCTGACCTCTTCGCATGAATCTACATTTACATAAGGCTACAAGGTTTGAATCTCTCTCTCTCTCTCTCTCTCTCTCTCTCTCTCTCTCTCTCTCTCTCTCTCTCTCTCTCTCTCTCTCTCTCTCTCTCTCTCTCTCTCTCTCTCTCTCTCTCTCTCTCTCTCTCTCTCGGTGGGTAGACGAGTATAGCGGACCTCTGCATTGCCAGAGGTCCTCCCGAGGTTGAGCTTAATGTATAAAGATGGGGTGGGCTGGGTGGGGGTGCGGAGCAGGGAGGAGAAGGGAGCTGTACCCTGGCCACAAAACCACGGCAGCAGTGCATGGTTCTCCCCCAGGACTGCTGTCAGTTGGCATCTTAACACGCTGTAGCCTAATGAGAAACAATGCATTCTCACGCATCTTATACAACCTCTCCGATTATTATCCACCTCCAAATCGCCTCACCCCCCCCCCCCCCCCCCCCACACACACACCTCAGCCCAGCGCTGTTGCGGGTCGTCTGGCCCCGCAGTGTTTCAAGAACTACCAAGAGCTCTGCATGGCTTTACTGGGGGAGGACAGATTACTGTTTTTAAAGAGATCTTTATGCAAAAGTGGTGCATCGTTAATTAAATGCGCCTTTTAATTAAACGGGATTGATGAATTGTTGGGTTGTGTTTATTGTGTAGCAAGGAGTTCCATGCCTTCTGAGATGTCGAAGAAAATGTAAGCTTTTCTGACTGACAGACACTTCTGTACACCATGAAGGTGAGGGAGGGATGGTTGAATAAATTAAACCAAAAAATACTTTTAGATATGTATTTTCTATTGAAAACGATACATATTTGGAAAAAATGTTTTTAAAAGTAAGAATTCCATTTCAATCCCTTTTACACTGCACACGTATGTTTGTATTTATACAATTAGCATAGTACCTGACTGTGACGGAAATCCGATTGTTCTGTGCTATAATCTGTTTTCCGTGGATGTGTGCCAGGTAACACCAGGACCTCTCCACCTCCAAAGTCGTTTAATTAGCTTGTGAAGCTAATTGTATCTGCCTTTCACGTGAAGGGTGTCGCTATCTTTTAAACGGTGCGACAAATCCCACCGTATCTTGTAGGAACGGATCTACCTATTTTCCTTTTTTTAATCTAAAGAAAGGATCCGGTCCAATAAGCACCAATAAGCCCACGCTGGATGTGGACTATACGGATTGGGGCTAGTTTCTATTAAGGGGGATGTGTCGACAACTCTTCCTGCATTGAGGTCGGCGGGTGCGATGAGGTCAGCGAGGCCCCGGGCCCCTGAGAACCCCTGTCTGCCGCAGCCACTGTAACATGACATGTCTGTCGAGAGGGAGCGTCCGCGGAGCAGACAGAGGCGGCACTAGACTCCTAGTTAACGTGACTCTGCAGAGCTGCCACAGCCCTGCAGCAAGCTCCACAGACGCTCCCAAAAAACAAAATGACACGCCGAGGCTGAGACCGGAAAACAGGGAGAGGGATGGGGAGGTTTCTGTTAAAGGGAAGTACATGTGAATATTTATTGTAGTGTATTTGATTATGTATGGATGTTGTGTATGCATACATGTACTCCCAAGGGCAAATATGTACACACACACACACATGCGTACACGCACACAAAACAAACAATCAGTGTAATAAATTGCACAGAAGCTATAGACCACAACAATTAAAACAATAGACGCTAACCGCAATTTACGGTAGACGTGATTGAATGCAATTAGCATAACTTTGTTGCTCATGAACGTGGGCGTTCTCCAGAGCCTGGGTTTGCTCTGCTGTGTTGTTGTTGTTGTTGTTGATGTTTATGTCATCGGCGTCTGGAGAGGTCCTGATCGCAGCGCAGGCGCGCCGGATGAGCAATGACTGCTTTTTCTTTTTCCTCGGCTTCAGATCAGCGGAGCTGTGGACATGTTTGGGTCACTGAGGCAGAGGGCAATGCATGCTGGGAAGGGAGAGTGGGAATGCTTAAAGGTCTCGTCTGAGAGGAGCAGACAGCGATGCATCACATCGGAGATCTCCTCACAGAGATAGCGTTTTCTCAAGTGTCAAGAGGGTATATGCGTTTGTCTTTGAATGTTGAGATGTTGTTGGAGATAGCGTGCTTTTCAAAGTGGTCAAGAAGCGAGACGAAGGGCAACGAACGCCACATAGCCTTTCTCCCACAAATTGTATTTATTTTGGGGGTTTGCTTCTTGCTTTAGGTTGGAACGACTTTGGTGGCTGAACCGTCGTTCATAAAGGCGTTTAGAACTATATTTTATGTTTCCATGAAGGATGGCTCTCGACTCCATGTCCTTATCACGTGTGATATTAAAAGTGTCGTCTGCTTTCTCTCGCTGCGCCCGGGCAAAAGTCACAGCGAGTTCAGTGAGTTGTGTGAAACAACGTCTCACTGGTTCCCGGTCAGCTGTCTTCGCTCTGGTATCTGTTAATAGTGAATGTGTATCTTTTAAGTTTTTGTTCTGAAAACATTGAATTTGGTAGTCACAATTAACCAAGCAGTTGTGACATTGATATTTGATATATGCAGGGGCGTAGCCAGGATAATATTACTGTGGAGGCCAGCTTGGGCCAGTCTTATGTTTTGGGTGGCACTTAATTTTCAACGGGGGGGGGGTTGAGCTCGGGGGGGGCCAGTGGGGGGGGCCAACCTCATGGGGAGTAGCCCCCATGTGGCTACTCCCCTGGATATATGTATGTCTGTATATACGTATATACGTATGTATGCGTATTTATATTTTGTTTTGTGATGACGTGAATACATGAATGTGCTTCAAATTGCAATCTTAACGACATTACGCAAATCTCACCACAAAGGGAATGTCAAAGAGCACCTGTTGCATTCGTATGCTGGCTTTAGCATGCGTTGCATGATGGGAAGTTCCGTTGACCATCTGGTAGACGGAGCTGGCGACCGTTGCATGAGGGATTGCAAACTTGTGCACACTTGCTAACCTTTATCTCTGTAAAGTGTAGTGACATTGAGCCACTGGCAAAGACCAGCTTTAGAGACAGAGAGAGAGCGAGAGAGAGAATGCTGGAGTGTGGTTTGGCGAGAGCTAAGACTAAGGCAACATGTGCGGCCACTTGGAATAAAGACTTGCCAAAAACTCTCAGCATAACACACCCTCTCAGCCCAGTCTCCCACAGAATCTGGTCCATAAAATAGGCGTCACATTGTGGTTTTGGTGCACGATTGGGACACACGAGTTCCATCAGAGTGCACCAGTCTGCATCTCCAAGGAAGCGACAGCTGAAAAGGTAGCTTTGTACTTGACAGAAGAAAATATTTTGATTTTAATTGCATTTCATACTTTAAATTTTCAGCATTTCAAATAACCACCGTACATTTAAGCCTTCTGCATCCGTCGGAGCATGTGAGGTTACGTCTTCCCTTCCCTCCCCTTCATCCTGCCATCCGCCGTTTATTCAACACCTTCATCTCATGGGACGCCACGAAGGAAAATACATTGAAAAATAAAATCGACAGAAAAACGCAATTAGGCGTCAAATTCAACACGGCCCCCAGGAAAACCCAACTCCCTTCTAAGAATCCATTCATCTCCTTCGCCCACACCAAACCCGCCCCGAATTCAATACCTGAAAAGGACTTTTCTCCGGGACCCCTTCCCTGACGGAGAAGCGTGCGCCGGCAGCCCCCACGATCAGTAGGCAGCGGGCGGAGGCTATGCCGGACGCCTGTCAGCGGGCAGATGCAGGGGCCAACATCAATAGGCCGCTGGAGGATCGCCGCGGACACCGTCGGAGACCCGGGCTGGGTGAACCGCCGCCGTGTGTGTGGGTGTGTTTTTTTTTTTTTCTTCTTCTCTTTTCGGGCGCCTTTGATCACCCTGTATCTATGGCCAGTCGGATGAACCGGCAAGCCAGGCAGAACGGTTCCTTTGAAGATCTCGATCATCTGCTACTGATAAGGTTATTGTAGTGTTGCTCTCTGCCTCCGGGGCTGTAATCAAATGTGACAGAGGGCGGGCCCAGCGGCGGCCGGAGTGCGCTCTGCGATGAGGGGAGGCATAGTGGCGCAGGTCTGCGGTGGCTCGGCTGAAATCGCTGCATCCTTATTGGATCGTTGGATCTCTTTGGTTTCATTTTAGAGTTAAGGAGCAGTGGATTTCAAAATATGGGCGCGGCCTTATGATGTTGAAAAAATATCGAAGATGTAGTGACACTCGCATTTGTTGTATGCCGTTGAAAGAGTGGAAACGTATCTGAGAACAGCCTTCTGTGCAAATTTCTTATTTTTTTATCGCCATTATCCAGTCTATTATGGGTCAACAACGTTTTCATTGCTCCATAAATTAGTGGCACCTAACAATTTCGGAAAAAACACTTTCAACGTGACCGAGGCCAGGCCGATGTGCGAGGATAACTAGGATGCCTGTTTCTGAACGGGTGAGATCGGGATTGTCTCACAAGGCTAATGCGCTTGTCGCCGTACAGTAATTAATTATTCATCCAATGTTGTTTTTTTGTCATTTTGAAGGTGATTCAAAGAGAGTCGCACTGATTTCTTCACTGTGCTGCCAGGCGGTGCTCATTTGTTTGAGCTAGCGTTCCAGGAGTAGAAATAGCGCGCAGCGATGGATTTTAAATTAACTTTTACAATTGATGACAGGGCCAGCAGTAACAAGTGCCTCGCGAAATATTCAATAAAGTAATTAAGCAAATGAATTGAACTGTTTTGGTTATTCAGGGGAGATCCATAGCTGTGGATTGTCAATCAACGTTGCCAGGGTTAATGCTCTGTGTTAGCCCAAAATATCAGTAGTGTAATTGCTGCGGGATGATGGATGTCCCGTTGTTCCCGCACTCTTATTCCAGACACGCCACACAGACCACATCCAGGCTCTTCCTCGCACATTCAAACACAAATGCAACCAGATGGGAATATCAAACGCAGGGAGGAGAGAAGACTAAAGATGCACCCATTGTCTCCCTCTAATCTTCTCCATCAAGCCCCCCAAAATCCACGGGATTAGGCCCACAGGCCCTGAGCCCAGTATCATAGGGAAGACTGCTGGTGCATGAAACATCCTTAATCACTCCTATATTATCACCTCTATTCATACTGGCTTTTCCATCTCGCACCGCTTGTTCACTTTCAGCTCAGGCACACCTGGTTTAACCAAGTACTGGATCCATGCAGAGAGAAGACAGCCAAGTTTTACTTACCCTTAACCGAAAGAAATAAAACCGAATGGGGTGCTCCTCCCTTTGCCAGTTTTCCTAAAAATGATAGTTATTATTTGGAGGGTTGTGAGTGAACCGTGTGAACGAGGACGAACCCCAAACGTGGAATTAGGACGGAAAATGGAGATCTGGAGAGAGGGCATCGGAAACGGCTGAAGGTCAACGATCCATCATCTTCTTGTTAAATTACCCAAATGGAAATCAAAGAACAATAAAACTGAGGATCAATAGACGCTGTGGCGAGGGGGGGGGGGGGGGGGGTTCTGATCGCCTTCCGTAGGAATTAGCAGCCGGGGTTCATTGGCTTTTAAATGGCAAGCCAGATCTGCTCTGTCATAGCAACGCAACAAGCTAACGTTATGTCATGCACATCCCCCCCCCCCCCCCCCCCCCCCCAACCAGACGGGAATATCAAACGCAGGGAGGAGAGAAGACTAAAGATGCACCCATTGTCTCGTCCCCCCAAAACCCTCACGCCCTCCCCCCACCCCTGTGTCTCCATGTTGCTCGAGGCGCTGACCTTTCGCAGTCCTATTTTCACGGAAACGCCGTTAATGGACAGGCTGTGCTAGTTTGACGCCAAGGTGTTTGTTGGACGTCACGTTTTGTTGGACGTCACGAATGTGGCGAATGTGTAGGCGGAATCCGGGGAAATCATGAATATTAATGAGGGGATAGCCGAAGATTATCCAATAACGTTGGTTTAAATCCCTGATCCAATCCAAAAAGGCAAAAATCCGTCACGTATATTAAACTAACGTTAGTCAAACGCATTTCTCTGATAGGGTAAGGGATAGGGATGGGGTTAGCGTGCGAGTTTGTCTGACAGATTGCCTGTCCAATCCGGCGCTTGAGGCGGGAGCAGTCATTGTTGTGACTTGTTTTCTCTGGTTGCGTTGTTGTGACGTGTTTTCTCTGGTTGCGTTGTTGTGACGTGTTTTCTCTGGTTGCGTTGGTGTGTCCCTTCTCTGATGCCTGGTTATCGTGTGATTAGTCATTGTGATGCGGTGCTATTCGTCTAGACTTGCAGACAGGGCACACCTCACGGCCCCACGCGGCGGGCGGCCCGGCCAGCTGCCTCAGCCACAGACACCTTCCCCATCTTGTACCGGGGGCCCTTCTAATGGAGCCCCATGAAGGGACGTTTTATCAGGGACAAAAAGGTGGACATTTTTTTGAAGATGTTATAGTGGTTATCGATATTAATGGGAGTTCTAACTAAACATATCTTCGGCGGTTTTAGATTCAAATCCGTTTTGTTTTTTTTCCCGGTTCTCGCCATCGTTCAACAGAGTTTTCTTGGGGATAGATTGTATGAAATGTCGTTTTTATTATAGGGCCTTAATTTGTTTCATGCATATTCTATTAGCCTACATACATATTATTATCTTAACTCTTTATGAAATATTCTCTTCCAAACTAAAAGCAGGACCAAAGAAGTCATTTTTCATAGTGATACCATTTTGTACAATAAAAGGCTCCATCTATTTAATTTGCCCAATTCAGCGAGACTTGCATACTGGCACAATGAGTAATGGATAATCAATAACTGTGATAATCATTAATAGCATGCATTAGCTGTAATCTGGTACTGGTATGGATGGTTGGGAATCGTAAGTGGGCATTTAAAAGTTGTGGAAGTCCAATGTCATGGAATAGCCCTTCTCCCTTCAATGATTCTCAAAACTTTAAACGTATCTTCCTAGACAGTACAGCACTTTTAGTTGTTGTATGCTTTTTAACTTTGCCACAGCCTTAATGAATATTCCTAATTTATAATTGTTATAAAACGTCATAATAAAACCAGATGTGCCTCCCACAAATGAAAGTATTGATTTGATAGGAAAAAAACATATTTTCAGTAGACTACTCTGCTAGCTTCAGGCCTGATATTATGCAAGCATGCGCTTTCAGTCGAATTTAAGTGCATAAATGAAACATCCCAAATGTTTTCCTTTCAATCCAAAGGCAATCCACTTACAGTCTCTCTCATCTTAAAACCCTGTTACATAATTTTTTCATCCCCGGTTTTAAAGTGGACACTTCTTGATGTCTCCTTTCCAGAGATATGACAGCGGCTGGCTCTGTAATTGGCTTTATGGCGCAAACTGGACTGATTTAATCCAGGTGCCCCAGACCTATAAAAATGACAAAAGTGCCGGCTAGCGAAGTGCCATTCGGCGATGATACATCCAGGATAATGCGGGGCCCATCGGAGGAGCTGAGCAGTAGTCAGGTCTCTGGGCCAATGGTCCGTGAACTGTGTAATGGGGACACGGGGACTCTCCCTCCCCGGCTCCGAGAGCCATATGGCTAAGGACAGCTGCTACCCACGAGCTTTACTCGTGGGTAGCGCTCTGCTCGGGGCACTTATAACTTTAGAACCACTTTATAGTACAGTAACTATACAGTTTAGCTTTCCTAGTGGCCACAAGGACCCGCACTCAAGTCTGCTGTTTTTTTTAATTTTTTTATAATTCTTTTGTTATCATCCGGTGTTCAACGGCGTTTCCGGGCTCCACGCATGGGCACTTTAAATAATTACATACCATTACATGCATCTGTGGACTCTTTCAACAGACATTAGCTTGATAGCCATAATTACTCGCACCTTAACCAGGATAATTTGTACAAATGAGTGTATCGTATATATGTGGATTTAATGCCAATTATGATGCCAATGTGGGACTGTAATTGTTGAGGGGGCATTCTTTGACGTACAAGGGTGACATAACAGTAGGTCCATATTAGGGAGAGAAATCTTAGTTCATCAATAGCCATATTAATATTCAGATCTACAGTGTGTGAGGAAGCTAAGCAGAAGTTAAGTACCACAGTTAGAATACACACTCACCAGGAGGGCCTGGAAAATGTACTGAATTCTTAGCACACATGGAAACTCTCATAAACAGCAATGGCTTTCAAAACTTTGAAATGTTCTCCCTCATGTAATTATACAACTTTGTACCTCCCGATATGAAAATTGCAATGATACGATAACTAATAACCCAGATTGAATTACCGCCTGCGTTGCCGCTGAATTCGGACTAATTTATATTGTGTGAATGTTTGTCTTGGAAAGTAAAGGTCTGGATATTTCTGCTAATTGCCGGAGCTTGGCACAAGTCGTCTACCTGAAAGGATGTTGATTGAAGACTGCGCCGCACTGTCATCTCAGAATAGCAGTGATTGGGCCGTTTCCTGGGACTCTCTCTGTTTCCTTCCTCCACCCTCTCCTGGGGCTGTTCCCCACCCACCTATCACTTCCTCTCCGCCGGGGGTACGTCTTTGGTATCCATCCTTCCGTTTAGCTTTTCAGTTTTATCTCCCCATACCCCCTTATTATGATTTCCAAATGTGAGAAAACCATGCATTTGTGATCCATCTAAAACAATAAGATGGATCACAACTGTGAGAAAACTATGCATTTGTGATTCATCTTCTTACTTTAGATAGAATAGATAAAAGAAAGATACGTACGAGGTATTTTCTACTTTATATACGTCTAATCTCATAAAACGTTAACCCACGATCCTTAAATCCTTCCGTTGCGATGTTGCTGTATGGAAATATGCATTTACAAATAGCATCAAGCCTCCGTCTGTGAGCCCAACAGGGGAAGAGGGGGAACATGAGACCAAGATCCCCACTTCTTGCATCAATAAAGTGCAATTACTGACTGCAGAGGAATTGTTCATGCAGAGAGGTAATCTATACAGCTGTCACTCTCTCATGCTATCAAAGACACTATAGATCAGGGGAAGATATTGACGGGCTCATTTAGTTTTTTTTTGAGAAGGCGAAACATAAAATACAGTGAAGGTCCATCCGTTTATAAATGGTGCGAAGCTTAGCTTAACTCGAAATATGCAATGAAATGGAGCTAAATAGCTTAACTAAATGCAGAAGAATAGGTAGGGTCTTTGTATCACATACACATCATGCCATGAAATAAACAGGGGGATATCGATTTAAGTACACTGTTAATGGCGCTACACTTTTTAATGGCTCTTTATATAAAAAGAAGGGGGATTATAAACAGAGGGAAGCTTGACAGAACAGATAGGAGGGGGGGGAAATGAGCCGCGTCCAAGCATCTGGAAACAGCCGAGAAGCGATCTCTCAGGGTCTTCTGCGGACCCACCAGAGACTGCAGGGCCAGTTGGTGCCTAGTCCCTCCCCGGAAACATATCCATGATTTATGTCCGCCACGCAAATAGCAGTCTGTTTTTATTTTTATTATAGTTTGTGGTTTTTTTTGGTGTAATGGTAGAAAAGTAAACACCCACAGGTGTGTCAGTTCAGCCCCAGTCTAGTACTTTGCTGGTGTACTTTATGTAGGCCTGGTTGGATCTGACAGCTTAGTGTTTGATGTGTGTTATACGTATTCTATAGATGTAGGCTAAAAGGACAATTGTATTTGTATGTTCCCCCAATAGTCCTTGTGCCGTTGATAAATTTGATAAATTTCACTACAACATAAGAATAGGAATAACAACCAACAATTCAATTTTCAACAATCACTTGCAAGAAACGAAAATGTAATAGCTCTTAAAGTAACACACTGAACATAATGCATGCTGAGAAGCCAGAGAACCAACTGTGTCACTCTGACAGCTTAGTGTTTGATGTGTGTTATATGTATTCTATAGATGTAGGCTAAAAGGACAATTGTATTTATATGTTCCCCCAATAGTCCTTGTGCCGTTGATAAATTTGATAAATTTCACTACAACATAAGAATAGGAATAACAACCAACAATTCAATTTTCAACAATCACTTGCAAGAAACGAAAATGTAATAGCTCTTAAAGTAACACACTGAACATAATGCATGCTGAGAAGCCAGAGAACCAACTGTGTCACCTTGCGCTACAATATCTTTATGTGATGCCTGAATAACTTTGATTTTACTGAAAATAGTGGTATGTAAACGCTGAAAAGGCCTTTGTCAGGATGTCAAGTAGGTTTATTTCCCTTCAATGACCTGATCCTCTGTAAATAAATCCTACTAATCCTAATTACTTTTTGCAGAATAACAAAAAGACGTAAAGTCAATGCGAAAGTTTTGATACTCTATAACCGAGTGTCCAACGACAGACCGATTGGCAACCCTGCCTATTGGAATCCACTTTACACCACTGTTCCTATTGACGAGCTGGATGGATGTTCAGTATCAATTTGGCTCTGGAAATCTATGTGTTGTTGTTGAAGGGGTCAGTATAATTTACTGAGCACATTAGTGCTGTGTGCGACGCGTCTTCGTCAACATGAAGCGTGACAGGGGCTGGGAGTGATGGTTATAGGCAGCTCTGATTTATACCGCTGGGTTCTACTGTTGATCGTCAGAGCAATGGATTGTGTCACGCTAGGCTGCGCTCAAATTCGACAATGTTCAGAACCAATGAACGGAATGAGATTCACCCCTATCAGGTTATGGTGAGGATTAGAGTTGTGTTCCCCTGTTGAAGATGCAAGTACATTCAGTTGTGATGAACGCTGTACAAAGAGAAGTGAATTCACACACTCAACACATTAAGTAACAAAGTAATGCAGAATTTAATGTTCTAATATAAAAAATATGATAATTCATTCTGAGAATGTGTTCTGGTTTTGCAAATCTCTTCAAAACGTACCCTTGACTCACTCATTCATTATGTGTTCTTGACCTTTTCCTTAATTTCAGCCAAATAAATCTGTCTGATGGGGAAGAAGGGAAATTGCTGAAAATATCAGAGTAATTCAATCGTTTCCTACGATGACTTTTTCGTGTCAGCCATTAACAAAAGCACAGCTGTTACACCAAGGCCTGTTCACTGAAAGCGGTTCATTTTATTTATCTTGTATGCGAAGGCCAAATAGAGTGACAAACAACAAGGCTCCCAGGCTTCAGAAATAGTCCCAAACCTTTTGTCTGCACCTTCCCGTTATGTGGGTATCAAACTGCAGCAAACAAAGCAATGCTATTTTCCAACGTCTAAGATCGTGGGAGGAAAGACATATTAAAGTCGGAGGAGAGAAAAGACGGAGGAGAGAGAGAGAGAGAATGCGAACAGTCAAAGGGTTTGATAAAATGTCATTACCCATCGGGCAGTAATCCGTCTCGGCGTCCGCGGACGTGTGGTCTTTCTCAGACAGCCCAGGGCAGCCTGACCCAGCATCACACTGCTGAGGGCGGGGGGCCCATCCATCTGTCCAAGAGATATTCCCCTCGTGTGAGAGGGGAGCAACTCCGCTCTTTGTCCCTTATTTATCGTTCTCTCTCTTTGTACAGTCATCGCTGTCATCCCGCGGTTCCACCGGGGAGTGCTCTCCCGCGCTAGCGCGCTAACGAGACGTGTCTGGAGACCTTCGTCACGCTATTGAACCCTGCCGCTCCCTTTCAGATCTTAAGGTTATGGCAAATATTTATATATATTGTAGCGTTAGGGCCATGTTCGTTGTATTGTTTATACCACTGCTATTGGTTGCTGATGTGTTCCCAGTTGCTTTTAAAAGGTCTGAGAGGCAAACGGTGGGGGAGACGGTTAGTGATTACGGTTAGTCAATGTCAGGTTCTTGGTTAAGTTAAGTCTTGGTGTACACTTGTAGCGATGAAATAAAGTCACTGAAAGAATATCACGCCTCTGCTTTTGACATTCGCCACAATATTTTCTTATATTTCATGCATTTATTTGTTAACAGATCTCCAACGTTTTGTGGAGATCTGTCCTGCCCGCTTGTGTTTATTAAAGTGAAAACGGTATAAACTTTGTGCATGGCTATGCCAATGTAATCATCTCATCGTCATTCTGTGTGTGTGTGTCTGCGCGTTGCCAAATGCACATCCTCATGGAACGGAGATCAGCTTCCTGCACACCAGCGTTAGCACCAGATGGCCCAGGGACCTGGACTACAACATAAGCCATTCTGGAAGAAAGGCAAAGCTGTATATTATTTATTTTGTTGAAGCAGTTGCATCAGAAATGATCAAATATGTTGTTCAAAGTCATTTATCTAGTCCACAAAATGCAATAGTGTACTTCAGGGTTACATTAGCAAAAACAACAACAACAACATCTATCGATCATCTTTTTTCACTCTAAAACCCGATTCAACTCATTATTAACACCAAAATCTCGGTGGACGATATCACATTCATCTCTGTGTTGATTTGTTTTTGCTTTGAAAAGCGTTAAAAATTAAGCACAACCTCGGGTCCTCGGTATGCTTGTCTGTCCTTTTGGCCTCGTCTACCTCCCTTTCTACCTGCTTCTGTCATGCCCGCCCTCGGTGGGTCTGCCTCACAGCGCCCCCCACCCCCTGTAGATAGCAGGTGTCAGGTCTGATCGCCAGGGTAACAAGGAACATCTTGCTCCCCGGCTACCTTGCTTACTCACTCGTTCTCTGACTCACTGGCTGGCTGGTCCCGAGCCAAGCCATGCGATATTCCCCTTGTACAGTACAGAGGTCTTAAGCCTCAGAGGCCAAACCACCATATATATATTTATATATATATATATGATCCTCCTCCAGATCATCCCCCCCCCTCCCTGACCTCCTACAGTGGTTCAGAAAAACTCAAAGCCACCTCGATTCATTTTTCCTCATGTTTGCCAAACCCCACATACACAGCTGGACTAAGGTTTTGGCTGCGATTTCTTGAAACCCCAAAAGTGTGAAAAGTGCCCTTGGTGTAACATATTTTTGGATGGTGCGAAGGAAAGAATGAAGCCCATTTGACAGACTCGACCGGTCGGTGTGCACTCGGCTCCTCACACACTTGCTTTCTAGGCATTGAAGTAGTATACAGAGGACACAGATCTTATTGTTGACGGGTTTCCGCTGATAGATGTAGTCTAGGGAGATTTGCTTACAAAGGGAAGCATATTGCACGCAGTACGTTCTCCAACCCTTTATCGCAGAGTACAGTGTTTTTATTTAACGGCTGGTGGAAACAGCCAGGGTGTTTAGGCACACACTGATATAACCTGTCGATTCTGGACTTATCTCCAGTGGTCTGAAGACAACCTACTCGGACCTGAAGTAGGGAAGGAGAGAGAGAGAGGGAGGGAGGGAGACGGAGGGAGAGAGAATGTGAGAATGAGTAACAACAGGAGATCATAAGTGTCCCATCTCTCTTTGAATCCGTTTTTCTCTGCTTTTACACCCCTGGATATTAATTAGAATGTGTGGCCTGCTTTGTTGAAAGGCTATCACTGGAAAGACTTAATTAGTACAAGAAGGAAGGAAAAAAACTGCACTTGAACACTGTTTTTCTCTTAATTAAATAACAAACGAGCTAATGATAACGGGCCAAGAGTTGTTATTATAACGCTACCCAGAGGAACTTCCTTTGTCACTTCTCTTGCTTACACCAGTTTGCCAACCTGTATGACTAACCACAGAACTTAGACCTTGTACTGTCCCCTAAGGCAGCCCTGCCTACTGCAGACATGCATGTGATAAAGTGGCCACTATAGCTTATAGCCACCCAGACACACAGGGCCTGATTCAATATCAGCACGCTTTTTCTTCCCCTCACGCCATGAACGTGGTCTGGTGCTGTTTCTGATTTGCTGGCTTGCGTGCATATGTAAAATCCATCATCACAGGAAAAGGGTATGGTGGTGTTATGTGTTCTGACGGCTCTCACTCTTTGCTGTCTCTTTCTCGCCCTCTCCTTTTCGCCCCCTTGCGCTTTCTCTCTCTCTTTTCGTTTTTCCCTCTCTCGCCACTTCGGCTGGCTGTGACGCCGTGTTCTGGAGCCAAGGAACAGGCCACAGTTGATGCACATTGTGGCACATTGAGGTTTTTCTGATAGCACTCTGCTAGCGCGTTGTCTGACATTTCACTGCTGATTTATCAGCGTTGCTTATTCAAGCATGCTAGCCCTCAAGCTTAACGCTCACCAAGACACGGGGTTGCTTTAGTAACCACCAGGCTAGCTCTCTAGCCTCTCACAAAACAAGACACGGGGTTGCTTTAGTCAAGCAGGCTAGCTCTCTAGCCTCACTTTTATCAAGACACACTGTTTGCTGTAGACACCAGGCGAGCTCTCTAGCCTCACGCCTACCAAGAAAGTGTTGCTTTAGTCACGAGGCTAGCCCTCCAGCCTCACGCACATCAAGATACAGCGTTGCTTAGTCAAGCAGGCTAGCTCTCCAGCCTCAAGCAACCCAAGGCACAGCAGTCTCTTCAGTCCAGCATGCTAGCGCTCTAGGCTCACACGTACCAAGACTAAGCTTTGCTTGAGTCAAGCATCCATGGAAATCACCCACCCTGATTTAGCATTTAGTGCCTTCCGCTTTCAATTTCCCTTTCAAGCACACCTCAACACCCAATGCCACCGTATGCTAATCATGTGGAGAAATCTCCAGAGAATAATGACAAGACCTCTTCTTAAGGGGATCTCATTATTTTAAAAAAATGGAAATAATGAAATGTAATTATGTTAATGTGGAAGTGAATATAAACGAGGGCCTGCGTATCCCAAGGCCGTCTCTGCAAGGCTGCTTGTCGACTCTGGTTCAAACCCGGTGGAAGCTCTTCTCCCCAGCACCACAGCCACCACCAGCACCAACGTCCTGCTGCCCCAGGGGGAGACAGACCGTGATGGAAGACAAGAGAGGACAAGGGGCTGGTGACTAGACTGTATTAGTGGGAGGAGGGAGGCACCTGCTAAATCTTTTGCCTTCATATCACTGCCCAGAGAGAGAGAGAGAGAGAGAGAGAGAGAGAGAGAGAGAGAGAGAGAGAGAGAGAGAGAGAGAGAGAGAGAGAGAGAGAGAGAGAGAGAGAGAGAGAGAGAGAGAGAGAGAGAGAGAGAGAGAGAGAGAGAGAGAGAGAGAGAGAGAGAGAGAGAGAGAGAGAGAGAGAGAGATTTCTATGTGACATCTGAGCCGGTGACATCATCATCATCATCTGGCTGTGAGTCTGCGGGCGCGCTGGCTGCACATCTGGGCAAAGGCCAGCAGACAAGGGAAGGGGGATTACGAGGCTGTAGAAAAGCCCATCAGTGCGTTTAAGTGTTAATTACTCATTTTCTCTACCTCGTCAATTTTAACTGTGAAGCTTTTGTGATTAAAATAAAATATCCTCACAAGGATATCCGTGGGGAGCTGACATGCTTTAAGCCCCATAAAGAATGGTGAATAACGATGCTGCTCTCATAAAAATGGTCCCAAGGGGCAGGCATCTCTATTTATCCATTCTTACTCCCCATCCCGCATCCAAACACACACACACACACACACACACACACACACACACACACACACACACACACACACACACACACACACACACACTTCTGTTTAGGTGCTAGTCCGTCATTTCAAGGGGAAGAAGGAGAAAATAACAAGTGTGGACGCACACACAACAAAACATGCTCACACTAATTATCTGGTGATCATGCTAGTGTACTTTATATAACCTGCTTGAAGAAGTGTATAGCCAGCGGCGCTGTCCTCTCGATTTAGCCGCTACACAGATGTCAAGATAACACACACAGGCACGCACACACGCACACGCGTGTCCGTTCTTCATCAGCGCAACACTTGCCGGCTTAATCAAAACCACTCCAGCTAAAGACGCGCACTACGTGCTACTGTTGTATGAAGTGAGTGTTGATTTGTGTGTTTGTGAAGCACATTTAACACAACATTGTGCTGGCCCATTTGTGGACCAACTGCGGTCTCGGCCTGTCAATAGCTGGAGGTAGATGTCACAATATTAAAACACTGCAGCTGTAACCTGAGCCAGTGAACAACCTCTGTTTGTGGGTCAGACGTTCAAAATTTCACTGCTGGATGAGAACATTTTATCCCATCGCATCTATCGACACTGTGTATTGATATTTTCGTTTAATAATACATGGCAAGCACATCATTGCAAATGATCATTAATTATGCTGTTATTAACATTTTGTTAAATATTAACACGGTAATTTCCATCCATTCATATCATGATATTAAAAGATGTAATGGCATTCACTCGATACCTTCTCGATGCATCCCCTCAACAATTCGAGAGAACAACTTACTTACCGGCTGTTGCAATATTTACAGAAAGATATGGATTGTTTCCTGGCTAAGAATACACCTATCCGGTGCTTATGTTGCGTATGCAGAAGGAGATATCTCTCTTTCACACACAACATAAATAAGACCATCTCCAAGGGGACTCCGCTGTGGTTTCATCCCAGGAGCTGGGGGAAAATATATCCATAGCTTTGGTTTTTGTACCCGGGTAGTGACTGACCCTCATGTATCCTCAGGGATCTTTTGATTATTCTGAAGACATACGTCAAGGGCTGAATACCAAAAGAAGGGTTTCTTTAGATTGAAACGTGTGTGTGTGCGTGTGAGTGCTTGTGTGTGTAGGACAACATGTAGTGTTTCAAGGTCTCTGAAACACTGGAGGATGCTGATCACACTCTTGTGATGCATGACAAGCGCTCGCAGCGTTAACCAGAGAATCACTCATACGGCTGGAATCTCATATCGTTGTGAAATACGACGGGCCCAGCCCCGACGTGATCTCATTGAAATGTCTGCCGCAATAAAGAGGTGGTTTGATTCCCCAATAGTGTATTTATCTTTTTTGTGTCTTTTTTCTCCATTCCCCCTTTCCGTTTCAAGTCGTAATTTTACAAGCCAGGCTTTTGTCAAAGAAAATACATTAGGTTTCCAATTGAATCACAATAACTCAATCATTTTCCCCTGGCAAAATTGTTGTTATTGTGACACTTTTGTGCATGAGCGAATCCATTCAATACAATTATAATATTTAATCACACAGAAAGCAACAATGACAGGATTGTATTCTTATACAAAATGTGTCACATCTATTCCTCATGTTGGCTGGCTATGGTTTTGAAGGATAGTTTATGGTAATTGTAATGCGGACACTGATTAAGTGCTGAATAAAATCTCCCTTTTTAAGTGATGTACACTTATTTTGAAATTGGCAATTATATAATATCATATATTAGGAAACTAATGAAGAGGAGGGTAATGATGATGGAGCAATGGAACCGTGAACATGTTGATCAAATAATCTTCATGAACATTAATGACTCCATTAGCTTTCAATAACTGGGAATTATTTATGCTGTTTTTGAACAAAGAACTTCAGTTATTTCATCAGACAAGATAGATACATCAGCAGATATTCTACTTTTATAAAAGTTTTTTTTATTATTTCAAAAGATAATTTGCAAGTTGAGGCAATTCTTCAAAAAACATCGACACATTGGCAAAGTCATTTAGCTAGTATCGTACTTTTCACGTGATTTTAATGGAGTAGGCCACAGTGCTGTTCTGAAGCCAGGTCACCAGTGCTTCTTACTAATTCCAACGCCTTTATTACTAAAGTATTAAGGTGTTGGCCATGATATAGCATTTTAAATGGACCTGACTGAATACCAAATGAGCCACATCCATCTTTGTGACACTGCATTGCAGCACACCTTCCTCCAGAACCATCTCTAGATGACCTTGCTATTTGAGATGATTTTTTTTTCCTGTCCCCAACTCTCTGGCTGAGGAATAAACTCTTTCACAAGATATTTTCCAAAGGCAAAATCCTTTATCATGCTCTTCAAAAACCCTTTTGCCCTCTTTTCATACTCGCACTGAATCACCGCGGCAGAAATAGAACTAGTGACCATGTTTCATCACCATGCTCCGGACTACACGCCTGCAACCACACCCTGCAACATATTAATAAAGTGTGTGTTTATTAATCATTCATCAACATTCACCACGCTATACACACAAAAACACTGGAAGCCTTTCTTCATACCTTTACTAAGTTCATAATAAAAGTCGCTAGATAGTCCAGCCATGTTTCCACATCGTCCTGGGTTGATGACCATCTTCAGCCAATGATGCACTCTATATAGGTCTTATCATAGCGGATGATCCCATTGGGAAAAGCCTTGTACGTGTGTCACGTCTTGATTGGTCTGCACATCTGCCAGCCCAGACAGACCAGCCGCCCATTGGACTTTGTCTTAGTCAGTGTTTCAGCATGGCATCTGCTGTGTCTGTCAGTAGGCCTACTGCATATGTTGGGGCTCTCTCATGGCATTTGAATGGCCTCTCCCTTGGTGCCAAAACCAACTGTCACTCTCTAACCATTCGCACCACTTGGCTCAACGTTTTAAAATGGCACCATAACTAATTCGGCTCATTCTATCTTCTTAGGCCACTTTTTAATGACGATGGTTGTATTTTACTTGGTCACTTAAACAGTTATTTTTTTCATTCAGATGATCCTTTGGTTAGACACATGGTTAAATGTATATAACTTGTTTAATTCTACACTTAACTCACAACACTAACCTCATTTATGCATCAGACGTTTAGTATTTTTTTATTTATCTATCTATTTTGACGTGTAGTCGATATCTTGCGCGTAACACACTCTTGATTTCAGTCACATGACCTGGTTGAATAAAAGGTTTTTGTCTTCTTTCCTTTTCCTGTGAAATAGTGTCACACGATGTGAAGTGGAGTGTCACTCTATTTCACACGCTCCATATTTTAAAGGTTATCAACTCTCGCAGATGCACGTGTTTGCGGCATTTAAAAGACATGGGCTGATGAGAACAGAGGGAGTCGCTCAAGTTCATTGCTGAATATCATTATTTTCTGGAAGCCAAAACAACCTAAACCAAGTTGATAGATATATACCACATTAATATTCATACCTTCAGTAAACAACATCACCCTTAAGCAACTGGCAAATTATGAGATATCCAAGAAAATGCGGAAAAAGCCCCAAAATGTTTTGCTTGCCTATATCATTAACATAACAACATAACTATGATTTCTCCATGAAAAAAAACAACCACAAATACTTTTGATTGTTTAGCATTGAACACATTTATTGGCCTGCTAAGGACTAATGCCTACTTTTAAGTCACTGAACATTTTTCTGCAAGCAAAAATACAAATAAATCTATTTATTACTTAAAACCTACCTTTTTGTTAACAGTTGTATGGCCGTTTTTAACATGCGTGTTGAATTCCTCAAAATATCATACAAATAAACATACATGTTAAAATGTCTCATCCCTTCAACACACAGTGGGCTAACTGCAGTTGGCAGCTGTTCACGCATGAAAAAAAGTGCATTATTAACACCAGTCTGTGTAGAACAGCAAGGAGAATACATTTATCAGGCCTCGCTGCTCTGATAAGTAGCGGCCAGAGAATAGGGTGCTGGGCTGAGACAACACTATCCTGTATTTACAGCTGAAGGGGAGTTTGAATCATTCAGCCTTATTAATAAAACGTAGACTACAACATTTACAACATACTGCTAAGCATTCGGTGCAGATTGAAGGATACATGGAAATGTAAATGGCTGTTTTTAAATCAGGCTACAAGGTAACGCATTAACACAAACCTTCAACAACAACGGACGCTCCTCCGGTTGGTTTTTATGTAGTAACCGCACACCAGGGACAAGATAATATAAAGGTTGGTGTGCGCCATCGACTCCCAGCCAAAACATTCAAATATTCAAGAACTTGCTTTGTCAAATTAGTTCCTGGCAAAAGGTTCTGGGTTTGATTCCCCACATTCACTGCCTACCTGCAGTGCATCTTTCAGCATGATATTAAACTGCCAGCTCATTAATGTCATGCTGCTACAACTCACTGCAAGTCTCTTTGAATTCAAGCGTCTTTAATGGGACTAAATAATACAAATAGACCGGAAACAAGGCTTATTCATCAAGGGCTCTTGAAGATGTGGTTGAAACAATCTCACACTCATTAAAGCAAGCGAATGTTAGCCATGATACTAGATTACTGTTATTGTGCGCAGATGTTTGACCTGCCAACGTTCCCCCACGCTGTGCATAACACCTGGGTGTTACACAGCAGGGTGTGGGTTTTCTGCTGCAGAATGCAATACTCCCTATCTCCACAGGGTGTGCCAACATCTACAAAATCAAAACACACACACAAACACACACTCTCACCAGCTGTATCATTGCTGTTTCCATATTGTGTGTGCGCTCGCACAATTTTCCTATGTGTCTGGGTTGTGTGTGTGTGTGCGTGTGTGTGTGTGTGTGTGTGTGTGTGTGTGTTGTTTTCTGGTGCACAAGTGTTTTCTATATTTGTATGTGTGTGTTCTTTTTTTTGGTGAGTGTTTGTCTGTGTGTACGCATGTGTATGCGCACGTATGTTTGTGTGCGTGTGTGTGTGCGCGCGTGTGTGTGTGCACGCGGGCTTGCGAGTTTGTTACAGGGGGTGGGGACGGCATATTACAACTCGCACAGAAGCCACTTTAATCTCTGTCCTTGAGAGTAATCTTGCCTGTGTGCAAAATGGCTCACTTTATCAACTAGAAGTCAGCCTGCGCTGTCTCCTGCCTGCAGTCTGCAGCAGTGGCTTCTTCTCCCTGACAGCCCCCCAACGCAACCTCCAAGATGACCTATTCCACAGGTACTTGTCCTGCCCGCAAAGGACATGCATGCACTGGCTTGTTATGGGAAATACACCCCCCCCCCCCCCCAAGACGTACTAAAAGAGGCTACCGCCTGATTGGATTTAAAACCTGCCGAACACGTAGGGTTTAACGACATACTTGATTAGTTGATTAGATGTTAATTAGTTGGTGTGTTGTGTTACCCTGTTGTTTCTAATTGTGAAGCCATGAAATACGCCGGTGTGTTCGGATTGAGCTACGTTTATGAATAAGGGGCCCGTTCACATCGGATGGTGATGAAGGTGTGTTAGTCTGTGGGAACTGGGCTCCCCAATGTGGTGCTGTGCGTTTTATTTAAAACGGACTCCATCCCCCAGAAACCCCCAGAGGGCTTTGTGCATGGAGTTGTTTCCCGCACTGTTCTTTGTGTAGTCTTTAGCGGGTTCCAGCCAAGGCTCAGTGCCTCACTGCTGCTTTCCTAGAGAGAGAGACACACACAGAGAAGGAGAGAGACAGCAGGCAATGCTGGATTTGGTTTAACCGGGTGCTATATATGAATTTCTTACTTGCATTCACATTTTCATGCTAGTTTCATACTAGAGCATTAAGAAATATCAATCATATAATGCCAGAAATGATGAAAATGAAATCAAAGTGAACATGAATGTAGTCGTCCGTTTTATTGCCCGGCTCAAAACCCGAATAAATATTGACTCCTTGGTATTCCACCTGTGTGTAAACTAATTAAATTCTGGCTTATATTTGTATATAATTTTAATGACCTTGGCCTTGTGCCTCTAACAGTTATGTCGATCAAACATAACTATTGATGTATACTGCATTTATACATAATATACCAGATTTAGTAACACAGTGCGGCAAAGTATGTCTCCAAAAGTCTGGTAATTGCTTTGTGAACTGCGGGGTTTGGCACTTCCCGGCCACCGTAATTCTGCCCGCAGCTTAGCCCAGTCATTAGCCCCTCTGTGTACTACAATGCGAGGGTAAATTGGGTTAAGGAAAACATGCACACAACCAGATTGAAAAACAGCAGAGGGCAGCCTTTAAATCAGGTCATCTCCACGCCAGAGTATGTGGGAGATGTGCTGCTGGAGCAGATTGCATTCTCCTGGCCGCGGTATCCCATAACAACCGCTCCTTCCAAAGGGAACATGCTGGAGCCCTGGCATGTTGATATGTACATGTCCTCGCGGATACGCATACACCGTTTGTGTGTGTGCATATATATTTATATTTATATATATATATATATATATTTATCTGTATCTCGGTCAGTAAAGGATGGTTTGATCAAGGGCTCTGTTCCCCGTGGGTCAACTGCAGATGGCTGCCTTTTCGCGGCCTGCCTGCCAATCCACGACGCTCTTTTCTTCCGTTTCTTTTCTCTTCATTAAAGAAACGCGGCCGCACCAAGGTCGCAAGTCCATACATTCCTAATGCAAAAGCCTTCTCCGTCCCTCACGGAAAAAGCTGGATACCCACCGGTGTTTTTAAGTTGACTAAAGGCTTTTTATTTATGAAACCACATAAATCACACAGCCCCGGCTTGTGGTGAATCATGTGGAGAATTCTGAAACCTGAGACACTGTATGCTTTTGCTTCACACAACCCCCTCCATCGGCTCCCCATCCGTCCAACCTCGCCCGGCTGAATAAAAGGGTGTCTTATGTTCTACGACGACAGCCAATATGCTGCGGATCACCCCGACGTCACCGCGAACGGGAGATGCTCACCGGGGAGAGGCCCCCATCGCCTACCTATTCAATCAGGCTGACAGTCATCTGGTGTTTACTTACTTGTTTGCTTAGAAAGAATTTGCGTGTGTGTTTTCACAGTGTGTGGATCACTGCGGTATCCTCCAGGGAGCCGGGATGGGGGTGAAGTGTGTGTGGGTTGGGGGGTGGGTGGGTGTCTATGTGTGTGTGTGTGGGTGGGTGGATAGGGACTTGAACATCTGGCGTTCACACAACAAAGGCAGTATTGAGCTCCACTCCTGCAGAAGACGTTCCTGGAGAGCACTGAGCGATGGCGGCGCCGTGCCTCTGTTCATGTTGAAGTGTGCACGTTAAACATGCCATGCGTTTGATTCGCCCGCATCAAGTGGTACACGAAGAGCTCACGCTTGAAAAAGGAGGAATATTTGCAGAACCTCGAATCGTAAAACGAGGAGAATTATCCAAGGTTATGTTTTTGTCGCCGACATCACTATTACTGGATTTGAATGAAACCAAGGGTTATTTTCTGTGGTTTACGCGACGGTTCACCAAGGCCGGCAGTAACATAATAATAATAATGGCCTGAAAAGAAAAATGCTGATAGCTTCCATTGTGCTTAAAAAAATAATATATGTTGTGCTTTGATGTCGCCTTCGCCAATGCATACTGTAACTGCCATTCAAGTAAGCTTCCTGGGCTTTCACTTTACACCACACGTTCGCTGGTCGTGTAGACGTTATTATTCGTGTGATGATTGACTCCTGGCTTAATCTGTTTCCCTAAACATGGGGGCTAACAGAAATGTCACCACGCCGCTTAACGTGACACGGAAGCGCAGGGTTTTTCGCTTAACTAATCTTTGAATCAAAGTTATTAGGAAAATTGTCATGACGGGTTAGTAATAGTGATTTACCCATTATCCCCAGGGGAGCGTCGGGTCTGAGCGGAGCACGTTATTTCACCACCACTTGTTATCTGTGCGCAGTGACGTAGCCCATGTGTCTGTGATGAGTGACGTACATATGATGCTGTTCAACTAGCACCACACATACTCACACAGTCAGACAGTCACATTGACACAGTCACACACATAGTCACATACACACACAGTCACATACAGACACACCAGACACGCGCGCGCGCACACACACACACACACACACACACACACACACACACACACACACACACACACACACACACAGTCATACATACATACCCATGCACACAGTCATACATACACACACACACACACACACACACACACAGTCACATACACACAGTCAGTCACATACACAGTCACACACGCACGCACGCACAAACACACACACACTCACCTCTACACACAGACACACACACGCCCCACTACACACAGACACACACACACACGCCCCTCTACACACAGACACACTGCCCTCTCCACACAGACACACACACACACACACACACACACAGTCTGGTGGAAAAAATAACACCTCATTGACATCCAGTGGTGTGCGATGTACACAAACGACGGCAAAGCGTTTACCCGCAGCGAGCCAAACCCGGGACTAATTACAAGAAGCAATTAACTGTGATTAGGAGCGGAGCCTCGCTTGGAGGAGAGCAAGCGACAACGCACCGCTAGTAGCACTGCTTCCCCCGCTAATGCAAAGCTCTCCTCTATTAATCCATATTCCACCGTTTCCCGCTAATTACCGTTGTGGTAAAGTGGCCGTTGTTACATAAAATACTAATAATTTGCGCGTCGAGCCGTGTGTTAGCGTGTACGGCGACAACAACTGACAACAACGCTTCACCCGAATCCTTCAGCGCGACACACCCACCGCGACCCGGTGCAGGGGGATCGCACCACTCCGCGCAAACAGGACGGGCCCATGGGAGACACACACATACACACACACACACTCACACACACACACACACACACACACACACACACACACACACACACACACACACACGTCATGTTGACTCAGCACTGAGGTGGGATAACCTGAGACAAAAAGTGAGGCGCCTAGGAAGAGGGCGTCGAGGGATGACAATGAGCGAGACGCAAATCAATGGGAAGACACGGCAGCTAGGTCACCGCGGTACCCACACGGCTGTCGCAGCTGTGCGGCGAGGCGTGCAGAGAAATGGACGCTCGAACATCCTTGGGGGGGAGGGGGGGAGAGACAGAGAGAGCGGAAAAAGTTGTTCTGTTGTGACCTGCGGTTAGACTCTTCCAAGTTACTGCGCGGACAAAAAGGGGATTTTGTTAAAATAAATCAACCAATCGGTTGAACGGTCCATCGACCGTTACCTGCATATTCCTGTCAGGGAGGAAGGGGGAGGGATTGGGGGTTGCTGGGGTGAATCTCTTGTCGGGTGTCAGTGGACACCTAGAGGCACGCACACACACACACACACACACACACAGACACACACACACACACACACACACACACACACACACACACACACACACACACACACACACACACACACACACACACACACACACGCAACCTGACTCTTCAAAACCGGAACGAATTCCAGGTCTCCCAAGGCTGCAAGAAAACATCACTACGCACAGTTCCACTCCACTGCTGTGCCCTCGATTTCCGCCCCCCCCCCCCACACACACAGTCACACACATAGTCACATACATACACACACACACACACACACACACACACACACACTGTGGTGTGGTTATTATTTTACAGGGACACCTCTGGCGTGGGCAGGGCTTGGACAGCCCGAGCGTGCGGTGGAAGGACACTAAATAAGGGGGAAAAGAGTCCACCAGGGGAGGGCGGGGTGAAGGAAGGCAGCGAGCACAGGGGACCCCTTCCTGCTGCCTCTGCCCCCCCCCTCGGAGGGTCACGGCCCCCCGGGGAGGTGATTATGAGAGCGGGGCGGGAGTGGGCGCATGCTGCTGGCCGGGAGATGGATAACTGTGTCAGGGATGGCAGACACATCCGCAGAGAGAGAGAGCTGTAAAAGGGGGGGGGGATGAGGACTAGGGGGGCGGATGGCACCCTTACGGGCAGTTCGGAGAGAGGGGCGGTTCCGCATGGTATAGAGCGGGTACACACTCGCTGGTGATTGTGATTTATGGCAACTGGCAGAGGACAAGAAAATAGTTTTTTTTTATTTTTATATTGCCCTCTTTTTTTAGATTTTCCCTCCCTCGATGAAAACGCACTTTATCCCCTTATCTCGAGTTAATCATATGCATCGTGTGATGGATGTTTTAGCAGAATTGTTAGTTGGAATATTTAGAAGGTGCTTGTGTTATGTTGATTAAATGATGAGGTTTTTCTAATGAAATGACAATGGGCTTAAGATTCCTTCAGAATAAGAGCGCTAGACGGGCCCCTTTGGCACTCCGCGACCCATGAGGGCGAAATGTTTATCGCAAAAATAAAGAATATATTCCTCTTCAAGGGAACTATTATTATTATTCCTTTCCATTTTGCAATTTTTGCAACGATGAATGCAGTGAATACTAATCTATCGCCACGATCTAGCATAATATCGAAACATAACCTGTGACAACGATGTAATGACGTCCGACATCTGCTTGAAATATCAGATCGGTTATATTGATGAATAACAACTCCAAGCGTGTATAGATTGTGTGATATGACAAGAGGCGTTTGAATGAGAGCTTTTCGTGGTATTGTCGTCCCTCAGCGATCTGAGCATGCTCAGTCGAACCCTACTGACGGGGGAGGTTAGCCTTGGACGGATATTTCATAACTCTAGCTAAGCACAGGTGTCTCTCGGGGTCCCTCTCTCTCACTCGGGAGAGCGGAACAGAGTTAATCAGCCCCATCCGTTGTCTTCAATCACTCGCCCACCCCCGCAACTAGTATACTACTATATTGCTCTTTACCAGGGGGAAATTATCTATCAAAGCTTTATTTAAAAGGAGTGAAATGCCGGGTGGGAGAAAAAAGGTGTAACTGGCAGATATCAGTGTTCGTATTGATCACACACACACAGAACAAAATGGTGCCGAGGTTTGATGCATAATGGGAATGAGATGCTTTGGAATGAAGTCTCATAGCGTACACATACACTCACAGAGAAAGGAATACATAGAATTTTAAATAAACCAGCGAAGCTCAAATAAATTGAGCCCTACTACACAATATATAATTATTAAGATAAAAGAGGGAAATTATAATATGATGATAACTCAACAACAATAATAAGGTCAAACGAATAACACTATGGTAGATGTGCTGAGGAAACTTCCAGTTTAATGGTGTGATACTGTTTATATATTGTTTGTTTTGTGTTATAGGAAGAAAAAAAGGTCATAATTAGCCACTCTTCATCTGTCTTGATCCCTTCCTGTCTGGAGGTCAGAGTTGCATTATTGATGTCTGGAATGGAGCCAAGATATTGGTTGTTTCCCTGTAGGAAAAGCAAAAGGCCTCGGAGTACACAAGTTAGACCAACATTTTCAAGGTTATGAGTTGAGTCCTGGCCAACTAACTGACCTAAAGTTTTCAGCATGTTGTGTATTTTCATATATTCCTTTCAAAACATTCGAAACACCTGCTGGCTTTAGCTGTAGGCATTCCTTTTGCAGCATGGGTTGTGTAAGTTTGAAAAGAAGAAAGAGATTTCACTTTAATATGCTTATAGTCAAAAAGCGAATGAGAAAATCCATGTGTAACAAGTTTACTTTGTGACTTTTGCCAGTAACTGTCGGTTCTGTTCTGCGTCACAGTTACTGGAAATCACAGGCAAGGAGTCTGTGGAACATCATTTTAATGTTGTGGTGCTTCCAAGTCTTCATGACCTGTCGTCTGGGAATTCTAAAAGACAATATCAGATGGAGGTTATGTGCAGTAAATTATATGGGGGCGTCAATTAACATCATAAAAGCACTATTGGTGCACCGTTTGCACTATGCATGGACAGGACATTTTCACCTATAACCATATTCAGATCCAATTATAATTTAAAAATATATCTTTTTGTAACAACAAGCAAGTATAATTTATCATTTTTAGGGGTCTTCCAACCTTTAATTTTACTTACAGAAACAACAGAATCATAGGAAAAAGGGATTCTAAGAAGATTGAGTAAAATGGTGTTTTGTGACTAGCATTATAATGAGGTTTTTGGCCAAATCGCCAAGCTGTGAGACAACATGTATACAGAGGACTTTGTGGTTGGCAGCGCCGCTTTGGTTTGTGTATGAAAGGATATAAGCTAACCATTTTGATTGGGGACGAGGCATGTCCGTATTCTCCACGGTAATTCTTCCCTTTATCTTCTAGAAAGGGGTTTGACATACAAAAGCTGCCCATGAAATCCAGCCTCTTTTGTTAAATCGAAATACTACAGAGATGGAGAATACTACTCTAGATATAATAGCACTACTACACTAATACTATAGTAAATAAATACCACGGAAATCCCTCGGTAAGATTCTTTGATAAATTCCCATTGTGAACCAAATGTCAGACTTTCCTTTCAAGGAATAACATATTCATTCTTGCGTCGTTAACAAATGAAAAACAGGGTCCCCTGATAAACACATTAATATCACATCTTCCATTGTGTCCGTAAATGTACTGTGATGTGTTCCCCACACTGCTTGTTTGCATGAATATTGCTCTGTTGCGGCTGTGCCTCACACTGTCAGATAAACAGACAGGCTGACCTTTCAGTCCGTCAGTCTGCTACCGGGAACCCACTGAGCACGGCTGCCACCGCGACTAACAGGCTAACTGAATCACAGAAGGATAACTGCCTTTTTTATTCCTGTTTATACGTTCAAAGTCAGAAACCCCCTCTCTCTTTCTTTGCCCCATTTTCTGCATTTTGTCTCTATTATGAGACAGTACTGTGACTCACAGCAAGGGGGCTGCTTGGGCTAAATTTAGTCTCGACAATGTGAGAGAAAATGAATCATCGAGATTTACATAGTAGATTGATAATGCTTTGAACGATGCTTTGCTCTCCCACTGAGCCACATTGTCTAAACTAGATTAAATAACCATAATGTGTCTCTTCTAAAGGCGTGAGTTAGCGCAGATGGTTACGGGTGAAAAGCAGGTGAGGAATCTTGCGAGAATTATGGAGGGAAAATAAAGCTGTTCTGAATTCTTAGCAAGGCATAAACACTAGCTCTTGTAAAACTTGCCTATGGATATTTAGGCAAGATTAACTGTATCAATATTGCCCAGCAATAAGATATACTTTTAACAGCTGAAATTAATTTCGGCAATTACTGTCTATTTCGATAAGGGAAAAAGAGGCTCTTCATGGCTGTGGTATAATTCCTTGCGTAATGGTTTCTCTCCAGTGGACTCCAGCAGACATGGTTCTGACACTGGCGCTGGGCCAGACGGACGTGGGCAGAGCTAATAGCAGCCTGGGGCCTATCTCCATGTGCTCCCTCAAGGTCACGCAGAAGAGACTTGGTAGCAGCGGCCGCGATAGGCTGCTTATCTCCTCCTGGGGCGAAGACGCCGCTACCTCCATTAATCAAGCCCAGTTCGTTACAGAGGCACAACCAACATCCCCCCCCCCCCAAAAAAAAAAAAAAAAAACGCCAAAGCTCAAAGTGAACCTCGCAATCTGGCATCTTTGTTGGTATGTAAACATATGCACATACATTTCAGCGCTCCCAGCGATGGCGGCGTCGGGGTTCAAAGGAGGGACACGGAGGGTGGGACTGGCGCTAGGGCATAGGAAGGGCGTTGGGACACCGAGGCGCTTTGCAGCAACGGCCGACAAGGGTCAAGGTTCAGGATGGGTCGATTCCAGGGCAAGGGTGGCCCATGTGCTGTACCGAGCCAGTAATGGCCGCCCTGCGTCATATAATGTTATGTAACGTTGACGGTGTGGGATATTTAAATCGGACGGCATATTTTCTTGTTCGCCTGGGGTTCAACGGGCATTTTTGTTGTCGTTCTCGTTTGTAGGTGAGATTGTAAGGCGCCAAATTACAGTGCTAATCAGCTCATAAACATGTTGACCCAGAAACCATTAGCTGCTGTGCATCTTTTAATGTGTTTTTCTTTGGACTGACTTCAGCGAGGCAATAAAGCTGAATCTTACCCAGTAAAAAGAATGCAACTGAAATAATGGAACCGGTGAGTTTATTAGCGAAAACATCGTATTGTTTTTTTTTTTACCTTTCCAGCTTCAGTCTGGCACCACCGTGCACGCACATACTGTACACCAGTTGATGGAAGAGTGCACATTTGTGTTCATTTTGCTTCGGGGCGATGCCATCTTAACCGTTTTTTCCGAGTTGTGTTTCCAGCACCGCCCCATTCATGGGGAGACAAATGGTGGACTGATCCACCTTTGACCAATACCCATGCATCGCAGGCACAGCGCTTTCCAGCCTCAAAGAGAGGGGGATGATACAAGGTAGAGTGAATCTAAGGGCTTCATAGTGCATGTGAAAATGCGCCCGCTCATGTAGAAACGCTAGCTCTCCTTCCCGGGGGGTCTTGCAAATCCAACACATTTCAACAGTTTATTGGCACCCCTCCACGAGCTCAGGCTGTCAGTCTGTCCTAATTATGAGTCTAACGTGCACAGGCGATAACAAAGGTTTGTGTTTCTCTGAATGTTTGTAGGAACCAATCGGGGTCAAGCTGCTTTACATATCGTCAAACACAAACAGATCACTTAAGGTGAACCCCCCCCCTGTGGTATACACAATAACATCATAACATAACAAAACAGCCACGAATAATGAAGGAGGAAAGCTGTTTGATATCCCAGCATGGGAACTTAAGGGTGGATTTGCGATGTTTGCATAACAGGCTCCTAATGCATAAAACAAATAGGTTCTCACAGGCGCTAATTGATCCGACCTGCGCTAGCCGCCACCTTAAGCTGTGTGTAGGCCGCTGGATCTATACTCCCAGGAGTTTGTGTGGCAGTGGGAGGGTTATATAATCTCCATTAAGCGGACAACTAGCTGGCTGTAAAGGACTGCAGATGGTCTGGTCTGTGAAGTTGGCTTCGTTAAACAGTAAGTTAGCACGTACAACCAACTGTGCTGCTCTTTCAATGAGCTCACTAAGCTATGATGCTGCTAATGGCAAGGGAGGAGTTTCGCAATGGCCGCCACTTTCAAGCTACCGCTGAATGTTTCGTGAACAATTGGAGGAAGGCATAACCATAAGGGGCTGCTGGTAACGTGAAAGACTGGAAAAGCCACGTGGTGATGGACAGTGGATAGAGATGTGGGCACATCAATCTACCTAGACCCGCAATACCTCCTTGACAATCTGTCCTTGTCTCAAGCCGTAATGTGCTGTAAAACGGATCTTGCCTCAACGCCCCCGCCATCCCCCACCGCCCTCTTTTATTCACCTCACTCCATATAACGTCAAATATGCACAAATCCTTTCCTTGTTTGCATAAGTTGGATATGGGCCCGCTACCAGGCCCGTCCTATGCCAAGGTTATTTCCCTGCTCAGATGACTACTTCAGCACTCGGGCTGTAATGCACTGTTACTGTTGCTCTAATAAATACACTTTCCCATCGAAAAGCCTGGCGTTTTGATTACGCCCGTCCTCATTTGCAGGCGCGGCAACCGCGGCCCCCCGACGGTTTGACAGCCTGGGTACGGAGACGTCACGAGCCGCCCGATCCTCTCCACGCATCCCCACTCATCTCCGTAATCACAGCCTGGGAGTCCCTGAACTCTGACCTCCCGGTATCTCGCTGAGCGTTCTTCAAGACGCCTCCTCTGTATTATAAATGAGCGGGGGGTCGGTATTCCTTCGTTGTGGTGCTCCGCCTGCGCCGGCGGTGGTGATCCGGGGCTGCGGAGTCACTCTGGAGGTGTACTGTATACGCTTCTACTGGCACATCTGGGCCCCGCGCAGGCTTTGATCACTGGCTGACAGCCACTGTGACTGTGATCCTACTGTGAGCTGACAGAGGAGAGAGCTTAAGGGAGGGGAGGGGAGGACACGGGAGAGGATGAGGGTGGAGGAGAGGGCAAACTCGGAACAGCGGGCCGTACGACTGTGGGACAGCGGCAGGTAGACGGCCAGGGATAGGATCTTGAATTATGAATGGGGGACGGCTGCCATGCATGAGCGGGTCAGATTTACATCGATGAAGGGGAGATGCGCTGGATCTCTCGCAGTGAGGATACAAGTTCGTTTTTTTTCACTGGGTTTACCTTGGAAGGGATGTGTTTTTGTTGGCGTCGAAACACTTCACTTCATTCAAGGCAACGGAGAAGATGAAGAGGAATTTCGAAGAAAGCTCTGATCATTATTCAGTACCATTCTTTCTCTCTTAATCTTTCAATACCAATGATTAAGAGAGAGCAAGCGAAGAGGAAGAGACATAGAAGAGTCAGAATTAAGACCCTGTCCATGAATGTCCTTCAGGGATGTCCTGGTCATGCCTTAATGGATCCGATATGTCCCTGTAAAAGCTTTCGGTCCATAGAGGTTGAGTGAGCTTTTTGGTTTGTGAACGCCTCATGCAGAACTCTGGTACTCTCCAAGCACTTTCACTTTCCGCAAACAACTTCTTAAATGTAAAATGTCACCAATTTTAAAGGATGATGGCTTTTGGATAACGCCATCCCCTTTAACTCAAAGCAAAGCCAAAAAGCTGATACGATTTTTCCCCTTGCCCAAATAGTACCAAATTCTAAGTAAGTAAATCTTCCCCACTTTGAGTGATACTGGCTTCCTGACACTGAACTTATATTTAAGGAGAGGCAACCATGTTGACTTCCAGGCTTTTCTCTTTGGACAGATCCAAACACCGGGTTTTCTGCAGGGGCCTGGAGAAAACGCCCTTTGTGAGAGTGAGAGGTTCATCTAGATCCACAGCCATCCGCTGCTGAGGGGACGAACATCGGCTAATCTGCTCCAGCAGACGCATGTGGCAGGACCACTAAATTAGCCCAATGTCCATTTTGTTTTCTCCTTTTTGGGTCTTGTTCTCATCTGGATGTCCACACACAGAGAGAGAGAGAGGTGGTGAGAGGAGCAGACAGACAGACAGATGATGATGAGGAGGAGGAGGAAGAATGTGGTGGGGGGGGGAGGGAGTGAGAGACATTAAATCCACTTCATCTAGCCATTCTCTCTCCTCATCCCATGTGTGATGGTCTGATGAGAGATTCGTTGATTGGCAGTTGTCAGGTGACTGACAGTTTTCCATCGGCCAATCCCAGTAGTCCTTTGTGGATATCCACAGATCGTTAAACGAAAAAACATCCACTGTGCTCCGTTTTTATGTATCCTTTTGAAACACCTCTCCATAAGCGGAGCCACACCAGACTCTTAACCCGAATCCACCGCAGTCTACGATCCATTTCTGTTTGGATCTCTTTGCGTGCCGTAGCTAGCTCGCTGAGAGCTCGAAGTGGTTCGGTACACCAACGGCAAGAGAGCAGTGGGGATATTGGCTGGGGAAGGAGGGGGGCTGGACGTTGTCATGAGAACACACCTCGCGGGGAAGGGTGTGCGAGAGGAGAACGAGGCTGCCCACACTCATTAGAGAGCTCGGCGGGGGGGGGGAGCTCTGTGTGGAGATAACCCGGATTAATTGCCCCAGTACTGCTTGACTCAAACGGTAACAATTGGTGCTGAATTATGACAGCAATGCCGAAAAAACCTCCGCCTCCTCCTCCTTCACCTCCTCCCCAATTTCACATAGAGCGCCATGTCCGTGATAAGAGTGGGTATTAGCCCCAGAGCTAGGCTGGGCGTTGGAGACTGCCTGTGAAGGTAGACCGGGCCAAACTAGACTGAGTCAAACCCAGGCTGGCAGCAGCTGATCGCCAGGTAGACAGGACCTGAATATTTGAAACTCAGACTATTAGTTATTCTCCCTTGAGTTCTAGTATTTTTTTTTAAAGCTGTCTGGCAGTGTAAAGGTATATGGATGAATTGTTAATGCATACAACAGTTTATTCATTGTGATTTTTTCAGGTACACAATGTCGGGGTGGATTTCGATCTGTAGTGCAGAGCTTTGTCGAAAGGTCAGCGTTAAAGCGGTCAAAATTATTTTTGCTAATGAAATTTCAGCCAGTTAGAAAATTTCCTAACTGGCTGAAATGCGCCGGAATTTTCTGAGAGACAGCCACGATAGGAGCTCATTCAATTCTCTGAATGCTAAGTAAAGGAAGGAAAAGGTGCTTAGGTAAAACTGGTCCACCATACAAAAGGAAAGGAAATAATGCCGTCCCAAAATGCAATGCGGCAGGAACATTTACAGCAACGCATATAGACGTTGGAGGGACTTAGTGTCATTGGGTCGAGCTAAGGTTGAGATTTGGTTGCAAGGTCAAGGAACAGGGTCACTTCTGATCGCCTTTCTAAGCCCTCAGGATTGACAACATTCTGAGATGTTTTCCCTTGTTTTACAAAGAGCTTATAGCTAATAGAAACCTGCCTTTGGTTGAGGTTCGTTTTGGTTGGTGATTCCGTTTATTATCAAGCTTTGGTTTCACAAATATTTAAATTGCATTCCGCGCATATATCTCTGAATTCATGTTTTAAGTTGTTAACGTTTAAACTTCCTAGCCTGTAAATGACATTTCTGAGCTACAATGACCTTTGCTTAACCGGAAAATGTTAGTTGGCTTTTTACACAAGCAAACTGCATGAATGGCCTGCAACACACACACTGCACCAACTGTCACTCTCTCCAGGTCATTACCTTAGGCCACTGGATACGAACCCTGCCACACTCTCCCAGCCAACGACCCAAAAAAACAAAAACGCTGCCACACACACACACACACACACACTCTGCACACGTCACACGTCACACATTGGCAGAGCCTCTGGTAGCACAGTGAGCTCACACTGAGCCTGTAATGACATCAAGCGTTTCGTACCGAAAGATAGCGTAGCGGCTAGCGCTGCCTTGGAAAAAAAAAAAAGCAGGCTTTCAAAGCCTTTTGGTTTCCATTCCTCTGATAACAATGATTTCAACAGGCTAATGCCACTGGTGAGAATAGCCAATTAACCTCTACAGCCAAGCCAACCCCTTATCCTCCCATGTGTTCGGTCTCGACAGGAGATTATTAAACGTTCCCTCACTCTAAAATGTATTGTTCTTATTAAACCTGACTTTTGGGCAGTTTGCTAAAATTGAGATTTTGGCCTTGATTTTGTGTTTACATATTTTTTGGTGGTCACTACGATTATAGTGATATTAATATTATCACATTCTATTAGAATCAATATCAAACATACCGTACACCAACGTCAGATATAACCTTGACACACTGTCATAAACTGTAATATATCTATTGTACATTATGGACTATGGCTTGACAATTCAGGCCGCGGTTTACATTTTCATCGCTTCATTGAAACAATGCGGTGCTCCAAGGCAGCATTTAATCACCTAGTCAATGTCCTCTTTCAGATCCTCAAGATAAATAAGGTGCATAGACGGACCTGAGACATTTGCATTGACCATAAATGCACAATGTTTGCATGTGTGTTGGAGATTCACATCGAAATAACTGAGTTAAACACCTGGGCATTAAAAACAGTGTGTCTGTGTGGGTTAGTAAAGCACGTTGCTTGGCGAGAACATTGCCTGTTTAGATTAATGTCAAAGAAAAGAACGATGCCGAAAGGGGCTTTGGGGAAATATAGCAAGTAAAAAAGGGCGAGGGAATTTCCAAAGGCCCTCAACTAGAGCTTTACCATCGCCACTTTCATTTCACAAAACTAATTGACGTCGGAAATCACTTTATTGTCTTGTCACACGCCCCTTATTGTTGAAGACAAGTAGTTCATGTTTTACCATAAAGTATTCATTTATTTTTTAATATATGCTGATGTGGAATTAATTTGCTGATTTGAACTTCAAAGTGTCGAGCAAGCTATTTATCAAGTTCAACGCATCGGTCCCAGAGGTGTAATCGTACAGTTATTAAGCATTCAGATTATGCATAACTTTACCCAGACATTCAAAACAGCTTGTCCACATGGACAAACAAGATGCATTATCCTACACCAACACAATCTCTTTTAATCACCAGAGAAAACTTTGTCTTTAGACGAAACAGAGCCGGTTGGTATTGTGGGGCAAATGTACACGTAATTACGTATGTGTTGTCCTATCACCTTCAGTTGTCCTCCAGTTTCATCCATAAAGCACTTAAAGCTAACCTGCTCACCTTCGTGCAACATGCTAGCATTTCCCAGCGGTTAGCTATATAACGTAATGCTAAGAACAAACTATTGTGAGGCTAGGAAGACAATGTGTTTGCAGAGTCTGTCAGTGTAATTCGTTATTAGTTCTTAACTGCATTATGCATCAAGTGCTAGACGGCGGGTTACAATCCTGTTGACAGAGGGGCAGGGAACAGAGTAACAACAAAAGCTGACGAACGAGAGCTATTCGAGGTAGCACTTTAAGCTAGCCAGAGGTTCATCCATAGAACACAACCGTGAGTGACAAAGCATACACAACACAGCAAAAAAAAAACACATTGCTTTTATGCTGGATTAGATAAATCCTAACATTCCGAATCCGAAGATGGCAGACGTTTCTTTGCGTTCCTCATTTATTTTTGGTTGTTACTATGAGCAAAAAAGGGGAAACATCCTCCCTTGCTTTTATGAAGTCATTCCAGGATTTCAGAATAGAGTTGTTATAAATTGTGCTTCCAAGCCTTTGTGTTTTTCGGAGCTGTCAGAGGCTAGACTGTGGCTCTGTGGACACGGTGCATTTCCATTGTGTAGGTGTCGGTCAAGTGCGCAAGCACATACACACACACACACACACACACACACACGCACACAAGCACATACGCCCGCGCGCCACACATTCAACCTAAATGTTCTCATTCTGCCTTTTTGGATCAAAATGTTTCAAATGTTTCAGAACACACCTCTCCCCCCGCTCTCCTTTTGTCTCTTTTCTTAATTCATCAGTCGGCAGCAACAGGCGTCACTTCAGCAGGGAACTTCCAATATACGGAGGAAACAATCCGTCACCAGCAGATTCAATACGGTTTTATCAGATCACACACACGAACACACAGACACGCACACACAGAAACAGACGCGCACACACACACACACACACACACACACACACACACACACACACACACACACACACACACACACACACACACACCAGACACAGTGGTGCCGGTGTCTGGGTGCAGACTGGTAATGAGCCTGCTCAAGTGAAAAGGAGTGATTGAATGAGATGATCTCAAAACCTGCCTGGCTTTGATATTAGCTCCATTCTCCGTGGAACGGCGTCTCCGGCACGGTCTCTGCTGAATCCCTTTTCTCGGGACGGCAGATTCACTGACAAGAGCGCAGAGATAAGTTGGGCCTGTTTGGAAATTGTAGTGTGCATGTGTTGGTGTGTGTGTGTGTGTGTGTGTGTGTGTGTGTGTGACCGTGTCCATATGTGTACTGTTATGTGAGATCCATTGTAAAATGACATTGCTCAACTCTCTCGCTTGCTCTCTCTTCTACTCTCCATTTCAGCTCGTCTACCTCTCTGAAGCTCACACAGGCACACACCAACCCCTCTCCCCCTTTACCCACAACAGAACCCCCCCCCTGTTCTCCCATAATCCCGCCGGGTCACGCGTGTTGATCCAAGGCTAACTGGATTTGAATTAAAGATAAGGATATTCATGATTCCATTTCCATGCACGCTTCCAATTCAACGGCATGAAAAATTAAAGAGCATCCCGGCCCTGCTCAGAGAGATGTCTCTGTGCGTCTGAGGCGGTGAGCATCCGAAAGCCGATCCACTCAACTAGATCCCAGCTCTGAGCTCGGGCACGCAGTACGGTCTAAGGAGAGGGGAAGTACCACAACACTTAACACACTGACAGTGTTGTGAAATGTTAAAATAGATGTCATTGTAACGCAGTTGTAGCGAGTGTCACGTCCAGGTAATGCTACTTGGCCTCTGCCCTCCACACCGTGGAGGGCTTTCTTCCGGTGTCTCTCTTAGAAGGGATTGCCTCGGAGTCGTGGGTCTGTCTAAGGCGTGGAGCTGGGCTGAGTTGATGGTTTCTCCTCTGGGAGACCTCGGCTAATGCTTGGGAACCTTTACATTCCCCTTCACGCCGTTCGTGTCGTCTGTTGTTTTTTCCGTTCGGTGGATCAAGATATTTCTTTAGAGGGTCAGCCGTTTTATGTGTAGGACAATCGGCTCGTAACTTTTACATTGAGATTTCAAGATTCAAATTCAAAGATATAAATATATAATTAGTTTAAGCCACATCTTTGTACCACTATAGCCCCCCTAAATCATCACGTGACTTGGCTTAATTATGATACACGGCCCACCTCCTCCACAGAGAGAGAAAAAGGGTGCTTACAGTCTGCGTAAAACCTCAATGCTGAGAGTCCCCTGCCTAGGCTAAAGGTGCAGCAGGCGTTGGCCTAAGCCAGATTAGGTGATCCTTTACCCGTCCATTGTTGGACAGACAGCGGGAGAAGCGGCGCTGTAAGTGGTAGCACTGGGACTGGATCCCAGCATAAGAGCTGACGGCCAGTGCTAATCTTTGGATGGGCTTAGAGCCTGCGGCGGGTGGTGGCGGCGGCGGCCGGCTTGTAATCTGCCTGGTTGTGATGTCCTTATCTGGGGGGGTGTGAGTGTGTTCAGCCGGCCTGTCAGGGGGTGCTCAGCCAACACACTCTTGCCTTTATCCTCCCTGCCTTTTGTTTCCTCTCCTCAGCCCTCCTCCTCTGCTCCTCATGACACTGCTGTTCACTTTCTTTCTCATCCCCTTTTTCTAAGGGTTTCAGCGACTGCGGTCCCTTATTTAGGACCCCGTGTTTTCTCTGTCAGCCTTTATTTGAACAACAGCTTTCCAGAGGACTGCCGAGAAGACCGCTGCCTCTGGAGGAGTCCTCGGCGCTCCGGCGGTTTGTGTTTTATCAAGCGAGATGTGGAGAATAAAAGTGTTAGCCTGACGCCTACGCCTGGGCATCATAGAAGTCGTAGAAGAAGACCAAACTCGATTTGATTATGAAACGCAAACAAACAAAGAACGGTGGGCTGTTTGACTGTTTTGAGGGCGTTTGAATCAGAAATATGCTGCATAGTTTATATAGAGTCACGACTCATTGCAAGCAGACATTATTCTTCATCAGGGCGCCAATCTCCTGACCAAACGCAGACGTATGGCCAGGTCAGAGCCGCATTACGCTGCAGTTATTCCCGCCGTGCCCCCGTGTCAACGGATGTTTTTTATCATCAGCCGTACACCATTAAGGTGTATGGTGCTTAATGGACTTGTCTTCCCTCCGCAGACGCACTGAAGATAAATGCAAAAATATGAAAGGGCTCCGATGTGCGGGGCGGCCCCAGCCAAACACCATCGATTCACCTGTCGTGAAGGAGAGCGGACTCCCATCTCCACCCCCCCCCCATCCCCCCCCCCCCCCCCAAAAAAAACCAAACAACAACAACAAACGACTTTGTTGTTGTTGTTTGGGATTTCCGCCATCGGATTTCCGCCATCAAAACAGTCCTGTGGTGTGTGTGTGGTGCGGGCTCCAGCCGCTGTGACCATAATTAATTTGCTGCATCAGAAAACCAGCGCATGACATATGAACGCGTGGGAATGAAAGTGGAGCCGTAAGCTGCCTGTAAATGGAAGGCAATTTACGTGGGGGCCCCTGAAAGAAAAATGGGTGGGTGTGGCGGCGATGAATAGGTCGACGTTGACGCTGGGTTCCCCCCAACGCGGACGGTTACTCTTCCCAATCACCTCGGGATGGATGAAGTAGCTCGCCTGCAAAAATATGGCAAATCTGTTCTTCAGCTCCGCGTGAAATGAGTTAATGATTTATTTGTGGCTCTTCCCGCAGTATCCCTTCGTCGTCCAGAAAAAAAAAGGGGAAGAAAATGTGCAGCGCTTCCGAGTGTATACTTTATTTATCGTGATGCCGAAACAACAACAAGGCCGAGACAGGTGAAAGGCCAGGCAGGAGCAGTCAAAGCCAGAGAGGACGATGAGGAGGCTACTGTATGTTTCCGTCGGTCTTCCAGGTGGGCCATTGCGCACAGCAGGGCGTGTTGGAAAATATGTGTTTCTCTAAAGATGGTATTTGTGGTCGGAATATATGGAATATCAATTTTTTAGGGTATTTTCCTCTCCTCTCCTGTTAAATCAATGGTGTTAATGTAAATGGCGGCCAAAGGCTCCTCTGCGCTCAAGGTCTCTGTACACACACAAAATACGGTTCTGCATCTCAACAGGCGATGCCGAGCTCATCGCTATTCAACTCCAGCGTTAAAAAGAGATTCCCGAGCATTTTATAAATCGACACAATCAGAGTCGATTTAAAATCCCTGAAAGACAGAAACTGGGAGAACATATATCGAGAAGGTCGAACCGGCCTTCTCGATATATATTCTGCCAGTTTCTGTCTTTCAAGGATTTTTGACTCAATAGTTTTTATTTATTTTTTACGCATTGCTGTATCAAATGTATTTCTCACAGGTGAATATCTAGAGATTACGATTAGGGATAATTCATAATTTAGGGATAATTCAGATAATTCCTAGCCGTGTGTATTCGTATTTAATGAATCATTTGAACGTGCAGGCTTAATCGACAAAGGAAAACATCCGCAGCACCCCGTTTACAAAGCACTTCTGATGCTTCAAAAAGAGGGTGCTGTCCGATGCAAATGCAACAACTCTAAACGGCTCGCAATCGGAAATGGAATATTGCAGTAAATCGTAAAAAGGTTAAGTATCAGTTACACCTGCAGCCCCCCCTCCATCCTGCTTACAGTTCTTCATCAAAGGAAGCACGAGAGAGAGAGAGAGAGAGAGAGAGAGAGAGAGAGAGAGAGAGAGAGAGAGAGAGAGAGAGAGAGAGAGAGAGAGAGAGAGAGAGAGAGAGAGAGAGAGAGAGAGAGAGAGAGAGAGAGAGAGAGAGAGAGACTGTTCCAATCTACCAGATGAATGAGTCATGCAGTCTTATGTTGGCCGTGCCCTGCAGAGAGAGCACGACAGTAAGAGAAACACATCGTCCAACCATTCTCAAAATCGCACATGACTTTTGACATGGTCATTTTAGGTCAGTTTACATACTGTGATATTATGTATGTGTATATACATACATACATATACGTACATTATGTATACATACAATGTATATATAAATCTGTGTGTTTATAAAAATATACATAATACTATTAAAAAATAAATTTCAGGTATCACTTTACAATACTTTAAGGACCAGCGTGTAGAATTTAGTAGCAACTAACTTAGAAACGACCCCCATCCCACAAACACACACCCCTCCCTATCCAACTATGATGGGCTGTACTGGGCTGTGTTGCGTAAGGTGCCAGTATGTATTTACGTCTCCTGAAAAAACAACATTAAATGTTATCGTGCTTAGGTTGATTTTTGTTAGCTCTAGCCTGGCAATAAATCAGTTTAACCAATCACAATCTGTGTCTTTGTCATAGTCATAGTCACCATAGTCACTGTTCATGTTTTAAGACTTGGTGGCGGGAACAGCCTGTTAATGTTTTAATACTTTAAGCCTCCATAGTGGTAAACTACATTCAAAGACATATAAATATTGTTATTTGTATTGATAAAGAGAGTGATTGAACAGCGAAACAACCTTGAAAACACAATGATTCTTATTTTCATTTACACAAATTAAAACATTTCTTATGAATAATATATTCCCTTTCTGCCACGTCTTTTCCACTAGATGCCACTAAATTCTACAAACTGCATCTTTAAAGGTCAGTTTAATATTTATTCAGGAAAATGTACAAAATATGTATTATAATCATAATTATCAAATTAAAAGAAAAATTTAAAAAAATGTCACTGTGCATGATCATTACCAGATAATAAAAAGTGGTTCATATAAAAAGTTAAAATTGCAACAAAAGATTGTTTGATGAAATATTACAACCACACAATTGTGGTATCATCATTTGTGCAGAAACTGCACAAGTCCATCGAAGAAAATATAACGGATTTCAGATTAACAAGAAATAATGTGTATCACATTAGGGGATAGTTCGTTCTCTCTATTCTCAAAATTTTCTCTTCATGTAGGCTACACTCAGATTTTGTCCCAATGGCCTTAACATGCTGACCTCAATGCATGTCAGTTTTTATTATTATTTTCTGAAGAGTACGGGACAGTTGGAGAGGCCAAATCAGGATTAAAAGTCTACCCCCCCCCACCTCCTATTTTTATACTATCCCACAACTTACAAAGTATATGATTCCCCCCCCCCCCCCCCTTTTTAACGACTATAGTTTGAGCTGTAAAAGTTTGCAAACTTTTTTTTGGTCACAAACAGACCCTCAGGGCAGAATAAAAATGTTGGTATTTATGCCACCGTACATTTAAAGGTGCTGTAGGTAAAATGTTAGAGCTATTATTTGAGTGTAATTTGTTAGGAATGGCATAACCCTCCGTCAGCTATTGGGAAGGGCAACGCAGCCGTGAGAAGGTTTTGAGTTGAAACATTTGCAAAAGGACTTTTGAAGGCTCCATGCTCATTTCTGATCAATAAGGACAAATCTTTCCTGATTTATTCAGGGACTCCATCCATCACCTGTCAATCACAGGAATGTGAAATGCAACACTATTCAATAGTGGAGAAAACAAGAGAGGCTGCAGAGAAGGAGGGGATGTTTTTCTGGGGTGGATGGTTTCAAATTCTTGCTCCCTTCCGCTCTTTTCTGACCACTCTCTAACGACTCTCGAATGGCAAGTTAACTTCCGTTCAAGTTTTCCTCAGTTATGTGTTGAGCGCCAAATCAAGGAGCAATGAAGTAGCAATGCTGGGAGCAAGGAAATCTGTTTAGGGTGCCCTATTTTATCAATTAAAATATCGATGCTTGGCACCAGGGTTTTGATTTTCGCATCGCACAATGAAGGGCGACGATGTATTGCCGAATCAATATTTTGTCTCACCCCCACTGTCGAGAGAGCGCCATGGATTCACATGTATTGGAACACACATAGAGCATACATGATGAACGTCAACGTTAGTATGCCAAAGCTATTGAAGCTGCTCTGTGGAGAATCACCCCATCCTGAGGTCAGCAAAAGCCCTGATGCAGGAGGAACATAAATGGAGTCATCCTTCTTCGGATTTGCACCTCCATTGATAATACCCCGCGGCTCTCACTGAACACCGTGATGGATCTGTCTGGGGTGGCATATGGATGCCAGGGGAGGCTGAAGGCACCCGAAGCCCCTCTCTGACATCCAGTAAACACTAGGGGATGCCTGTGAAGACTCCTGCTCATCGTTGCTCCTTATCCCACATCAGTGGCCGGTGTTGTCCGAGCCCGAGCCCCGGAGCTACTGACTTCGATCTCCAACGGATACAGCCAGAAGGCACCCTATAGTCCCCAGGATCCTAAATCCTAATCAGCTCATTGTTTCTGCATTCAGTGTAAGACGCTTTGTATAAAAGCATCTGCTGAATTACTAAATAGTTTATTGTGTTGCTGACATTCCCAGAGCTTATTGCTTCCCCTGTGAACTATATTATATCTGAATGTTTCTTTTCCCAATTCAAAGTCTTATTATTAGTGGTCTTAGTATTAATGGTCAGCATGTTAAGGCCAGCATTGAAAATGCAACACAGTCCCCAAGTGCAGTACGATATTAATACCTTTCTAAAAGGACATGCGTCTAAGTGATTCTGAGTAAGGCCTATTCATCTTCTGAATAAATGCAGAATTACAGAGTTTCTGTAAATTATTTTAGTGATGTAACTTCCTGTTAGAACCCGGGCAACAAGAAGGTCACGAACCCCCCTCCCCCAGTAGTATCAAGAAACGCGTTGCATTCTGTATGTTCAAGTTCAGAAGATAGTTGCTGCTGCACTGGTTTATGTAACATAATAAAATAAATATGGGACAGGAGTCTCCAAAAATGACCGGCGAGGTCAAGAACGCAGCCGTCCATGAATACAGATATTTCGTTAGCGAGCGTTTTAGAAAATTGCAGTTAGGGATGCTGTTGTTTTTGCTACGTAATGCTATGGTTTATTCGCAGATAGCAAACCGGGCGATCCTGAGCTCTTTGATAGATATTGTAAAACAACTGGCGCTGTCATTTTTTATCAGCGCTGTGAGACTCATCTTAGTGAGTATGTAGGAAAGTAATTAAGACTCTTAATTGAAACTGGCAGAGAATTATAAAGGGAAAGAGTTGATAGGGTCTCAGCAGAGAGATGGGGAATGGGCTGGGTGATTTAGCAATTCCAACCAATGTTAATGAACCAGGAAAATGATGCCATGTGTTCATGCAAACGCACGCACGCATACACCACACACGCATGCACGCACGCACACACACACACACACACACACACACACACACACACACACACACACACACACACACACACACACACACACACACACACACACACACACACACACACACACACACACACACACACGCACACGTGTACATTCAAACTTTCTCTGGCAACCCTGTAGCTCCGTCGGGAGAACATATAGTAAACACATAGCACGGGGCGGTATAGGGATCAGCGTGGCCTGATCCGTCCATCTATCCACACACTGGCATCAATGTTTAAATCACACAACACAAGCCGAGTGCTTAGGCTGGTGGCAACAAAGTATGTCCCCGGGTAAAAATGGAGCAGCTCCGCACTATGGGGCGGTGAAAGGAACGGCATCAATTATAGACGCGAGGACGCTGGCGGCAGGCAGGTTCAGCAGGCCGGAACAGAGAGGCAAGTCATTCATATTGAGGTCCTCCCCAGGAAACCCCATATTAGGAAAGAGGCAGTTAGCCATGGCGTAAGACAAGATCACAACCAATTATGTTTAGAGGCGTAAGCAAACCAAAATGTATCCAAAGGTAAAGTTATAATTGTTTCGAGTTGCTTAAATTGGTTTGGGCGTTTTCTCGATTGCGATCTTGGTAATATCCAACAAGGAGGAATATGTTACATTTTTGGTAAAACATCACATAAAATCGCCTTTAAAGCATTTTGCTTGATTTAGGAATATGTTTTTTATGTGCCCTTTTTAATTAGAACAATTCAACACATTTTACATCTCACAAGGGGTGATAATTGCACCGCCAGAACGGCTTGCATTTCAACAGCAAAGAGAGGTGCTTGTGGAGAACAACAAGTATCCTGTACAACGTTCAAAGAACACAGAATTCAACGGGAACACAATCTGGTACATGCACCTCGCTTTAAAAGTCCCTGTTTGCTGCCGTGTGGACTTTTCTGTGCAGACATGGGATCTTTAGGATGAGTCTATCTCCACTGTGACATTTGGAATATCACCGTTGCAGGCTCTGACAGCCTCTCAGGGTGATAGCTCTGGCAGGATTTACCCATTGACAGAAGACTGAGCTGAAGGACATGAAAAGAAAATACTTTCCTTTCAATAACATATAGCCTCTACACATTTCTATTAAATCCCTGCAGATGTATGGGGACTTGATCTGAATTTTAAGTCAGCCGAACCAAAACACACGCACGCACGCACGTTCACACACGTACACGCATACACACACGTACACACACACCCTTACACCAACCATATACACGCGCGCGCACACACACACACACGCACACGCACACCCTTACAAGAACCATATACACACACGAACCATACCGTACCAGACATACTGTCACATAGAAGCATTTAAGCACTAGACACATTGGAAGTTCCCTTTTATGTGTTTTTCGCTTTTCACAAGATTTAGAATATTATGATTTCACTTTTCTGGTTTCTGCATTGCGGAAACAGTCTAGCACCAAGACATTTGATATGTAGCTGTTCTGGGAGAGAGGATAGAGATGAAATGACAAAGCTTGAGTTATATGATAATGGGTACTCTGTTGCGTTTTTGTCCTTATCAGTGTGTACCGGGCGACTAATTACAATGTGATCCTGGGAAATGTGACAAAGAAAGACAAAAACATTGTCAGACTGAAGGTTATTGTAGTTGATGTGTTTTATGTTTTTTGGCGTCCAAAGAAATGTCTTTCTTATATTGTACAATATTCTAGCTGTTGAAACATTGTTTTTTTTTTGCACAAGTAGAATAGGAGGAAGACAATGCCAGTATTTGTTGATGGACTTGTATATTAGTGGACTGGGCATGGGCCTGCTGTTACCTAAAGGTGGTTGTATTTGCCATTGCAAGTTATCCTTATCAAATCATACTCCAACCTACAAGATACATTTATCAATACAAGAATTGACAGATGTTGGTGATGATCAATTATACACCGGTGTGCGTCCAACATGTACGTACAGGTCCATTCTCGATGCCGATCAGCGCTGATACAAATGCTCAGAGAGACCCTTAAGCATACGACGGCCTCACCATAGCATGCTGTGACGCTGCGACAGCGTATCCTAGCAACAGCCCTACTGTGATATGGGTCATCTGGGATGTATCTCTCTCTCTTATTATTATCATAACTATTATTATTAGTCGATGGCTCATCGTATTAGGCGGAGGACGTCGTGACGCGGTGTTGTGTTGTAGGTAACGCTGTCTGCGGTCATAAGTAGCCTCCACTAATTGAGGGGGATTTCGCAGAACCTAGAGAGTGTTGACGGTCGGCTGCGTCCCTCATTGCAATGCAGTCAACTGGTGTACAACACAAAGGGGTCCATCAAAGCCCACATGGTTTGGATTCAAAGAGGAAGGCGTCGCTCCCCTACCCTCCTCCTCCTCCTCTTCCTCCTGGGAGTGCGAGTCATACGGAGGGGGGGGGGGGGGGGGAGGAAAAAAATAAATAAAAAGTTACGTACCGCCTTTGATGCTTGAATAAATGAGGCCCTTTTTTTTTTTTTTTTGCGGCTCATCTGGAGAGCCCAGACAGGGATGACGGAGCTACCACACACCTGCATGTGGAACCGCAGACTCCTGGCACATCACAGGCTTCCATCCCCCACAATGCACCTCTCCCTCTCCATTGACTTCAAGGCTCTCGGAGGCGTTGTGCACTGTCCCGTTTTGACTACAGCCACAATAGTCGATGTCGCCACTCTTTGTTGGAGAACAAACGAACCGAACACAAATATGAACATTGATTTGAAGTTTGGAATCAGGGACTGTTATGTGTGGTCTAAACAGAAGGGAAACACCGCTATAGCGGTACTTTTTAAAGTCTGTATGGGCTTACTATATATGTTTCGAAATAGTGAATATATGATTTCTAGGAGATGGGGGGACCAATAAAGATATGGTTGGAATAATTCAAGATGTATAGGAATGATGCAGTCCCAGAGTTTTATTTCACCCTTAATCTTAAAAAATGGCATGTCCCCCACCCTATCTCCAATTGATGGATCTCTTCCCCTGGGACTAATTATTAATATTTTCTCGTTATGCCCTGCGAGATGAGTTGTCTTCTCCGTAATCTTCAGCCACGTGGCATTGGGTTTAATTAATTCCAGTTTAGTCGTCTATTTCTGGCAAAGCACCATGGGTGCCGCTAATGAATGTCGTTTTTTCTGAATATTCTGCTCTCACATCGCAGGCGGAGCAAGGGGCTCGCACAGAATACCAATATTTTTTGTACAAAGTCCAGTTCTATAACCTTGCACGTTAATTATTGGTCTGGAGCCGGATGGTTCTGACTTGTGTGGAATAAAACATATATTGTCATTATAATTTTGCCATCATTATAAATCATATTTGAATATAAAATGAACTCAGCATAAAAATGCCGCAGCACATTTTAGCACAATTTCCGTCCACAATCTAAAATGTGATGAACTGCGTACCATAGCTTAACTGCATAACTTTCCCAGGAAAAGATATTGGCAGATTAGTCAAGCTAAACACAATCTAAAGGTCTTTACAACATTATACAGCTATACATATACATTGTCTGCAGGCAAGGGTAGAATCTACCTTAGTACCAGACTTGAGTTTAATATTGTACTTTTCTTCAGAACTTGTTTTTGTGGAATTTTCTTCTTGCACTATATTTTAAAATTAGTGCTGTCAGTTTAACGCGTTATTAACGGCGTTAACGCAACCGATTTTAACGGCGTTCAACGCTCTTTTGGCTTGGCAAACGTTGTCGTTTTTTCACCTGCTGTCTAGCAACAACTAGCCACGTTAGAAAAACTACAACACCATACCGGATCTACACCGGAAACAAACCAACAAGCACGCCGCACAAACTTGTTGGGGCAATCAAGGATACGGAGCGGGTGAAAAACTCCTTTAAAGTGTGTGTGTGTTTGTCATTCTGTTCGAGCCTGCACGAGAGTTCAATGTTGTCATTAGCTGTTACGTCTTTCTGACCAATCACAGTTCTAGGCCGACTTGGGCTGTACAACTTCGGGAGGGGCCGCTCAGTTACTCCCCTCTAGACAAAATCGACTTGGTTGGGACGTTGACAGTTTGAGTGTTGCGTCTGTTGAGTGAGTGAGAGATTGCAGGCGCACAGCTCAGGCTGCCTGATGGCGCTGCAAGGAACTTTTCTAAATGCAATATTGTTATACCGCCGTAATCAGCCCGACAGCCCCGAAACGTTAACGGCCCACCGGGAATTCTCCCGACTCTCCCGATTACCACTCTGCCACCGTGTGTGTGTGTGTGTGTGTGTGTGTGTGTGTGTGTGTGTGTGTGTGTTTAGCCGTTATTCGATAGCCTGGTAATGTGTATAGGCCTACGTACGGTAGGAATATTCATACTGGTTTAAATAATAAATGTTATAGTATTTCCCATCTTTGCTGAGCAAGTTTTGTTCGAAAGTTCAGTGATTGAAACAAATAAAAGCCCGGGCTATAGAAGGTTTACGGTAGGCCTACCACTGTCATGCACCTACCCGATGTCAAGTGGACCGGGTTGAATTCACTGCGGGTCTCTCTTCTTACTGTCCTTCTCAACACTCTCTGATCTCACTAAAAGGCTAGCAGCACGAAATCAAGGGATATTTAGAATAGAAAGAAATGTGCGATTAATCGCGATCAATGACGAGTTAACTATGACATTAATGCGATTAATCGCGATTAAATATTTTCATCGCTTGGCAGCACTATTTAAAATAGAAATTTCCTTTTCATTTAAATGAAATATCTAATGTGAAATAAACACTGGTTCATGATAAAATATTAATAAAGAGTAATTTTGACATTATTGTTGGTTTACACAGAATTACCCTCACTAATCCTATTAACACTTCCACATAGACAGGTGCACTTCCATTGGGTTTTCAAAACGCATTAAGTATGTCTCCGAGGTGTCAGCGGTCTGTGGGCAGATGAAATCTATCACAACAGTGTGCCATGAGTCTTTTTAATTTTAATCTTAAATCTTTGTCCTACCACTTCAAAGCTTCTCTTCAAAGAAGAGTAAGTGACTTGTGAACAACGGCACATCGTACCGTAACTTCTGATGAAAAAAAGCAACAAAAGAACAATCCATTTGGTGCTTATTGCCTGGAGAACCTTCATTTCATAAAGAGTTATTAAAAAGTAGAATCCAAGGTCAAAGAAAGATGAGGAATGGATGGGGAAGTAAAAACGAGAACTTGTCAATTTCACTTCACAAAACTTCAGAGCTATAATTTACTTGAGAGATGATGGCGGCGATACAAGCAGAGAACGGCCAACCGATGGTTCCTGGTTAGGAGAGGAGTGGAACATCAGTTATCTACCAGCTAAGTGACTCGGGATGTTGGGGGCGGTACACAGCCTCTTGAAGAGGAACATAAGCTTCTAAATCAAAACACAAAATCGGTCTTTCTCATTCCCTTTAAGGGAATTCAATTTCTTTCAAACTTTTTCTTTGCCGGCCACCGTCTACTTGATCTATGACTTTGTTTTGGAATTTATCAGACTCCTGTTAAGGCCTGGCACCACATCACTTCTTTTATATATATACTGCATTTAAAGTGCTTCTCTGGGCTGATATGGACACTTGTACGCAAGGGCGTAGGAACCGGGGGGGACGGAGGGGACGTGTCCCCTCCAATATTGGAGAGAGGCGCATTTGTCCCACCAAAAAATTATACCAGGGGGAGAAAAATATTTTATTTTATTTTGAAAGCGCAACACAGCGTCTTGTCACCGCTTCTTATTCTAAAAAACTGGATGATTGAGCAATTAAAGAATTGATTTGATATTTATCAGTTCATTACTGCCATTCAAAACGTGTTTTCCTTTACATTTACAAATGTATCTTTTTAGCAGAATAAAATATATTTGTGAATTTTTTCAGTGTAGTTAATTTATGACATATTTCTGTTCAAACCATTAACGGATCTGTCAGGTTTCCGATATGTGTCCCCCCCCAATGTTAAACTCATTCCTACGCCCCTGCACGTACGCATGCCTCACTATCCCCAAGACATTCACACTAACTGCCCGCTTTTAAACGGATAGTTTGTCCTTGATTCGGATTGCCTCCAAGCCTTTTTTCAAATAATAAACACACAATCTGTGAATGCATAACAATAATTTTTTTGTATTAATGCACTGCCAATCAGAAAGTTTTCTACCCTTTGTTGCTTGGCAACCATTTTCCTGTCCTGAGGAACTATTTTGCTTGGCGGAAGAGTGATGATTTGTTTTCAATAAATGAACGCATTCTATGTTCTATGCTGTGTTTATTTTGTGAAATCTCGCTAGTAAATCTGTAGTAACCCTTTAAGTAACTGCTTTATAAAAGCAAAAAGTCTTATAGGTTTCAACCATGGGGTGAGCAGTAGCTCTTCAGGTTATGAGGTTAAGTTGCCTTGCCCAAGGACAGCCTATTCATAACTTCCATTATTTTGGTCAAGTAGTGGCTTCTGTTGCTGCTATTTATTCACACTTTTATCCAAAGCAGTTAAGTGAAGTCCGATACATGTAGTTAAGGAGCAGATATTGATTAGGCGTCTTGCTCAAGGGTGCACAGGTAGGCTGAGGGGATTGAACCCAGAACCTTTCGATGGGAGAAAAACACAGAAGCCACACTTCCCTATCCTGCCCTCTGTCATTGACAATGTAATTGGATACAGTATAGAGGTGCAAGAAGATTTATCATGTTTGCACTACAATTCTATTTTAACAACATTGGTTCACACTGCTCTAAATTATATAATTCTATCTAACTCTTTCTCTCTCTCGCTTTCACTCTCTCTGGTTTCAGAAATCCTGCAAGAAACATGCATGCATAAAAATTGAAGGCCCATAAAATGCATATTGAAAAAAACGAAATAAACAATGCAAACTGTGCCATGATATGAAACAGAGCTAGCGGTACCCAAACATCTCCGTGGGTTTCGGCTGAGCGCTACAACCTGGAGCCTGGATTGGGCTGTCGAGAGCTGAAGAACTAGCATCGAGCCTTGAGCTGCAATTATCAGAGTGGCAGCTGCTGATTACTTCCACTAGACAAAACAGCACCGTGAAATATTAACCCTCTTAGCTCTCCTTTCTCCCCCTCCACACAATTGGCACTTTTTGAACCTCCGCTGCGAAAATGTAGACGTTTTGAAGACGAAAGTGTTTACAGTCACATGAATGAAGTCGCATGCACGCACACACGCTCACACTCATACACATACACACACACACACTCATACTCGCACACAAGCACACATGCACATTCCTATGCACTCACACAAACAATAACTCAGACACACACACACACACACACACACACACACACACACACACACACACACACACACACACACACACACACACACACACACACACACACACAGGCAGCCCCTGACCAATTACTGCTCCACTGCACATAGGTCAATTCCCCCCATGACACTTTAATCCTTGTCATGAAATTGCAGGTGTCCAGTGCTGTAAAAGAAAAAAAAAATGGCACAGATTTATCAAGGTTAAACCAACATACAACGTCCGCTTTGTGCCTGACAGAGAAAGAACAACAATCCCACGCAAACACACCACATACCTCAGCATTTAACAAAAGTGTGCATTGTTAATTAAAAGCAGTAGCGTCTAATTTGGCCTCACCTGTCTCCGAAGCCTTTACCAGAGGCACACTGCGGTATGCATAACCTCCAAACCTGCATGCATAAATTGTGAAGTCCTGTTGTATCTGTTGGCAAAATATTGTTACAGCAATTTGTTATCCAATAAAATAAGTCATTAAAAAATGGTATAAATAAGTATAACTACAACACGGTAGTTCTTAATACAAATATGTTTTCTGAAAGGCCTTTTTAAAGCTCCAGCATATATTCCAAAGCAGAACAATTGAATCATAAACGAATGGTTGACATCGATGACGCTTTAAAATTGGTCAAGGTAATAACAGGGTGCTGCACCACCCATCCCTTGTGTTCTTCTCAAGGACTTCTCTAATCACTGTCCTGGTGCCCGTTGCTGAACTGTTGAACTGAAGCGCAGCGCAGTGAAACGGAAGGATGAAGTGATCAGAATTGACACCAGTCCGCTTTTTGAATTAACAATGGAGGAGGTTTTGCATTGGTTATAAATCCAAGGCATCTCAAAACTGACACACTCTTCTCCTTTTTAGTTGAGCACCGACATCGGTCAGCCTTAGCTGCCGGTCAAGTTCAGCTTGTTCTAATGCCGATCGCAGCTCATACGTAGTCGCTCCTCAGAGTCAGCTACATAACCTTCGACAGTGAAAAGCCTCCGTCTTTCTCTCACAATGGCTATCTCCCTCCTGGAAACCGGCAAGCACATTAGACACAACAAACAATGGATCTTCTCGTACACTCAAGGTTCGAAACCACTCCGCTGGACGACGGTGAATGTTTACCCGTGCGCCCAATGTTGCAATGGTTACAGTACACGGCCTCATTTCTCTTTCTATAACGTCACAGACGGCCTTGCTTCATCAGAGGCGCCCGTCCGTACGAATGCTGCGATGACACAATTCACACTTTATCCCCCGTCCGCATTCCGACTGCTGGCGCTGTATCTCTGGCGCCACATGTGCTGGGTGTTAATGTGGATCAGTCGTAGCTGGGAGCCCAGTATCAGCTCGGCGTCAGGGACGGCTCCGCCGTGTAATGGTATCCCTTGGGAGCAGACGTGTACAAACGTGGCTATATTATGAAGGGACGTAACGTTGAACGCCGGAGCTATGGCGCTGGTTGGAATAACAAACGAGGTTCAAAGCTCGGGTTCTGCGGTTGGGCAGCCCGCGACCCGGTCGTATTCTGCGGACTTTCTTGAGATTTACATGACGACATGATTGATCTTGTACATAACCCCACATACATTTCAACCATTATAAGTACAACTGTAAATGTACCGACTGTGGATTAAACCCTGTTTAACCCATAGTTCACGTTTAGATTTGCTAATATTTGTTTTAAGACCACATTTACCCACCCAGTGGGGTCCCACTTGATAGTCCTTTCAAACGTATACTCCTTTGATATCCCATACTACATAAGTGTTGTATTTGTCTTCTGTGCTATGAAACAAAACGCAAGTAGCACATTGACAAGAAGTTTGAGTGCTGAATGGAGGCCCAATGGTGGCATTGATGTAATGCTTCATAGTTTATAGTGGTGTTGGGTTCAAGCCATTAAGCTCACAGTATGCTCTAAGCCAACGATATAGCCCGGACCATCCTTTATACATATTGACATCAGCACCTTACTATTCCCCCGCTCCTGAGGGAGGGGATAAGGCAGTCACATTAGTCGTCGTTCTTATTATTAAGTATAACGGCAACAGTGGCCATTATATCTGAAAAGCCCCCTAACAAGGCATCGCAGAGGGACATTTCAATTTAACTGCAGTGTAGGCCTGGGAAAAATCAACCAAACACACACAGACACGCAGAGAGACGCATGCAAACAATGCCACTCATGAGTCTTATTTACATTTCCTGGTATAAATCAATAAGGGGTTTTCATTGGCGACATGCATCAGTCTGCCTGGCTCCTAATGAGCTTCGAGCCAGGAGGAATCAATGTCGTGAAGTCATCGATCGGCGACGCCGGGTGTGAGAGCGGGAGAGGGGAGAGGACAGATACATAGGCTGCAGCTGGGATTCTGTTTTGTACCGCGGCCGGCTTGTTTGCAGATGTGATTTGTATAGCACTCAGGCGTTTTTCTTTTAAGCGTTTATGGAGATGTTCCCATTCATCTCAATCACCCTCCATTTGAGCATTACAGCACAACCCATTTCCATTGTGTTTTTTATGATTTTCTCATTTGATCTAATTCCCCTGCCATTCCAGCCAATTGCGTTTATGAGGGCAGAGGGGAGTGTAAAACAAATGGTTGTTTAGTCACGGGACAAACAAGGTAATGTTCGCTTCTCCAAACCTTATGTGTGAAATATTAAACAATGTAAGGACAAGTCTGCAGTTTGTTTGGTTTAATTGCTGTCTGGTATTGTTAAATGTTCTTCCCATGAGTATATAATTATTATATTTACACCACAGATCTTTCCTAACTCAAGACTATTTGTGTCTTGATTCTACTTCTTCAAAGACAGTGAGATGTCTAAGCTAATTTTAGGAAAACTCCAATAATATATTTCTTTATTGTAAAAATACTGAATGATGTTTTCTTTTATGTTATGTAACTTAAAGAGCATAATTTATTTTTCCATAATTGGAGAACAGCTGTTACGGACCCAAAACAAATTGAAATTGTTTCACAAGTTAATTGAAAACTGAAATAAATTTGAAAGAACATAACCTTTACTATTACTAGATTAAATTATGTGTTTGTATCTTCTCACCTTCATGTTATTCACACCATTTGAAGAAGCATTTATTGACAAATAAGTAATTAAATATTAAAAGGTAACAGTTTGTAGACCTTTAAAGTCTTTATACAACAAATATACAAATGTGTCTCATATCAAATGGTCGCTTCAGAAACTCAATCTATATCCCATTTATCTGGGCTTAGTTTAGCTTGCTTTTTGCTCCTTTTAAGGCAGTTTTCCAACTGCTAGCCACCTTGAGGGATCTTTCAAGATCCGATGGCAGGCGCTTCCTTTTACTAGCGTATCCCTGACAAAGTGCTCAATGTGGCTTTGATCTGATCCTAGTCTCAGACACTGAGGCTCATTAGAAAGAGAAAAACTCATTTGGTTTAGTCGTCGAAAGAAATCCTACAGCAACCTTTATTTTTTATTTTTTACAAAGTTTGGAGTATATTTAATTATGTTATACATCATACCAAATCCTTTCTTCTCGCCTGTGTTTTTGAGGTCTCCTCTAAACAAGGAGCCCCCAGGTTTACCTTCCAGGCTGATCGCAAGTTTATCCAAACTTTCCCGAAGTGATGAAATGGATCTGTTTATGTTCCCCGGACCCAGATCAATATGCAGATAACCTTCTCTGTACATCCGCCCAAGTTAAAAAACGGTTAAAACGTACTTGTTGAAATAAGTTGTCTTGTAAACAACATCAACACTGTAGGTACTCTGAACTGTTTACCCAGAGTTAGTTGAACACAAATAGCCTATTTAAGCGTTCATTCTAGTGTTTTTTTCGTTTGAAACTTTAAGGATTTGTTTGCTGCTCTCTCCTACCCCAGGGCGTGCTCGCGGGCGAATGCTTTGTTCAGCGCGAAAATTATGGAGAGAGAGAGAAAAATAGGTTTCAAATGTTTTTGAAAGAGAGGCATTTCAGCATATTTACCGTATCTATGTATTGGTTACCCGTCAAGCATTTCCCGGCCCAGGTGTTCTAGTTTTTTGGAAAGCAAAGTAATAAAAAAATCTAAATACCACATTTTTGTCATTCCTGTGATATGGTTTAGTTCAGTTATCTTACTGTTTGATTGTGTTGTGTGTTATGTCTTTAGGCACATTTGTTTCATTCTCATGTGGCATCATTAACTCCTTGTCGGTCCCTTGGGATCCTCTTGGAGGGGTGTGTGTGTGCCTTGGTGCGTTTGTGTGTGTGTGTGTGTGTGTGTGTGTGTGTGTGTGTGTGTGTGTGTGTGTGTGGATGAGTGTGTGCGCAAGGGAGTGAAGAAAATGAAAAATACACTGTTTTTGTGGAGGATGACTTTGTTGTAATGATTAAGTAAAAATGCATTAACATAAAACATGTTGTGGAACGCTGAGCCTGCTGTGGGTGAAACAAATCCATAAAATAATAATTGCATATATTCCAGTTATTTTTTCCTTCTATAATAAGATCGAGGAATCACGCTCAAACTAAGTGCATCAATCTTTAAAAGTGTATTTGTGGTGGAGAAACATATGGAACATCACCATAAAACACCTCCCTTACAGAAGTAATGCATTCAAACATAGCAACATTAACGATTCAACCACTACAGTATGTAACATCTAATTAAATCCAAACATTTTCCAAACACACATTCAAATGAACAACCAGCTCTGTACACTATTCTCCCATCAGAATTGAACACGGTACATCTCCATGTTCCAAACCACAGTTCTATTGTGTAATGCTATCGGAATCCCAGCTCACATTTACATCCAATTACGTGTGCGAGCGTGTTTGGTGTCAGCATGCCCCTGCGTCCTCACAGGGCCTCATCTGCACAGCCCTGTCAGGGGAGCGTGCGCTCTGCCCAGCCCCGCGCCCAGCCTTTTGATTCCAAACCATTTGATTTCCCCCCTCCCGGCTCTCTGGGATCTATCTGCACCCACCCGGTCTCCTCTTGATTTGCTGTTGATTAGCCTTGATCAATGTGTTCTTTGATGTCGGGGCTCCTTGTTATATGAGGCAAGCTGCCGGTGTGTTCTGTTTACATGCGAGTCTCTCTCTCTCTTCCACTGTCGGGTCTCCATCAAGCCCTGCTGAACTCCGGCTTACCGTGTCTACTTGTGTACCGGTTTTGCTCTCAGTTGATGCACTGTTGAGCGGCCGATAATGTGCAATGCATCAGGCAACAGTTTAGCTAAATCAACAGTGTGTCTTCAGTAAATACATTTTTACATTACCATGTCCAGGGCTACTTCAATCCAGGGGATTGAGAAGAAGGGGGATTCTTAGGCTGCCCATGGTCCAGGCTACCTGAACCCGGCTATTGACTTATCTTCTTAGCGGCCCATAGTGGTGAGGCATTGTGCTCAACAGAGCTGCTTAGCTGCCCGTTTTACTGAACCATCGAACTCGACTGAGCTGCTTAGCTGTCCGTGGTGCTGAACCAAGCCACTTAGCTGTCCATGGTTCTGAACCAATCTGCTTAGCTGTCCGTGGTGCTGAACCAAAGTGCTCAACAAAGCTGCTAAGCTGTCCGTGGTGCTGAAGGAAGCTGCTTAGCTGTCTGTGGTGCTGAACAATAGTGCTCAACCAAGCCGCTTAGCTGTCTGTAAAAAACATCTACCACTACCAGCAGTAGTCTTTTAACAGTAGTAGTGCAAAGAATGCTTTACCACACAATGAAATATGAAACGTTATGCAAGCCAAAGTAAGACAAAACAACACAACACATTGCTGCAAAACACAGCATGAAGAAAACTAAAATATTCTTATTTAGTCTACATTGTGATGGACAGAGTTTGCATTCATAAGTAAAGTTAAGTTTCTCTACATTTGTACTGTTTGGTACCGGTTATCACTTTAAAATGTATTGTTGTTGAATTCATTTGTTAAAACTTTTGGATTTTAGGATTCTCAAGTGTACTAACTGCAGTGTTTCCTACCTAAGTTCAGTAGCAGAATGTGACATAAACTATCTGAGCTGTACACATTTATTCTCTACCCACGTTCAGTCATTTTATACATGAGGTGAAGCACAAAAAATGAAAAGATATATTTTGAGGTATTCCGCTTATATATTATGATCATTAACACTGTCACACAGTCTCTATCTCAGGAATCTTATCCCATTAAATCCAGCCAACCTACACAAAACTGAATAAAGCCACTGGGTGAATCATGTTTTAATACATAGGGGCTGAATCTTAAACGTATTACATGCATTGAAGCCACCCATTTAACCGGCAGAAGATGTAATTTGTAGTGCTCCTCGACTGGGGTAGCACGACTGGGGGCCGCGAGACGAAAGCAATGCAAAATTCAAATTCACAACTTCAAAGAACGGAGAGTTATTGAGAAAAGTTTAGCTTTAGTCATCTCCGTACATCAGCTAGCCTGTGAGCGAGGAAATAAAACACGCACACATACACACAGACACACACACACGCACACACGCACACTGTCTCCAGCTGCTGTGAGAGATTGGCCCTGTGAGATTATACAGACAAAACTCTTGCTCTGGAGCCTGCCCTAAGCCACCGCTAAAAACATGCACAGTGGTTAGCATCTGGAGGTGATACAAAACATGGACAAATTCCCCCGTGCAGAAAGAACAGTGTGTTCTCTGGGGTTAAGAGGAAGAGGGTGGGGTACGTTGGATTGAATCAACAGAATGACCTTCTGGTCAGTTGTGGTTTCAATACAAAAGTTCTGATCCCACCAATCACAGGAATGTTGTGTGTACTGTCCATGTTTCATTTGCAAAAAATCTATCTGTTTGTTATTTATTTGATTGATAATGGACATTAACGTCATCCTTGTCTTTGTAGCACAGCCATTCATCTTCAAATCATTAACTTTGCATCCATATGTCTTCAACTGATGCATTGCAAGATATTGGAATTCATTAATAACATGTTCTCCCCTGTGTGTGTGTGTGTGTGTGTGTGTTGGTGTCACATTTCCACATAAACTTAAAAAATAAATAAAGATTATTCTGAAAATGAATTCCTCTGGATTATTATGTAGAGAGGAAAGCTTTAATTCCAATTTATTAAAAACTATATTAGTGAAACTGTTTTGTTTAACATGACTATAAGCCTCATTGAAATGTATTATTTTCAATATAAAATGTGAATCTTCCTCATCCTATTCATGTCTACTAAAGAGCAGATATGCAGATTCTCAGACTGTCCTCAAGTACAAAACTCACTTACTGTTAACCATTCCTGTGGTATACATGTTTCTCTCAATTCAAATTAATGGCAATATGATGGTATATTAAAACGATTGTAATACAATGACAGCAATGGGACTTAACTAAAAGGTTAACCAATCAAAATCCTGGAAAAGCAATTAACCACAGTCCCTTCAAATGCACTGTATCTAGGTCAAAGGTGTTCCACTGAAGTTCTGCTGTTAATAGTATTCACTGTTTTTTAAATTGTCTCATTAGAGATAGAAACATTCTCATTATTGCCTCTGCCAAGGCGATAATATGTTCACTTTGTCAGTGTGTCTCTCCGTCTGTGTGTCAGTCCATCAAGTGCAGGACATCTCATAAGGTTGACCATGGATTTGTATTGAATTTGGTGCGAAGGTTGTTTATCAGTCAAGTAAGAAGTGATGAACATTTCATGCCAATAGCAGCATGGCCATGGTGGGACTTATCACAAATATTTGTTTGTCTCTTCTCTAAGCCCCGCCCACTTGCAATCAAGCTGGTTCCTTGGCAGTGGTCTGTGCTCTAATGAGCACATTTTCTGGTTGTTGTATCTTCGAACGCATTGAGCCAATAAAACCGTGCTCATCCTATGTTCCGTTATATGTAACCTATTTTCCACCTGATACTACATCATGTACAGCATGTTCTGGTGGTATTGTGATTTTTTCCCCTACTGAGTATTCATATGAGTGTTGTTACCTTATTCGATTTTCCAAACATTGTTCCAATAAAACATGAATCCTTTGGATCATGTATATGGAACTTCTTCATATCAGTCATTGTGATCACATGAATAGTGCTTTCATTAGAGTCACCCTCCCTAGAGAGGCATCTCTCTCCCTGCCTCTGCTTTGCTGCTGTGAGTTTTCCAGAAAAACAGGCTAACCTCAAGGAATGCACTGAGTGGAACGCGGTCTTCTCTGTCCTGTTTTGGGAGACGGCTGAGGCTATTCAGACGTACAACCTCCAGCCGTGGATGGAGATGGGGAAACAAAAATGCCAAAAATGTCCAATTAAATATCATCCCTCGCATATAAGGAGCAGTGAAACATGCAAAAGGTCAATTTGACTGATGAGCTATAGGTACGTCAATATGGCTTGATTGTTAACCGCATGCTGTTCTTGGAAGACCAGCAGTGCAGTGTTTTGATTGACAACGTTTCTGTGAACTGGGGTGAAAAGGGTTAGGGTTATCCCTTTGAAAGGGTGTTACACGTTTGTTTTTAATTATTTTAAAACAGTTCACTTTTAAGACATTCAACCAGTACAATAACCACTGATTAAACGCATATATCTCAGTCATGTTAAAGTCCTTTCTCACTGATTCTGATTTATTTATGTTTAAATAAGTCCTACTTCACATTCTGAATGTATATTCTAATGTTAATTGTGCATTTTATGCGCAATTTAGAGACAATGAAATGCTGTTAATTGTGTTAACATGATCATTTTTGCAAGAAAGGAAACCAAATGAATTTCTGGATCTTCCCTGTATTAATAAGTGTCTATTGTTTCAGGTTCCAACCAGATTTTCTTCAACACTCTCAAATGGCTCTACCAGCGTTTCTCTGCAATTCTTTCTTTGTCAGTCCTGTATTCACCGGCGTTACATGACCTTTCTTTCAATTACTCTCAGCCCCCCGGAGCAGAAGGCATGAGAACGAAAAAGCACAGAACATTCTTTTTGTGTGAGCGCGCAAGAGGAACCAATTTGGCTACTTTGGTTATCGACACAAAACGCTTCTCTCGCCCTCCCCCCTCCTCAGCAAGAACTTCCAAACTCCTCCTTTCTCCTAGTCCACCGCCTCCTCCTCCTAGCTTTCACACAAGCTTAATTACTCAGTGGAGAGGCAGGGGGGGGCGATGAAGGCGAGTGGGGGAGGAAGGAGGGAGTGGGTTGTCGGGGAAGGGGGGGGGGATCGACGGAGGAGACTGTAGCGGCTCCGGCAGGCCCCCTGAGGCCCCTCTTAACGCTCTCCTCCGTCCAAACCTTTCCATAGCTACACCTTTTCTCTTTCTCACACCGGCGTGTCATGCTGACCTCCTCGCCGGACGCGCAGCCCTGACGAGTTCCTGCGGCACGTCGCCTCCCAGTGCCGCCACCCGCACGGTGACTCACACGCTTCTCTGTGTTTTTTTTTTATCGTCACTCATGTGCCTCGAGACACACAATGAAATAGGGTATTATGTGGGGGGGGTCGTGTGTGTGTGTGTGTGTGTGTGTGTCCGCAGCGGAGATTTGTGTGTGTGTGTGTGTGTGTCCGCAGCGGAGATTTGTGTGTGTGTGTGTGATTCTGTGTGTCTCTGTGTGTGCCTCTATGTGTGTGGTTGTGTGTTTGTGTGTCTCTATGTGTTTGTGCGTGTGTGTGTGTGTCTCTGTGTGTGCCTCTATGTGTGTCTCCGTGTGTGGTAGTGCGTGTGTGTGCCTCTATGTGTGTGTGTGTGTCTCTATGTGTGTGGTTGTGCGTGTGTGTGTCTCTATGTGTGTGGTTGTGTGTGTGTGTGTCTCTATGTGTGTGGTTGTGTGTGTGTGTGTCTCTATGTGTGTGCCTCTATGTGTGTGTGTATGTGTCTTTGTGTGTGGTAGTGCGTGTGTGTGACTCTGTGTGTGTGTGTGTCTCCATGTGTGTGGTAGTGCGTGTGTGTGACTCTATGTGTGTGTGTGTGTCTCTATGTGTGTGGTAGTGCGTGTGTGTGACTCTATGTGTGTGTGTGTCTCTATGTGTGTGGTAGTGCGTGTGTGTGACTCTGTGTGTGGTAGTGCGTGTGTGTGACTATGTGTGTGGTAGTGCGTGTGTGTGTCTCTGTGTGTGTGTGTGTCTCTATGTGTGTGGCAGTGCGTGTGTGTGTCTCTATGTGTGTGTGTGTGTCTCTATGTGTGTGGTAGTGCGTGTGTGTGACTCTATGTGTGTGTATGTGTCTCTATGTGTGTGACTCTATGTGTGTGTGTGTGCCTCTATGTGTGTGTGTGTGTGCCTCTATGTGTTTGTGTGTGTGTCTCTATGTGTGTGGCAGTGCGTGTGTGTGTCTCTATGTGTGTGGCAGTGCGTGTGTGTGACTCTGTGTGTGTGTGTGTGTGTGTGAGGGCGTCAGGGTTGGAGTAGTGGTGCCCTGTAGAGACCTGTTAGCGTTGGGCGTCTGAGCGTCACGGAGGGCGCGAGGCCTTCTCTGAAGAGCCACCTTCCTTCATTTAGGGGGTGCTGTGTGACGGATCACGGAGATGCAGGACTGCAGGGGGGCATTGGGGGGGGGGGAATGCACACTTTAGGATGGCACACTGTTCACACAAGCACACAACTATGCTGGGTTGGAAGGATCAGTATTTACAAGCACATATACCAATCCCCTTACATATTCCTGCTTTATGCTGTAACTTAAAGTATGCTTTTAGTAACGTCGCTGTTTTACTTGAATTTCTAAACAGGTTATGGATCAGGTCTCCTCACCATCAACTAAATGATACAAATACGCCATTAAAATGTAACGTAATATAATATAATTCATCTTTAATCATATTATATAACATAATTGTAATCTAATGCAGGCCATCAACAACTAATAGCAGGAATATCATTAGCATTCACTCATCCAGTCCACGGTGTTGTTATTAATTATTGGCACATTATGGGGTATGTCAAATAATTGCCCAGTCATCTTTATCAGGGACATTTCGGCATAAACATTAGGCTTGCTAAATTAGGATGCAATGGGTTGAATGTTCTTAATATTACATTGTTTTATTGAGAAGCCTATTTCTCCTCCGAAGGCTTCTGTAGTTTATCTAACACTTAAATGAATTAATCAGGTACATTTAAGGTACATTGGGTGACACTATGTTGAAATATTTATAGGTTTATCCAAAAGAATCTGTTTGCAGATAAAAGTGTAATTTTAATTTACAAGCTTAGTATGCCAAGGCTGAAAAACATGAATATGGAATGAAGACACCTAAACAAGTTGGTGCTGAATGTTGACACAACATTGTATTAAGGACAACTTGTTCTGCTGTGAGGAATCACTGCCCTATAAAGGGGAGGGGGGGGATCCTTGTTTAGAACTTTCTCTTTTGATCTGAATGAATCTAAATCGTTTTTTTCAATTAAATTCTTTGGTCCTTAAAAAATAAATCAGTAAACAAACATAAAATATTAGTTATTTAAAGGCTCAAACATTAAGGCCATTGAGAAAAAAACGAAAACGCATTTACGTACATTCTTGGAGTTGGGGAGATAATTAAACGCCTTCCTGTCAAGTGACTCAGTGATGACTTAGCCAACTTCTGTTGCTACGGCAACAACTTTTTTTCTAAGGTGAAGGAAATGATTAGAAACAATCAACACGCGGCAGCCTGCCTCGCCGATCATGTGATTGCCAATCTCCCGCCATTACAACCTCCAGTGGCAATATAAACTCTCCCCACCCGGATTGCTTCTGAGGACGCCATTTATGTTGATGCCAAACATCTTCCTTTGACGACACTTCTTTCTCTGTGTGTCTTTCGCCTCGTTTTGTGTCCGCGTCCCCCTCTTTGTTCCGGGTGCCCATGCGTGCGCTGGCACTAGAGGATTAGCAGTGAAGCACAAAGCCGACGCTAATTAAAGTGGCCAAACTTCAGCAACCTTGTTTGCCTCTCATTGACCTTTATCAAAGCATGCTGGCATTCATGTCAGGGGCAAAATACTGGCACATTTCTGGCTGAAGGCCAGGAGGAGGAGAGGGGGGGGGGGAGGAAGAGGAGGAGGAAGAATGTAAACAAACAGAGGCTCATTAGGTTCCACCGGAGGCTGTCTTATCACCCCGGTTATCTGGTGCTGCTGAACTGTTCCCCCCCCCCCCCCCCCCCCCCCCCCCGCCTCGTTGGGAGGGTGGGGGCTGGGGGGATGGTTGAAGCTGTCGACAAGGCTGGTGGGGTTATTACGAGCTGCCATTTGCAATTTGGTGGCCACGTTTCATGACGCTGGATATAAACGAGAAGGGATGAAGGAGTACCTGGCATGGCGTGAAATCGCTCGTCGTGTATGGATCTTTCTGTGCCGTTCCAGAATCATTCAGGTTTTGATTATTGGCGAGTTTTGTGATTTATGGTACGATTATCATGTGAGAACGTACCATTACTTCCCATGAGAGTTCACGTTGGATATATATTGTTGTTCGTCCTTCACAGAAAGTAGGTATGTAGAAAAAGGCGCTTGGAAAAAGAAGGTAGTGGCAGGTTAGAGATCAGCACATTTACATTTACATTCTGTATGCAACCAAGCTAGGATAAGATGCTACATGATGCGAAGTACAATTTTAAGTGCAAGGACGTACAACATACAATGAGTGCGTACATTAAGTGCCTGGACGTACAACAAACAATAAGTGAGTAAGAGAGGTGTGTGTGTGTGTGTGTGTGGGCTGTGCAGAGTCTAGGTGAACTAGAACATTCCTGGCTGCCTTTGGCTCAATGCTGATTTTTGGAAGGTGAACATGGTATAGAGAAAAACTAGGTTGGCTATGCGTTTGTTTTTAAGATGGCTGAAATATAACATCTGTCAACCCTCCTTTATTAGCCTTAATGCCTTTCTTAATGCATTTTTTTAATCTAGGCCCTACTCTACTGTCAAGGGATTTAAAATGCATTACATGGCCCGATGTCCAATTGCTTTGATTCAAATGGCATCCCAAATGTCATCAGTGGTGAATAAATCTGACTGATGACATTTCTGATGCAGAACAGATTTTCAATGAGTCCGCATGTGTTCCGTTGGATTTGATTTATACGTGTTCATATTTATGTATTATCATTTACCTAATCATTTTCCTAAGTCATTTTCATTTCCTCTTCTTCTTACTATACTTAAGACCTGCTTACAGTTAATTACCTGCACACTTTTTGCAGTAGGAAAGCCATATGCCAAAATGGCTATACATTTTTGTTTTGAATGTTCCTCATTTATATAAAAAAATGGAAGAGAAAATACCAGTCTGGGTGATCAAACCATCATAACCGTCTGTCCTGCAGGCTTCATCAAAACATCTGTTACCAGTATTACCAGAATGTTGTCAAAAATTCTTCCTTGTGATTCTGCCAAAGAGCAGTTAGCTTGTGCGTGCCTGCCACGTATGAAAACAAATATAAAATGGCAAACAAGCCCTTTCATAATTTATAATCAATGTGCGTCCGTCAGTGCACAGTTTCTGGACATAACAACATAACAGAGAAGCGCCATGCAAAACTTTGGTCTTTGTGTGCCTTCACAAACACCAAAGTGCTATATTGCTTTTTGTTTTTCAACGTTGGCTGGCACATTCAAACATAACCAAGAGCCATGGTTAGGGATGGTTTGATCACCCAGACCGGTGTTGTCCTCCAGATGTGTTTTTTTCTCCTTCATTATTTTGTCATACTCTTTTAAGTGCAAATGCAAACTGCTAGGCTTCTTTCGGGATGCCTGACGGCACTGAGATGTGGTGGGTCATGCCAGGTTGCCTCTCTGTCAATATATTCCTGAGCTATGATTTATTAGCTCGCTCAATCCACCAGCTCTTCATAAAAGTGCTCAGTCATTGGAGAGGGAAAAGGTCTATGTTAATTGTACGCATAGCTGAGAGTACGGAGTCTCGGAAGTAATTAGTCAAGTACTCATTTTTTCCATCAAATGTCATTATAGTTTGATTAGTCGGCATATTTCCCACATATTGAATTTAGAGGTTGTGTAACCTGCACACACCAAAATGTACTACACTTAATTGCCTGACTTATTTTTGTGATATCAGCAAAGACGAGCTTTAATAGACGATAAAAGATCTGAACGTTTCAGTGCATGTCCTTCCCCAGTCTGCCTGGTCGACCACACTAGCACCAGGTGGGTGTTGTTTGTTTTGAAGCGCCAACATGTGACGGCTCTTTAAGAAATACCGTTTGTTTTGGTTACAAAAAGCTGTATGAATACAGAAATGACCCGAGGCCCATCCACTGCACATGCTCACTCGAACCATAGATCACACAGATGACTTGTTTCCTTGAGCACCCGAAATAGTAACCGTAACGAACGCACTATTCCTGGTTCGAGAGCGTGCACGGCGTATCTTAGCCGGCGTTTAAAGTGGCGGTTGTGTGATCCCCACTCATCCGTGTGTGCTCAGCAGTGCTCACAGACCCCGGCCCACCGACGGCAATCCAATCCCTCACACCCTCTGTAGTGAGAGCACAAAGGATCCTGGCTGCTCCACCAACCTCCACCACCACCCCAGCACCCCTCCATGTCTTCTGCCATTCTATACGGAGCTGCTGATTACCAGCCCCCGGCCGCGTGGGATCCAGCCGCTTACCAGCCAGCCAATCAGAGCCGGAATAGCCCAAAGGGCCCCGTCGGTAGAGGCGGACACGGCGGGAAACTCTGCGATCGCTCTCTTTCTCAAAGCAAACTCAAGCTGTGAAAAGAGAGTGGGCCGCACGGCTGTAGTAGGATGCAGCAGTTACACTTTAAAGGGTAAATATTTTCTATTACTACGGAGATGTATATATTATAGCAGACGCTTTTATTCAAAACAATTGGCACTGATTCTATTTCTTTTTTTAATAAAGAGCTAGTTAGCCCACGGATGCCTACAGGTAGACTGTGGGCATTGGGGATCGAACCCAGAAACGTTTTGGCTTGGAGTCAAACACCCAGTAGGGTAACATGTCTGCTTTCCTAATGTGACATATCCCAGAGTGCAACATGTTAGGTTGTGACGGTGGGGGGATGATGTAATTGGATCATTCAGGATTGGGTTGCAGATAGTGGGAGGACCTACTGCCTTACTTTTAAAGTAGGCCAGGCCCCTAAGGTGTTATGATTGGTTGGGGGTATTATGCCCGCCCACTCAGTCAGACTTGGTGGAACGATCACTAAAAAACCTGGCTGGAGTGGAAATATAACATGACTTGATTTTAATGTAAAATAAGTAAAGGAAAGGGATTTCTGTGAGGTGTTATACTTGATTGAATAAAAGCAATGTATGACTAGGAAAATTGGCAAACAAGGTAAAAGAACAACACTATTTCACACTTCCTTGTCGACAGACTTTTTGAGCCAGCAAGTATAAACTTGGCTCCGAGAGAGAGCTCGGCTTGCCAACTGAATTGGAATTGCTCTTGACAAAAACTTGTAACGTCATCATGGAGTTATTATTTATTTAGATTCCATTCATCATCGTTTGACAGCACCCCCGCTTTATGTAATTTGCCCTATCTGGATAAATGCAGCTGTATGCTTTGTAGGCTCTTAGTAGTTGTTTGCTGTGCAATAATAAAAAAACGGGACTAATGTGGTAGACATGGAAAGCGACATAAAATCGTTCCAAGCGTGCTTGATCGATTTGATTTGAACGTTCAAATATGAATGTTTATGGAATTCCTGGTGCTTCTTTTTTTAAATAACCATTTCTTATCGTTGATATTTAACATTTTTGTGCTCCCTCCTACGCTCCTTTCTTGTGCAGCGCAGAGAAGTAAGATAAAATTCCATCATCTCTCGGCAAGGAAAAATCAATTTCAAGCAGAAAGCCTGATCTGCAGTGTCAAGGATTGCATTGTTGGTATGTGCTGTGGAAGGCCAATCATTGATCCAATTCCACTACTTTGTACCGCTGCCGTCTGTCTTGGCTGCTATGCAAAACACGGCGGGTTTAAAGGCCCATCCTCACACACACAGACACACACACACACACACACACACACACACACACACACACACTGACATACTTATTATCACACACGCACACTGGTTGTATCATTTCGAAACAGAGTAAGGAGAATAGGAGAATGTCATGAAACAAATGACATGACAGAATTGACCCCCACTCTCACACTACCAAGGGAGTGGATGAAATGAGATTCTGCGTGCCCTTTCACCTGGCCCATTATCTCACCACCGCATTAGCCGCGGCAGAAGGAATTGAAATATGGCCGAGCAGTGGAAATTGAGGATTCCCTTTCTTTAATTTGTCAAAAAAACACTAAGTGTTTCAACGTGGAAATGACAGCATAACTGTGCTGATGGTTCTACATGTTGGCTGTGATGCAACGCTGAGTGGACTGCTTAATAGGCTCTTAAGGATGGGCATTTTTCACAGCTTCGGCTTGGAGATTGTATCGGTTTTTAGTGTCAAAGATAAGGACAGCCTCTTAACTACGTAACATTAATGTTATATCACAGTCGTATCTGATCCTTGATCTCTCGAATCTGTGTCTGGCAACCCTCCTCTGATGAAGATTGATTTCATAACTTCCATTGACTTGTGCATCAAACATAATGGCAAATAAATGTGCTTCTGTCTTTCAGAGTAATTAGACTCTGAGAACAGGTTAGTAATTGATTGGTGTGAATGGATTGATATAATATATGAATCCAAGTATGCTGCATTTGGCAAGATATCAATCCAGCACTTTTGGCATTGTCATGAATATATGCAGAATTATTAATGGGATTATGTACTTCAATAGAATGTGCATCAAAGGCTGCACCATAAGGTTGCCTTTTCTCTTCATCATGGATGAAGTAGAGGTTCCCATACCTGTTTACACAACATCCACGAAGACAGGAATCCGGAAAGCTTTTTAAATAAGCTCTTAAAAGACCGCCAGTGTGTCTCTGCATCTCTGCGACTCTCACGTCAAGTGGACAGGGATTCAATAATTCCTGGGCCTCATTAAGTGTAGGCAATTTACCTGCTGTAATGTGTCGACACACCTGCAGTGAGAAAGGACCCCTGTAACACACATACATACGCGCGTGCACACACTCACACTCTCAAACACACGCGCACTCTCAAACATACACATGCGCGCGTGAACACACAAACACGCACACACACACACTCTCAAACACACACACACACACACACACACTTTCAAACACACTCTCAAACACACACACACACACTCTCAAACACACACACACACACACACTCTCAAACACACACACACACAAACTCTCAAACACACACACACACTCTCAAACACACACACACATACACACACACTCTCAAACACACACACACACACACGTGCACACACTCTTATACACACATACACACACTCTCAAACACACACATGCACACATTCTCAAACACACACGTGCACACACACACACACACACACACACACTCTCAAACACAGACACACACACACACACACACACACACCTGTGCACCCAATCTCATACACACATACACACACTCTCAAACACACACACACACACGCACAGAAGAGTCTGGGTCTCCTTTTTGTTTTTTCTCCTGCAGCAGGAGCGATTGTTCATGCAGCTCCCGTCGCTCTAGCGCCTGGGCCGGCCCGATTCTTATTCAGAGAGAGACCTTCGCACAGACACCGCGCCCGCTACCCCTGTGCTTTGCAACGGACAAAATAAAAGGGGAAATCAATGAGGCCGAGGATCAATAGGACTCCTCCACTCCCCTGTTGCTGAGGCCATCTGCTCGCATTCTTTCTTTCTTTTTTTTTTGTGCCGAAGATGTAAAGTTCAACGCTGAAAATAGACGCAGGCCGGCAATAAATGCTTTCTTGAGAGCGGCTGGAGTATGGAATGATCGGCATCTCCTGAAAAGAGGAACGCACACACGCATACACACACGCATACACACACGCATACACACACGCACTCAAAGGCAAACCCAGAGTACCAGGTGTTGTTTGAAACCCGACGACTGATAGAGCATTATTGCATCAAATAAAAACCGGGTCACGGCGCCTTGTCATAAAGAAATAACCACATACGTCCCATTTTAGTATTCCCTACTGAGGACCGTTTTAGCACTGCCGTATGTAGACACTAACGGACGTTTTGTACACAAAACTCCGACTCACGGCCAAAGTAATACAGTGGAGGGACAGTAACTCTCCTGGCAGCGTATCGCTGCCATATACCTGTCAGGTATCTGGTATTTACTCAATGGGAAACTATAACAGATTACACAGCAGTATCTTAAAACATCCTATTCATCTGCCTGTTGTGATTCAACCTTCTTCCGGGCCAAACTAATCGCCGTGCTGCACTACTATATCACAAGGCCCTCCCTTTTATCTTTTTTGTAACCAGGCACAGCATTTGAGACTCTTATCTATCACACAATGAAAGATGAACCGGTGTCAGGCCTAGTTCATTTGAATAGGAATAAGGGCGTTGATTGACGGGCCCATTCCACACCCCCTCCACAGGCAGCACATCAGCATACACATGCTGAACGCCCCCCGTGGCAAATCAATGAAGAAAAACCCATCGATGAAGTGGCAATGTCTCGTACATATTGTATATATTTACGCAATTAAAGTGAATGTATTAAATTACATATCGCGGGTGTGCCGTTTAAATATAGCATTAGCTCCCAGCCCTAAACACACGGCGATGCTCAATATCCTTTAATTGCGCTCCCTTCCATATTGCATGTGTGGCAGTCCTTGCAGGGCCAGACCGACCTATTGCATTCGCTCTGCATTCATCCCTTGAGGCACCGGGCCCCTTCCTTCCTGTGTCTTCCCAGACAGGCTGTGCGAGGATATGGCTACAAATGATTGATTAAATAATCCAGTGCTGTTCTTATCTGGGCCTACCTGCTCGCTATCCATCTACTAGAGCCATCTCCATATCTCCCCGTGGCTTCCGAAGGGGGAATGTTGCCGTTCAATTCATTCCCAAAACCTACCCCCCCCCCCCCCGCTCCCGACCCCCTCTCTCTCTATCATTCTCTCTGTGTGTCTCGCTCTCATTTTCTCTTTCGCTCATTCCCTCTCTGTCTCTCACTCGTTCTCTCTCTCTATTATTCTCTCTCTCTTTCTGTCTTTCTCTGTGTGTCTCTCGCGGCTCTCTCTCTCGTTATCATTCTCCCTCTGACTCCCACTCGTTCTCTCTCTCTATTATTCTCTCTCTCTTTCTGTCTGTCTCTGTGTCTCTCTCTGTTCTCTCTCTCGTTATCATTCTCTCTCTGTGTCTTTTTGTGTCTCTCTGTCATTCTCTCCCTCTTTCTCTCTGTCTCGGAGTGTCTCTCTCTCGTCCGCTCTCTCCCTTTCTCATTCTTCCCATCACTACTCACAAGGTGTGTTGGGGTGTTGTTTTCCATATTTCATGAGCGCTTCAGTGAACACACCAGCCCAGACACTGTGTGTGTGTGTGTGTGTGTGTGTGTGTGTGTGTGTGTCTGTGTGGACTATGGGTTAATTATTAACATGACATCACATTGTAGAATGGTGATTGCTCCAAAGCATCTTTACAAAAAAGGTCAGCCCACCGCCTTAAAGATGCGCGGTCATGTTGCCATCCCGACGTCAACACATCCTCCGACCAAACCCTAACCCCACCACGATGTTACGTCATGTACTGTACGGATTTAACCCTATGTTTTAGGGTTGGGGGTCTAGGGGTATGGGATGTATCATTCTCGATTCAGACAGACGGCACGGAAAAAAAATCAATACTTGACTCATCACTTTAACCTTGGAATGTCAGCGTCTGCAGATTAACACCAGGCCGCGCCGAGCTAATTCTGCTAATTGAGGATATTTCCCAGCAAACGCAAGGAAGAGGTAATGGACTCGAGGGGCAGCGCAGCACTCAGCACAACCCCGAGATATAACCAACTGGTCGGCAGAACGCTTCACATGCATTAAACATCCTTTAGTTGTTCATCAATTTATGTAACTTAACCCACCCTCCCCCCCTCTCACCACCCCCTTGTGACAATATGGGAACTCAATACAACCAAAAACCACAACAAACACAAAGAGCACAGACAGACGATCATAGACTTAGACGATTTCAAGATGTTATTGTGGAAGCGGCATCCGTCACCGGTGCTGTTATTCCGAGCACAGCATCTTCCCAGCGCTTTCATTTGGATCCGGGACGCTTGACGGACCCATATGGACTTTATCAGCCTCGGGGGGGGGGGGGGGGGGGACATCTTAACTCAACTGATATTGTTTGTGTGTTGATTTATATTCATATTTCTCTGTCACTCCTATCGGTCCTCAATCAGCATCCGTCCGGTTTCTGAAGGCAGGGAGAAAGAAAAGCGCTGGCAGAGGTTTCACTCTGGTATCCGGCGCTACGCTGATATGCTCTCTCTCTGTCAGTTTGTGGCGGGAATGACTTCTGCTGGCCCCATCAGAACTGTCCATCACAGGAGCTAATTCCACCGCTGTCTGAAGGGAATTGATTACTGCTGGAAGATGCCCTTATTAGAATAAGGGGTAACGTAATATTTTTGGGAGGGAAGGCGATACCCAAGCTCTGAAGCTTTAATACATTTTTGTAGAAATTGTCTTATTTCATTTTTGAGGTGTGTCCTGTTTCTGAATGAGTGTTATTCCTTTTTTTGTAGGCCTATACTCCTCGCTTAGTTTAAGATTGCATGATTATTCATTCTAGAATATGTATTGTATAGCATTTGCAGCAGAAAAAGTACAAAATACAAAATGTATTCATGTGCAAGGTGAGTTATATTCTATAGGCTATTAAAGGGAACAGGTCTCTTCTATGAATTCCTCATAGTTCTGAGTCGACCTTCCTTTCATGAGTATAGCGTAAGTGCCATTCGTCATCTAGGTCAATAAGTGAATTTATATTCCAATACCTTGCTGTTTGAGCGGGAACAAGTACAAGTGAACTCATAGAAACACAACTTCTGAGTTAAGTTTCTCAAAATGCGTGTGGAGTTGAACTAAAGGTGCAAACCCAGACACGCTATTATTCAGTGTAGTGGCTATTCAGGGAGATTCCTGGAACCACAGTGTTCACTCCATACTGCTTGTGTTTAATGGAGTGGGAGCGAGTCTGTGCTGTATTTCAACGTCCCATGGTGGGTGGACGTGGAAGAGTCTGTTTTTATTGCATTTTCAGTCTTTGCTTTTCAGGATTCCTTTTTCTGAATCTTTCAAAGAAAGACGAACACTCGGCATGTATGGTTTTGTGTGAGGTCTCCACGCGATAAACACGCTTTGACAATTTATATCGAGGTTCCCCTGCAGGCTCAGGGTTTCTGTCCAGCATATGCTACATAAATGGAATGAATGAACCACTCGCATCCTGTGTGTTAGTGTGCGTGTGTGTGTGGCTGTGTGTGTGTTTGAAAGATTGACGCAATAGTCCTCCATGCAAGGAAGATGCAACACACTTGAACAAGCAAGACTAAGAAGCGATTGAATGAATGAAAGCAGGCTTAACCAACCCATGGTGGAGATTACCATCCGAAAATCATCCCTGAGATTGCTGAAATAATTAAATTGTGGCAAGCCTAAAAAGAAAATAACGGTTTGTGTATCTCAGTGCGTTTAGATAGTACCCTACCGTCTTATAAAACAATGTTTGTAATATTTCTGTTTAGTTGTGTGTGTGTGTGTGTGTGTGTGTGTGTGTGTGGGGTGCTGGTTTTTGCATACATAAGAGGTATCAACAAAGCCACACATGCTGGTATTTTGTCTGTGTTGACATTGGCTTCGTGACACAAGGCGGTGCAGAGGAAGGCCGCTCAGAACAGAGACCTCGGTTAAGAATGGGTGGGAGGCGGGGAAAAAAAGGAGAAAATAATAGCACGTATTTGTCAGCTCATTACCCTTGATTGACTCCAGCCCACACTCCAAGGGAAATGAGCCTGCGTGAGAGTGACATGCCTATTCAGGATAATGCATCGCCGTCTTTGAGCAAGAGCCAGCCTCCTAAGACTCAAGATTTGTGCTCCCTGTTTGGAAAGCCACCACCACCACCACCACCACCACCACCACCACAAGCACCCTTCCATAGCAGTGTTTAATGAAGTGTGTTTCATTGAACTGTCTGGCAGTTTGACGAAATCACAGACTGGGGCATTCCTTCCCTCTTTCTCTCTCTATCTCTCCCTCTCGCCCTCTCTCGCTTCCTTCCTCCCTCCCTCTCCCTCCCTTTCTCCCTGTAAGGGAGAACAGGGGTAGGTGGTTGTGAATGGGCTGATTATTCTTTCTGTCATGAACAGACGTGTGGAGGCAGCCACCCCTATCCTTGCAGCTGTTTTACAGTTTTTAATTGTGGCTGCCTTCTGCTTTATGGATGCCAACAATCTCTCGTATATATTGGAATGATTATCAAATAGTTGTCTTTTGTTTTTTTGTCGCAAGGAAGCTAGTTTACACCAGTGTTGGTCCCTCAATAGAAAAGGACTGTGTTGTGTTGTGCATTTTCAGGAAATACACAATGACTGACAAAGATAAATGTGTTTTTAAATATCCATGTCTGGGAGCTCAACCCATCCGTTTAGACACATGTTACAGTTTTCTATTATACTGCTTCTTCCATGAAGGGTCTTCAAGGGAATGCGTTTCCTGCCGACATTTACATGACCATAATAAAACTAGCACTTCATCATTGGTTGTCGACCAAATATGAAATAATATAAAAATTTGAAAAACCTAACGTTAGTACCTTCTGCTAATGCGATGATAAGGCTATAAGGGCACGTTAAAGGATTTTCCACATTAACCCAGTGGAAGAAAGAATTCAAAACGATGAGAACTGACCATATTCTTTAGTCCTGGGGGCCTGTGCCTGCCAAAGTCCATTTTTCAGCGCTGCCTTTGTGTTAACCAAACGGTGATGGACGATATCCGACAAGATGGACGAGACATGTTGGGTTTCAAAGCTGGCTCGGTGCTGTTCTGGCGCCCAGCTCCTCGACTTTTCAGATTCATAGATAAAACATGGATGTGATGAAGATTGGAACTCCGTTTTGGCGAAACCTACCTACCTACCTCAGTTTATAGTCGCCATTTATTCTTGTTCATTTCATTGGCTGATTGGACGGATTCCATTCATAAGAGGAATCAAATTCACTCAGTCAACTTTCTAATAAGGTGTAATATGTGTGTCAGTCAAGATGTTTGATTGATTGATGATTAATCAGTGGGTTGAAAAGTACCTTCTTGTGTTTGATCAGTGCATAAGAGAAATAGACACAAGGCTTCAATAGACACTAAACAATATTATTTGATTATTTCATGTGACGACTCTGGTCAAGGGATGTGACAATAATTACCCTTTCAAAGGAGCAACACAAATAATTACTTTAACAAAGTAATTGATTAACATGAACTGTCACCTCTTTATGGATTATAGTTTTTCTCACCCTGACTTCAACTGCTCTCATCATTACTCTGACTTACTAGTAGCTTTGACAAATGGCTTATCGAAAGCAGATGCACAACAATACAATGCAATACAAGTATTGCAGACTCTTTTTATGCCAATGTTGGAATAATCTTTGCTCAATTAGCGATAAGAAACAAGAGGACATTCACCATAAAAAACAATCTTCATTATTTTAATTTCTCCCAGACTGTCCTCATGTGGTGATGGTTTTTGTGAAGTGTATTTTTGTAGTTAAATGCAGACTTTTTCATGAATTGATGTAGTAGTGTAGAGCTACTATGTAGAGCTATAGCCAACTGCCGGCTGTGGGGAAGCACTTCTTAGTTAATTAGCTGTGACACAATCTTCTTGCCTTGCTGGAATGCTGCGTCATTCTCATCCTAGTTTTGTTTTTTTATTTTTATATGGAAAGATGGTAGAATACATTTATAGAGCAGTAGGAATACAATATAAAGAGACAAGAAAAAAAGTATTTTTTCAGTTTAAAATGATTCATTCAGTACAAATGAGAAGCCAATGAAATTAATAGTCATTTTTAGAATGTAACAGAATAGAATGAAAACTAAAAATGCATCCACATTAGTTAATTCCTGAAGTATAAAGTGTATTATTCATATACCATACATACAGCTGTGTATGTATGTAAACATGTGTTTAACAGTCTTTTTGTTATAATCAATACCATTGCATACATAGCACCAGTCATGAGAACAACAAAACATTCATGATGCGCTAATGAAGACAACTTGATAGATGAATCAAGCATTTTTTTTTGTTTAGTCTGTCAAACTCAGGTCATAGTTTACAAGTAAAATAGCAATTAGGGTTAAAAAATCGAAACACCTACACTCAGCAGACCTTTTTCTGGTCTGGTGTACTGTAGAAACAAGGCAGTGCAGCATTGTGGGCCCAATTCCTATGTAGACATAAATGGCTAATTCTAATAAATAATTATTAAATACATTCTAGACACTGCACCTTTAAGTTTTAATCCAACATACATCCCAATGCCATCTCCTGTCACATGGATGCTTTAAAACCAGCAGTTGAACCATGTTCAGTGGGATGTCAGCAACATCCGGCTAATTACAGCCAAGGCCAACACACTACTTCACTCTTGTAGAGATTCCTCCTCTTGGCTAATGCTTTAACCATGCTCTCCAGAGCTTCCCAGTCACCTAAATACCCTGAGATGTCTACAGTGTTGTCTTACAACCTCTTCAGTGCTACACTTACCTACCTCTTGTATCCTTCCTGCTCCCTTTACAGGCATAAACAACAGTTTATGTGAACTGGGATGTGAGTGTTGGTTCATGCACTAGACGTTTGACATTTAATAAATAATAAATAAAACAGAGCCGAGAGGCTTCCCCGGAATATCACACATGTGTAATAATCAAGCACATCGTGTGACGGCATACCGGAAAGGAAAACAAAACGGCGACACATAAAATACATCCCCCTGATAGAGATGTACAGATTGAGACATGGAGATGAGATGCACTGCTGGACAGACGGACAAACTCCGCCTCCCCCCCCGACTCCCCGCTACCGGAGCCCTGTCAGAGAGTCCACTTAGTCAAGGAGACGAGGCCCTTCCAGGAGATACCCCCCAGGGACCAGACAATCTAATGAGGACAGGATGACCCAGGGCATGTTTCCATGCATTACAGTGCACATTCTGACGCTCGCTTCCAGGAAGGGACCCGCCTCTCCACACAGCAGATGTCGAGCGGCGTGCAAATCTTTTTTTCGTAGGATGGTAGGGGTAAGTATCGCCTTATTCGCCTCTGATTGGTTAGAAGGGCTCTCCTTTAGATCGTGTTTCAATTAGTCCTAGCTGTTTGGGGGAGTTTAGGGTTAGGGTTAGGTTTAGGGTTAGGGTTAGGATTAACCCTAAACCTATCCCTAACCCTAACCATAACCGATCGGAGGAGAGCCATTCTAACGAATCAGAGGCGAATCAGAGGCAAAAAAGGCGGTAATTGCCCCCACCATCCTACGAAAAAAAGATTTGCGAGCGGCATCGCCAATCAAACAATGCATGGGGGCTAAGAGGCATTTGGGTGAGTGCAATGTGTCAGACATCAGGGGGTGTATCGCAATCAAGGGATGGGTCTTCATGTTATTGTGTCTGCTCCAATGGACAGTGCGAATACATCTTCAAATAAATGTGTGTGTATTTAAATAGAAGTACACAGTATGTACTCAAAAAGTACCTTAAATGTCTTGTGCTTTGTAGAGCTTGATGAATGGGCAAAGTCGTTATTTATTATTATTTAGTGTAAGGGATCTTGACGAGAAATGTACTTTTTCAATGATTCAGACAATTTAAAAGAATATGATTTATGCATTTTTAGCTTTTAATATGAGAAAGTATGATCCTAGTTTTGTGATCAGAGCAAACCTCAAGAACTTGCACACTATTAGCCTAAGAATAAGACTGTACAAAGAAATGCCAAAGGTTCTCAAAACGTGTAATCACCTTTAAAATAGAGCTGAAGTTTTTCTTCGCTTCTCTTCCTTCCCTCTCTTTGTCACACACACACACACACACACACACACACACACACACACACACACACACACACACACACACACACACGCACGCACATGAACGCACACACACTTACACTTTATTTTGCTTTCTCTCTTGGAAAGATCCATAAATACCCTCAATTGGCTTTCTATGTTCCTGCCAATGTCATGCGATCTCTGCTCTGTACCTCTAGTTTTCAAAATAGCTGTATATTGAAGAACCAAAGAGTCTGTATGTGAGGTTCAAAAGTTAGAGCCGAAAAGCGCATACGAACAAATGATTATGAATTAATAGCTCTTCTTACCTACAGCGGTTTTAAAAAAGTGCGATACGAGTAATGTTAGTGCAAGAAAACAACAAAAAGGTTAGGTAGTGAACGAACAGTCAGTTTGATAATATATCAAGATAATCACATATGAAGAAGCCATTCTAACACCAATAGTGGTAGCTGGGAAGAAAAGGTGAGAACCTGTTAGCATTCACACCTCGGATGCAGCTGCATCTTTTTGTAGCCTGCATGGACACACACTCACACACACACACACATGCTCACACATGCAATGCAAATGTCTGCACATTTTGTAATCTGGATTAACATGTCATTACTCTCACACATCAGACTTCAGAATAATATCTAAAGTCTGATTGAAGACCAGCTCAAATCTGGGTTCTCGCAGGGCATTTCTTTCTTTAATTTCATATTTGTTTCATCTAATCATGTTGCTGGATGAAGGGAACTGTAAGCGTGTGATTTGCTAACACCAACACGGTGTATACACTTAATAGAATCACCTCTGAAAGCTTCATCCACTTACTTGTATTCCTACTACTTTCTACTGCTTTTGATGAAAGCTGGTAACACATTCATGTAAAACAGTGAATTTTGCATTGTGTGATTAAGGCACCACCTTCCATTTATTATCTGGTTTGGTACACCTACGGTGACATGAGAAATGGATGAAATTCACACGTGGGTGCGTCTTCATCTTTCTGTAACCTGCAGGTGATGCACACACATTCACACTCAAAGCCGCAAACACACACACTTACACAAATCCTCCCAATCCATGTGTGATGGATATATATATATTTGCAGTATATCTATATATATTCTAACAATTGCTCTTTTCACAACTTTCAAATATTCAATGAATTGCCATAATCCATGTAAAATTATGATTGTTTTTCTTGAAAATAATACTAAGCTGTATCCACATGTGACATGACAAGCAGGGTTAAACCTATTTAACCCCATTTGTATGGATTTTAGGATAAGCCCATGGAGACAATGAAAATCCTTTTACATGGCAATTGCATTGAACACGAAGCGGCTCGCCACAGAAAGTTGGGATTACTATTTGTGACCAGCAGGTGTGTCAACAGTGTACCCTTATCAGGCCATTTCACACAAGCTTGCACTCCAATGAATATTATCCCACAGCATAATGTACTCTGCAACCATTGGCCAGCAGAGTGATATACTGGCGGGACCAGACATGATCGCACCCCATTATCGTGAACTAAATAAGGTGTTCTGATTTGAACATCACTAAAGTGAGAGAGCTGAATTCGTAATGAATGCATATTGAAACTTCACAATGCTGATCTCTGAGGTATTTTCAGAAGACCCTGTAATAAAGGTTCACATGACACAAGGAGTACAGAAATTATCGACTAGGACACTTTTATTAATTATATTTTTGCCCAACTGTAATCCAAGATCAAAAATGGAAAAGCATATAGGGAGCAGGATCTGTAGAGTACTCAACCTGAAGGATCGATTACGTTATGGTTATGGAACAGGATATAAAAAGCAGAAAGGACCCTGAAAGGTTTACAAAGAAGGACCACGCTGTCCATTTCCTGTGCGGCCCAAGGTCAAGATTCCTCTCTGAGCCGGAGAATTCTGGATTGATTGATAAATTATGAGGAAAAAAGGGCAATTACACTTAGTTACTTACTTAGAAACACACACATACATACACACACACACATACTTATTAATACACACGCACATGCACAACGGTTATATCATTTCGAACCAGTAAGGAGAATGCGAAATTATCATCCAACATACACACGCACACACATACACACACACAATGCAGACAATATGGATGTGTTGGGAAAAGGGAGCAGGGAAAGAGGGGAATCAATCTTTCATGTATTTGAATGTGGGCGCAGTCAGACCCACACACAGCATCTCCCGTGACGTTCCAGCCAATAGTCTTTTCATGAGGATTCCTCCTCCCTCGCGTTGAGACCGCCTCACTCTCTCGATGGAGGATGAGGGGGCAGGGGCTACTAGCAATGTAATGTTGTCTAGCTCACCCCGATGGCCCAAGGTAAAAGGAGGGTCAAGGGGGGACCAAGTCTTCCAGGAAATTCCGTCGATGGAGCGAGAGATTGATGGATACACACGGCGGTGTTTGTAAAGCCGTGCTCTGCACACACTCAGCGGTGCATGGCCACTAGACCGCCATTACACCGCGAGACCTCTCACCCGCATTGAGCCCGGCTAGAAACAGAGTGTTGATAGGCTGTGTCAGAGGCGCGCCGGGAATGTAATCAACAGGGCCGCAGTGGTGATTCCTACGTACACATGATCGTAATGTAGCACTTCTCACTTCGGTGAAGCGTCATTAACTTCGTAGGACTACATGTGTAAGATAGGAGTAAAAGGCTGCCTGTGGTGTTTGTGGACAAAAGGTTTAGAAAATGGCAACTACCACTTCAAACTGGAAATTGACCAAAGACCCATGGCTCGTTCTCTGGACCGGATATCGATCGTTAAAGGAGAACAATGAGCAGCATTGCTGCTTTGAAGGTTTACAGACAACAGATTACTGCGTAAACCAATTGTGAACGGGGGAAGCCTTTCGAACAAAAGTTTAATCCCATCACAACAATGTGTTGTATTCCATATTTTGGGAATAATATGGAATGGAATGGGGGACATTTAAAGGTAGGGAATTCAATATGCTTGAATAATGCCTGGATCGTAAATGTCGTCAATGTTGGCCAAGGCAATTTGTTCCAGGCTGTCTGCTTATATGCACGGACCTCTGCGATTTCGAACAGGTGGACTATGTTTATGCTAACGCTTGCCTTATGCGTCGATAGGATCATTATGTACAAGTCAATACAATCAGAGGAGTCTTTCATGCTGGATATGTGGCCAGCACTCCACCCCTGCCCCTCTCCACTCCTCTAATCTAATAACTGTAATGAGAGATTTCCAAATTCAATCAGCTTTAATCTGGGGGATACAGCAACTCTCAGCAGGGACAGAGAGTGGTCTCAGCCGCTGGGTGAAGGTGCTGTTCTGAGGAGATCATGACGTTATGAAGAAACCATTCAGAAGCCCCAATGCAGTCGAATCCCCCTCTTCACTCTGTGCCCCCTCAACAATTGCTGTGATAGGCTGGGTCTCTGCTTCACCGTTAAACACACACACACACACACACACACACACACACACACACACACACACATGCAGTAGACTATAAAGGGCTGAACAAGTATAATACAAGTCTTTTCAGTTGAGTAGATCTCTTCTATACATAATGCATTCGACTTCTGTTCGATAATGTAATTTGTAAGTACTTCCTTTACACTGTCGTTGCAAGAATACATAAAAAAAACAAACTCTTGGTGTTCACAGACAAAATGCTTATTGGTGTGAAAACATAGTGTGGCTCTATAAACAAAAAACTCCCTGGAAATCCACTTACAATCAATCCACTTGTACATTTTTATGAAACTCTTTACATAATGATACACCGTTGACTATAATGGATTTCGGATATCTGTCATACGGATGAACCTCCGCAAGCCCCGTTCATCTGTCGTGCGTGTCGTTAACCGTACTCGGGGTTTGTCTTGACAGTCTCAGGAATCAGTAAACAAGCAGGGCGATGTGCAGGCGACACAGCTACAAAGACCTACGCGTGCTTGTTAGGCAACAGACATCAATTAACACATTTACTGAATTAATTACCGGAATAGAATTACATACACAACACCAGCTTTGTCATCGTTGCACCATCTTGGGTGGTTTCTCCCCAAATACTGATTAGATCTGCCTGTGGAGGCCATCCCTGGTGACTTATAGCCAGACCAATGATCCCTGATGGATTACCCATTGAGTTAGTTTATGGCTATACTAGAACACATCCTAAAGGTAAAAACATACCAAGTGAACAACAGTGTTTTTACACTTTTAGCATTTACGAAATAGAATTTGGTTAAGTAAACAGATTGCAGTTTTTTCTTCCTTTATCCTTAAAAAGGTACAATATGCAACGTTGACACCGAGCCTTTAAAGCGGTAGTGCGGTCCACATTCACAATGTTAGAGAGAGATGCTCCCCCCCCCCCTCCCCAGGCATGAAGCTCACGCTGGTTGCCAGGTTGGGGACACTGAACGGAAATGCCGATCTTTTATGACGATATTTTATGAGACAAGCAGAGTTATTACATTTTCCTACACTGAGAGTTGATCAGCTATTTATACATTTGCAATTATTTATTGTCAAAATAAAAGATAAACCAGCTCATGTGGCGTCCTCATCTGTGATCTATGCGGTCCCAATCTTTCGAATGTGACTCAAAGATTGACCTGTCTTCCAACATGTCTCTGGTCATGGAGATATTTCATAAGAGGATGCATCTTTTTAGGTCAGGTGGAATCTAGTACAATCTCAGCTGATCCAGTTAATTTGCTCGCTTACTTGGCTGCAGCACGCTGGGTTTGTTTGCGATTTGTTTCATGGCAACCCAGGGTACTTTGAGAACAGTGAATCATAATACAACAGCTAAAACAAGTTCCGACCCGGAACGGAAATTTAAAAAAAGAACACACGGGTTGTAGCATTTTTGACGGAGAAGCCAGTATTTCGTCACAGCATGTTTCCTTAATCTATGATGACACTTCGTGTTCATTTTATGAGTTAGTACCGTGAATTTGTGACATATCTCATTTAATGAGAGTAAGTTAACTGCCTGCCAGGCGGTTCTCGTTTGAAAGCCGCTTCGCTTCATCACAACCCATATTGGGTGGCGGCCATGTTTCTTCACAGCTCTGGTTCACTTATAGGAGCCTGTGATACATGCCATGCCAAAGTCTCTTCCATGTGCCGTTGAGGCAATTAACCACAGGAAGGGAACTTCTAGCAGTAGGCTATTCTAAAGTGGATTGGTGTGTAGATGCTGCCGACAGGGGATGGGTGATAGGTGGCCATTATTTTTCTTGTTACTATGGGCAGATAAATAGTAGAAAAAAATAGACACCTAAATCAATAACTCTCCTAGTGTGCTATGTTCGAATGAAACACATGGCTACAGTGTTGGACATTGGACGTAGGCTTTTCTTGTATATCACAAACAGGCTTAATTGATGTGATAGGCGCCAAAATTGTTGCACGTGCACGTCGCGCAATTCGTTGGTGGGGCGGAATGAGAGGCGCGTGAGGGACGGAAAGTGTGATGTTCTTCACGCGGCAGATTAAAACACATCGTTGCGATCTGGGTCCGATTCATCAAATCAACGCCGACCATTCCCTGTAACACACAGCGTCCTCCTCACCAATCTCCTTTTTTGCATGACAGCTCACCTGCGTGCACCGTTCACCATGTCTCCCCCTCTTTGCAAATAAAATCGCGAATTGTCATTACGATAAAGAGGCATGTTAATCCCAAATCTCCTACGCTGTGTCACACGGTGCATGTGGTGAATTATGATCAAGCAGACACATTCTGTTGGAGATACTGCATTCGGCCCCGCCCCTCCCCAGCAGGCATCAGAGGCGGACACGTGACGCTGGGTCTCTGGCTTCTGACAGTCGCTGGATAAGCTCAACAGGGAAACAGATGCACCTTCTCCCCAATGAGCCCGGATTTTGCCCCGCTATTCGGCTGCCTCAATTTAAGTTTGTTAGGATATTCCGGATCGCAGGGGGACTTCTCAAGGTAATTTCACTTTTGTTATTTTGGAGGTTTGGGAGACTTTGAGGGGAGAGTGTACCTATCTTTTTTTGTGTGCTGAAGCTCCGCTTGGTTTGAAAAGAGCCCAGTGTTGAAGGGTTTATAGGAGGATTTCAGACAAAGTGTGTGAAGCAGCCCGGGAAATAAATACTAACGTGTAAAGAAACTGAACCTGCGTTGGTTGGTATATTTCCGAAATTATTTAGCCTAGGCGACAGGCTCCCGTGAAGGTAAAGGTATCCAACAGTCAAAGTAATCTGTCAAATAATTTTCCATCTTGCCTATCGCTTTATTGGTATACCATCACTACAATCTTGCTACAATTCATCGACATTCTAGATATCAGTATCATTTAAATGTAATGATGATAACATTCTGTGGAGTGAAATTTAGTTGCTGTCCCGTTTTGGAAAAAAAAATCACATCCAAACAAATAGAAACATTGCCTGTGATGATAAGATATTGATTAACATTTGGTGATGGCCGAAAGACTGTGCCCTTTCCTCACATAATGGAGACTTTAGCTGATGTCTTATATCGTACCTATTATTTATGCAGGTAATCATAAAGTGTCGCTGGTTCTTCTGCCCATATTGGATGTTTTTCTTCATTTTTCTCTCCTCTTAAAAAACAAAACACGCAGTTTACAGAGCATGACATTGATGGACATGTTTAGTGTGTAGGAGATATCACGTTGATATAATTATAGAATATCCTGGCCTGGTTAGATTAAGTTTAAAGTGTTGGGAAGGGCGAGGGTCCTAGGATATTTCGGTCCGCGAGACAAAGCCGCTCTTCACGGACATTTTGGGCAAAATGACGCACCTTTTAAGATATATATATATATGTACTAAGAAAAATATCATTCACAGAACAACAGCTCCTGTAACTTAAAGCATTGTGAAGCGTCGTTTGTCAACATGAGCATATCTCCCCTCGAACACTGTTTTGGATCATCTACTGGACGTGTGCCATTAGGAGTGAAACTCTCCCGTGAAATTCCGCGCAGGTTTTCATTTTTCGAGGTTAACATAAAAAGTCGATGCGTTCAATCGACTTTAATATAAAACGTCATCAGTCGTCATTCACTTATACATATCAGTCCGGTCACGATGTGCACGAGCGACACGCATCTCGCCTGTGCCTGGAGTGGACTCAATTACGGTGATGCAATGAGTCACCCTCTCATATGCACTGCTTTATACGCGATGCATATATACATATACGTGTGTACCCCTAGTTGTTAATCATGGACTCAATTTGAAGCTGATAAGATCTTTTTTGTTGTCTTTCTTCCTCACAGCCCCCCTTGGGATCGCGGTCAGTTCTGACGGGGACGGCGTTTGTTCTGCTGAGTTTATCACACGGTGGTGGTGCTCCACCTCCACCCATATGGCTTATTTTCCCCTTGTTGCTTCGGAATACACTCACTGAAAAGCAGCCCAAAGCCATTCTCCCGGTGACCGACCGAAGAATATCGGAATGAACCTGAAGAGTAGAGCGGTCATTTCAACGCAGAAACCGCGACACGCAGACTACCGGTCACTGAAGGATCTCCTCCATAATTACACAGGGCTATATTAGAGCCCGATGGATGTCTGACTCCTTCTGCTCTTGATAGCTATGGCAGACTGGACCTTTAAATAGTTCGATCCTGGGTGTAAGAGAGAGCCGTTTGGCCTACATAGTGTGAAGTAATGATATTTGCTCCGGGAGATTAGTCTTGGCTTGGTCTGCTATGCAAATATAGGCCCTCCCGGTTCCTTTAGCTAGTTTTTTCCTTCTACAATGCATCGGTTCAGTCCACAATTTCAACGTGGGCAGTCTATCGCATGCCTATTAGCAAACCCTTCCTTCGAAGTCACACTTTAAAATTTTCTGGGGTTGAAGAAAACCTTAAAATTTAAAAAACAACAAAAAACAGCATAAAAATAGAAACAGCATCCCACTATAGTAGATATCTAACTGACACCGTGGTTCCGGTTGCACCATGGTTCTGGTCATGCGACATGGGGCCCATGTCGTGTGGTGCTGCCTGCTGGTGTGTTGCCTGGCAGAGATCGGGACGTGTCTAGAGTTCACAGGTGCAGAGAGCCAGTGGGCTCGGTTTCCGGTGTGGAACGCGTGCTGCGAGAGCGAGATGAGTTTCACCATGAAAACCAAGAGTTCCCACGGCCTCCTCGTGTACTTTGACGACGAGGGCTTCTGTGACTTTCTAGAACTCCTCATACAGAACGGCAAACTCAGCCTCCGCTTCTCCATCTTCTGCGCCGAGCCCGCCACCGTGCTCACGGACACGGAGGTCAACGACAGCGAGTGGCACGAGGTGACCATCCGGAGGAACTTCAAAAACACGACGCTGGTGGTGGACAATGAGGTCAAATGGGTCGAGGTGAAGTCCAAACGGCGGGATATGACCGTGTTCAGCCACTTGTTCGTGGGTGGAATACCACCGGAGTTACGTTCCGTGGCGTTGCGTCTCACCTCGTCCGTGGTGAAGGACCAGGCGCCCTTCGCTGGATGGATAACTGACATAAAGGTCAACAAAACGGAGTCGGTGATGGTCAACAGCGAAGGTGTCCTGGCCGACCTCTGCGGTGCGGCAAACATGTGCCTAAACGGCGGAGTGTGCAGTTTAATTGACAACGAGCCGTCATGTGACTGCTCCCAGACTGGGTTCCAAGGCAAGGACTGCAGTGAAGGTAAGAGACGTGAAGGATCCGGTTTAGGAGATACAAGCTTTGAGCATCGCTCCCCCCGCCCCTCCCCCCATATAAACACACACACACACACACACACACACACACACACACACACACACACACACACACACACACACACACACACACACACACACACACACACACACACACACACACACACCACTTATCAACAGAAACACTGACACCTGCTAAACCCCATGCTAATAATAGTAGACTAGCTACTGCATGCTTGTTCAAAGCATCCTCCTTTTATCGTAACAATAACCCAAAACAAGTGGATATTCAAAAGCACATTATTGAGTATAATGAGTGACGTTCCTGCAGGACCTCATTAGCGATACAGGTGTTGGCTAACTCCAAAGCTAAAGCCTGGCCTATGATCAAGTATAATACGGAAGACCACACTATTAGCGTTTTAAATGTAATATGGTCATAATGTTTACAGACCCCTTCAGAAAGTGGGCCCATATATCTTCCAACAGAATATTCCATGTTAACTTCTATTTGATTATATTAGAAAATGCTAACTCAATATTTAGCCCTATAGAGATGTATTAATATCAGCCAAGAGCGGAGAAGATTGATCCCTATTCATGTGATTCAACACTCCCACTACCACTGAATGAGACGCAGCTATATGTGTAGTGTTTCTCTGGTAATCCACTTAACTCAAGACGGTTGACTATAAACGCAATGATTTGGATCTTGCCTGGTAATGCTAATACGTTATTTTCCCCTTAGAAATTATAGTTTTTTGATTACAGTTTTGTGTGAGCCTACCATTTAATCAAATAGAAGACTTATTAAACATATAGTAGAACCCTTAATCTATTAGCAGATCCACACTTAGCAGATACCTCTCATTGTAAATAGCCTAGTCTAATACCAACAGAGGATCCATGACAATGCTGTTCCTGGTGCTTCCTGAGCAACACACTCATAACAACCAACCATTAATTCATATAATATCATTACATGTTCATAGTTTCATTATTTTTAGTAATGGGCCAGTGGGTGGTAGGGCTGTAAGCTAATGGATCACGGACAGCCTCAAAATACCTTATTTATATTTCATGGAGGTGGTTTACTTCTGTTTTCAATGTGTTGTTATTCTTTGTATTGCAAATGACTATACTGCAGAGTTAATGAAACATCGAGTTGCACTTGCAGAACATACTCTCTTTCTTTCATAAAATATGTTGCTTTTGCAACTGAACTAGCTTTTTAACATACTATCTCACACCATGGGGATTTGACATTTGGCAGGACTGTCTAATGATAAAAGCAGTGATAGATAATTAATACACAAGCCTAAGATTATCTTGAAACCCTTGTGTACACTTGTGTCTGTTGGATCTGTGAATGTTCGCACAGGCATTGATTACGAGTTGCATTTGAGACACTATGTGTTTGGAGAGGAATGCATCTGAAATGTTTAATTTGAAGGGTGATAATTGGACACACTTTGCTTTGTTTTGACATATGACTTGTCCGACTTAAACCAAACAAAAAAACGTCAGATCTACCTCAGTTTCTGAGATTCTTCTCTCAGATGTGACGGTTCTGTTTGTTGCACTCAGGCTCCCATACAAAGCCATGCTCATGTTATGTCAACATGTGTTTGTGTCAACACAGCTTTGTTTATCTTATACCTTCTTCCCATCATTCAAACACAAGAAGCAGCTTGTATTCACTCATCTCTGTCGTTTTTATGATTCCATGCCAGTGTACTATCCAGAAATGTACAGTTACAAACCGTTTTCTGACATTACTAGTTATCATAGTCATCTGACATAACTGAAAGAATTGTATCTGACACTGCTCGTTAAAACATCACAGGGATAAGGAAACATTGACCTGACATGTGTAATGCCTGCAGTGGATGACCTTATCCAATCATATTTTGGAACTGGGTTCAGCGATAACATTAGGCATATATTCGCTGCTAGCATCCACTCACCATATAATCCAGATCATATGGCCATTAAAATAGACACTTATTCCTAAATAAGCCTGATTTGCACAAGCCATTATCAATCCATTATCAATGGATTGATAATGGCAAAAAAAAGTGAACTCCCAATTCGCAGATGAGTAGGCACATTCATCAGACAAATCCTATGAAATGAGATGCGAACACAAACTAACACTTAACACACAGTGTCAAATTCTAGCTCAACATATTAAAAAAATCCTTTCAAGAGAATGCAATTAATATGTTCATCTCGACCAGAATGCTGAATGTATAAACCCCATCAGGATTCAATAGGTTGTCACGCCCCCCCCCCCCACACTCCCCAATCCTGCGTGTAAAGCATTGAAAACGACAGTCAGACGCTTCGCACAATAAGGCATCATTACATTAATAGAGGATTCCAGAGGCTCTAATTTAATGATCTGCCTTATTGTGTCTTGCTGCGTTACAAATCCCCGCTGAATTGCGTGCTGATGTAACCAGCGATAATATTGCATCCGGCCATTGCGTTGCGGTTATTGATGCACAAAGGCACGAGGAAATCAGTGTGGCTTCCTCCTTTTTTCATTTCTTCAGAATAGGCCCCATTTTACTGAGCTGTTAGTGGCTCGATGTCTGTGTTAGCCCATGGGAAGGGGACGGCTCATCAGCTGTTGGGTACAAAGTTATCGTTTTTCACCTGTAAGCTTAATCCTTTCTAACGTCAGGTAGCATTTTGTAATGTTTTCTGGGTTCTTTTTGGTCTTTTGCGCTTTCTTGGTTGAGCTGCTAATGAAAAACCTAACAGAAATCAACAGCTGAACTAATGGGTGGGAAATAGATTTCAGTGGTCGACTTATCTTTATAAAGGGAACTCTGGGTATTGTTTTTCCAAAAAGCCCGGATGTAAGATTAAGGCTACATAATTTGCCAATGGTGTTCTCCTACGACTTAAACACAAGTCTTTATGAAAAGCATTGTTTCTTAAGGAGGAAAAACACCTTTTAATCCTGCTTGTTCTTTTGTGGTGTTTAGGTGTGATTACAGATAAAGGCTTCTGGAGGGATAGGTTCTGCATCCCTTAACTTAATACAATACTATTACTCTTCAAGGTATGAATAGAGTTGACATTAAACAGGCGCAATGTTCTTCTTCTCTACACTGGTGAGTCTTTTCCTCCCTGTGATGACGAATTCTCCATAGGTAACACTGCTAGGGAATTTCTTTGTTCCTGCATTTCTTCATTCTAATCTTTTTTTCCTCTCTCTGACATACACAATGTGGAGAGGACATCCCAGTAGGGTTGGCTAATAGGGTTAATAGAACCATGAATCGTGAAGCTAATTAAAAAGAATGCGAGGGGGTTCCACCAAGCCCTACCTGGCCCTGCTAACACACACCTCACACAATCGTCCCCAACATAACCAAGTCGAACGCTGTACAATACGCACATACAGATGTCTGCCAATAGACGATATTGCTTTTTAAACAGTCACTCATGCATAGGCGCACCAAAGCGCTGCAAATGCCTTGATGCATAACATCCTCTTGCTGTTTAAGCATGCAGCAAACAGAATAATGATAACATTCATATACTTTTCCATCCTTCCTTCTTTTGTGGCAAAATATAGCAACAGCTTGAGGCATTCACAGACATACCCAGGGTGTACAACACGGCCTATATTCCCTACCCTATAGATAATATATGATGCTAGCAAGATGGTGTGGTTGTTTAAAACAGCCCATTGCACAGTGAGCGTCAGCACCACCAACAACAACGTCAGATTCTGACGGCGATGCTGCGGTATTGATTGAATCTGTAATCAGATTATATAAGTAGCTGGCCATGTCTTGCTGTGTTAAGGAGGCGAACACCGACACTAGATGACGTTGTCTCTCGATTTGTTAACACCCTGCTATTGGCTAAGTGGAGGACAAACTAATGTCTGTTTGGACATGCTATCCATTTGAATTAATGATCAGGCACATTCTTTAAAATAGTGACCCATATTATAAGACTAAAATTGGGGGATAGGGGGCGGGGAGGGTATGCTATCGCGTATAAAAGGTTATGGATTTGGAAGTTTTCCATATTGGATTTGTATTGAAAATCAGAGACATTTCTGACCTTACCAAATACCAATACTACCCCTGTAATTAGCAAATGCAAAATGTAGATCCATGACGTAATTTCCCCACTACTTTGGCATTTACCTTTCCATTAAATAATTTCAAATCTGCTGTATTACGCATTTGATCAAATGAAAGGATTACAGGATTTGCCACCAGAACCTTCAACTTCCACCAAACAAACACAAGCTGGTACATTGTAGACACACACGCAACCAGACATGGGCACACTCACACACACACACACACACACACACACACACACACACACACACACACACACACACACACACACACACACACACACACACACACACACACACACACACATTTGCGGATCCCACTGTCTGGTTAAAACAATTATTTAAATGCACTGTTCTGTTCAGCAGGATAAGTTCTTTTTTCATTAGTAAAAAAACATAAATGCACTGCACAACTCCTCCATTTATCATTTTGAAATTAAATATTTATGCAGAGGCAATATTTATGTGGAGGCAAAACTAGAGCAACATTATAGTGTTTTTCTATTCACAATATATGATTTATTTGTGTGTAGCCTACACTTATGGGAAGATACCGTTGTTGCCATGCCCTATTTCCATTCTCCAGTCTTTTAGTTACTGTGCATACGTGCTAGGCTATATTCCTTCACGCTTAGCTGCCACACTACTGTATCGAGGTCAATATACATGTGTGGAGAAACGTTCACCAAGACTTGAACGTGGCTAGACGAAAGGTAATCCACCTTTTACTTTGTCAGCTGATAACCACTTGAAAATGTATTTTATTGTTCATCTTCTATTGTTCAAGAGGTAGATAACGTTTAAGGTACTATGTGCAGGATTTCACATGCCACAAATTGATTTAAATTGCATATATATGAACAGTTATAGTCTACCTTGAAAAAATGAGAGCTTCCCGACTCTATGTGGTAGAATCTGGGCCTGTGGGCAGGTTTTTATTATATTCTAACCGGGACGGTTTTGCCTGGGAAAAAGGAAGATAGTGAAATAGGAATGGAGGTCAAGGAGGACCCGGTTCCAAATTCTCAAATTCCGATAAATCAATAAGGTCCAAGCTTATCGATACTGCTATCGAGTCCAGAGGCTCCTACTTCTAAGTGTTGATACTTGCAAAAACATCTGTTCTTTCAAAGCTTTTTACTTTTATGTGCATTTTATGTGCATTATATCCGCTCACGCCACTCCCATTGAACACGAGAAAACTATATTATTTTTAAGAACACGATCAATTCTACATTTATTACAATAAAATCATAGTTGTAATTGAAAGGTATTGGCTAGAATATCACACTTTTCTGTAAGTGGTGGTTGACGTTGATTGCCTGTACACAGTTTACTTTTACTTCTCTTTTACTGGTATATTATACTCTGCTCAAAGTAGTAGCCCTTTGTTGTGTTTTTTTCAGTTGCTTTTGTTAAATGGAAATTGTAGTAGAATTGGGTAAGCACAGCCTGACTGTGTGATTGTGATGTAGTCTTGACAGTTTTATTGCTCAATGCTTTTGCTCTGTCAACACCTTTAGTCTTTGGTTCCGTATATGAAGCAAGACATGGAAATTGGGGCACACAAATAGCATCACTATCACATCGCCCGACGATTCTAAAAATAAATCAATCGAACTGTGTTTACCAGTGTCAACCTTTGGCTATGGATACATGCATTCTAATGTTGCACTGCTGGGTAAAGACCTAATGAACATGCCCTCCTTGCTCTGATCCAGTTTGCCCTTGATGCTGCCTGACTGCTAGGGCTTGTGCTCTATAGTGCTCTATGTAATCGTACACATACTAGATGATTTCTTTTATTTCTCCGGTTCAAGATGCTGTTACGCCATTATTACATCCTTGTTACATTTCTAAGTCTAGGTTGGTTTCATCGGGAAAACCGATATTTCCATTTAATAAAAAACTGAGGTTTGTGTTGTTGAATATCAATAGTTGTGTGGTTCTGCCGCTGTACGGCTCAACAGCGCAGGGTCCACTCCCATATCGTGTTCCCCCTGTGGGGAGTCTGAGTTCCCTGCCTTTGTTTGTACTGGTTCTGCTCTGTGTTCTGACTCCCAACAGACATGCTGGGCAGGCTAATTGGCGACCCTATATATTTGCAGTGGTTGGAGATGACTGTGTTTGTGTCTAGGTTTATTTATTAGTATCAGTTTATTTTTCGATCGTCCGATTTATTTCTTCATTAGTGACATTTCCCCTTCGGATTCACGTTATTGCTAATTTCCATGCGTTTTTCTTTTGAATTATTTCATTGCAGGGATTTGCTTTGACATTTTCTTTATTACGGCACACTGCCATAATTAGTATTTCATTCATAGGCTTAATTCTAATCACAGATCAAATTCTTGCTTTACTTCATTTCTGTACATTTGTTTCATTATGATCCAAAATGCCATCCCAGATGCCTTCTGTCACGTAGGGATAATGCGTGCATTAATGTGATTGGTTAGGGATAATGCATGCATTAATGTGATTGGTTACTTTCTCTTTGGCGTGTCTATCATTGTGTCATGTGACCCCAGTTGTTCTCTGAAGGTGTCATTCTGTCTACAAGCCTGCAGCTCTAGGCAGAGAACAGCCGATTAATGGTATAGCGCTGTCTCCCAGTCCAAAGACAGATATAAGGATCAAAAGATTAGGGGGGTCTTCCCACAGGATTTTTTGCCTTGTTTAAATACATCCGCTGCCGACTGTCACAGGAGTGTCCTCTCAAAGGAGATTCCTCCCAGAGCCAAAGGGAGATACACACATTCTGAGACTAGCTGACATACACAGACATGCACACGAACACACACACGTAGACAATATACTGTATACTAGCTCTTTTTTTATGGAAAGACAGAATGATAGTGGTCAGAACTGCATTCAGATGTAAGTTAAACATTGCACCCTGAATCTATGACATAAGAGTGTACCTCTCATTGTAAAAAGCCTAACCTAACACTGACAATGGATTTATGACAATGCTGTTCCTGGTGATTCCCGAGCTACAGACTCCACCATAGGAAGTGTAGTGTTTTCGTCAAATGACGAATGGAAATGACGAATGTTTAATCTTTAAGTCTGGAAGTAAATCATGCTTCATTCCTTGTCGTTTTGACTTTATATTTTAAAAGAGGGCGATAGCTAAATTATTTATAAATCAATATATTCCGGCCTATAGACGTTGTCTTTTTCCATTTTCCTCATCCTATCTATTATATAAAGGCCATGTTCCTGCCTCGCCTTCCTCCTACTGTTCCTAGAGCTGAGCTTTACTTTTTGCTTTCTGCTTTGGGGGAATGTTAGTACACTTTTTTGTAACTGAAGCAAAAGAACAGTGCACCTCAAATCAGGATTTGCTCATCATTAGAAGACTGTATGAGCCATAAATAGAATTTCCCTGAGCAGCGAAAAACAGTGTGTGAGTCCTGGTTGTTCTGGACGTACGACTCTAATTCCTACTACCGTAGAAAATGAGCCGAGACCGAGGTTTATTCGCATTGCCGTTTCTCAATTCCATTGCATTCAAACGACTTCAAGGATGCAAGAGTTTAGAGCAGCTATTGCATGCCTGAAAGATGCACTAGTACTTTCCCTGTTTATTGTCAATCCTTGGATTAAGGTTTTGAAGACCTTAAGCCATTGTGATTATCCTGGTGGAATCACTCCCGCCCACAATACACATACACACCACTCACAAGAGTGAGTGGTTTGCTCTTTAGCACATCTGCTGCTGCCAGGCTCTTTCTGTTGGGCTAAGGTCAGATAATGGTCTTCTTAAAGACAGCTAAGGCAGGCCATTGTCAACATCACGTCGCCTGCAAGGAGCACATAGCAGCTGGAAATTGTTTTTTCTAATAACTACGACTACTTTGTCAACGTTTAGGAAAAGGCGTATGTAATGTTATTTTAGTGTGTTAAGTATTCTGCAATTGAAGGAATATTTCAGGCTAACGGATAGGAATTTCATTCAGAAGATATGATAGAAGCTGGCCTTCAAGCAAGCCGGACAACTCTGTTGTCGTCATTGCAAAGATTCTGAAAGCATTTTTTGACTCTTCTACTCGAGTCAAAAAAATGTTGGATTGAATCGGAAAATGGTTAGAGATGGTAAGTGGTTAATGGACTGCAGTCATAGATTTTTATATTCCATAGCCACGATGGCCACTCAAACGACTCCAGAAGACAGAGACAGGGCCCAGCAGTAACACATTTAGGTGGCCTCGTACTGAAAGCGAAAGAACGAAATTGTGCACCGCATCTGCGGCTGCAGGTTCTATTGATTTCTATCCGAGGGGCACGTCATCGAGTTCTTCCCCCCCCCCCGCCCCCCACTCCTCGCCCCGTAGCCTGAGCAGGATAATGAGGAAAATGGTGCGTGCGGTAATGCTGCTAACACTCCCCAGGTAGATAGATGCATTAGGTTCAGGCTGCGCTGCTGAAAAATGAGCCCGCCGCACTTAAACTCATTACTCTTGATTTGGTCCAAATTGTAATTTAACAACAAATCGATCCATTGGTTGAACTGATCTTTTGCGGCAAAGGCTTGTGTATTATTCTCCCTTAAAGCACTAGAGCAGCGGGCTGGGGAGAATCGGTTGGTAAAGCGGCAGTTGGACTATTTTCAGCACTTATAGATCATGTCTGTTTTTTGGTTACCGCCTCAAATACAGATTGATTATCTTCTTGGGCACATAAACATTGGCTGCGAAAGTTTGCCTCCGTGGAACTATTAGTGTTATATATTTCTAAAACCTTTTTAAGTTGAAACATTGGGGCCAAGGAAGCTCAGCTTCTGCCTATCCCCCTGTAACAAATCGCTTGATGACTTTATATTCTAAAAATAAAAAACGCCACGTTTATTGCATCACTAATTTTCTCTCTCACCCTGGCTCAGCATTCTCCTTGCCGACTGGCCAATATGTTGTCCTGAATCTGTCATCAAGGCTGACTTTACAATGCATGCTTATCATGCAGCGTTTTCCCTCTCTGTCACTCACCCTAAATTAGAGTGGCACACATATCAATCTCGGACTATCTGGCATTCAGTCCGGTGGGCAGACCTACCTGAGTGGGGTGCAATCAATCAAAGTCAGGATACATGCATTTCAAATGCACAACTCTTAGTAATGGAACAAGGGAAGGCTTTGGTCTTCAAGTAAATACATCCAAGGCATTGTGACGTTGAGGCAGTCAAATTAAAAACGCACACACGCAAACAAACATGGTCATATAGGATTTTGATAATAAAATAATAGTTCTCAAAGCAACTTAACCCTTAATTTGTTTCGAAATGGTCTTGCTCTCCTTACTACACGATTGATTGGTTGACCCGGTGCCGATGTGACATACCAACACCAGCAGTTTCATCACGCGGCCGTAACTGTGCTTGGTACTGCTCTCTGCCTTTCTCACGGTTTGATTCTGTTGTTGTTTCTCTCTCTCAATGATGACAAACTCTATTTTGATTTAGTTTTTTTAGTGCACGCTATTATCATTCTGCTGTCAGCAATGGCCAATTAAACCCAGCTATGAGGGTACAATGTTGAGTTTGTTTGGTTGCGCAAACGGTGGTAGCCTGCCTGGTATTGTTTACTGCTGCTGGGTGTGCGCTCAGGCATCCCATTCTCTTCTCTCTCGCCACGCAAACCAGGGCGTAGTCGGTGCCAATTTCTCAAACAATTGTTAAATATATAATGAACTTAACAATCAGCAAAATAAAAGCAAACACGTTTTCAGTAGGCACTGAAAAAGCCCTAACCGTGCAATGAGAAAACGGCCTCGCACTGAACTGTTTTTCATGCTTTTGTGTTTGTGAAGCTCCCTGGTTTTGGTTTAAACCAGATTCAGCCTCTGGCTCAGAATCAGCTAGAAGGCAATAAGATTGCCGACCGATCTTCCTCTCAACATGTTCATGGTTATCAAGATGGACACAGTTTTGATAAACATGCGTGCTATTGGCCCCTTTAACAATTAACCAAGTACGATTTGGGGAAAAAGCTTGGGAGATAGTGTTTAGACATTTTTTTTTTCATAGAAAAAGGATTATAAAATACTATCAAATAAAAACCCAGACAGGAAATGATGACGCAGGAAGCACAAGACGGAAATAGGAAAGAACACTAATTCAAATCATATTATCTATGCACAATATGAATGTATTCGTATTGTCCTTACACACTTATGAAAGCCGTGACGTAGTCATGGCTCCTGATCGCTGTAACTCAGGACTGCCACCGCAGCGTGCGTCTGCAAACCATTTGTAACTTTTGCATTTGATAATTTGGTACAAAATGAAGGAGATTATGTGCACGTCACATCCTTGATCCCAGATGCTAAATGTTTTATTTATTTATTTTTGAATTGGCTACACACTGTGTTTTGTTCTTTGACAACACAAGAGCCCCCCACAAGAGGAAGATCTTGACTGATGTAAAAGATGAGTTCATTGTGGTTTTTGTGTTTCAAGTACAATGGGATTGGGATCAGTTTACTAGGGGGATTACAAGGATTTAGTTCTCTGGATTATGATGAAACCAGCTGGATACATTTTGTAAAAGAAGAATTGTGTGACGGATGTGCGTGTGTGTGTGTGACGTGTGTGTGTGTGTGTGTGTGTGTGTGTGTGTGTGTGTGTGTGTGTGTGTGTGTGTTTGTGCACATGCAGTTGCACATGTGAGACACAAATATGTAGAGAGGACATAGTGGGATGGGGTCTGCATGTTAACAATACTATTAAATGTAATGTCTTGATAACTTTTTATACCTGTATCTTTGTATTAAAAGGCAAGTAGCAATAACTTTAACTTGAGATTATCCAAGACATTTATATGTATAACTACCATTTTTTCACCTTCATTTTTGTGATTTACATTTGAAAATAGACATAGCTTGTATTATATCAGTTTTTTACCCTTTTTTGGGATTCTTTGTTACGCTGATGTTCACAGTTGTTATAGGAATTCAGGCATGCACCTTCTTAACTCATCTTAGATTTAAAATTACTGCTCATGCTCATGTCGTAATCTAAAAAAGGTTTGCTTTCATAACAAATAATTAAAGAAAGGGAAGCACTACACTGCGATAAACTGTACTCTCACATTCACTGCAAAACAAAAATAATACTTTTTTTTAATTGAACCTGAAAATTCAGCTGAGGACCCTATTACACCTGAGCTCACCGCAATAATGTCTCATTTAAATGCCATTATAAATATGTGTAAGTTATAGATTGCTTTGCCAGACGCATTTATTACAAATCATTTCCATAACCCTTTGGTTGGAGTCCTGAGGTTAGCCAGGGGGCTGATTAGGTAAGGTCTCATATTAAATTCCTCCTTTTGTGAACAAAGTACAAATTTAACCGATGCGTTATTCAACCCATTCCGGTGGTTCAATCGAGGATATAGGGGGATTAGCATAGTGGCTAGAACTGACTCCTTGCTGCTTCAGTGTGTTTCTTCTGTGGTTTTCTACTGGCTTCTCCAGTTTCCTCCCATCATCACCACCGCCAACCACCAACCACCACCACCACAAACACATGCACAGGTTAAACTAATTGGAGAAATCAAATCACCACCTAGACCAGTTATTGTGATGGACTTCCAGTCAGCTTGTCACCCTGACTTCCGTCAGTAATCTGATATTTTAGCTCCATGGTCCAAACACAGAACTGGACCACGAATGGACCATATAGTCATGGAGGTCAAAGTCGGCCGTACTGTATTATTGTTTTGTAAGTTGTTCACAAAATGATGATTTAGTTTTGTGTGTGTGCATGATGTCTTATTCAGAGGGAGAAGCAGTTGGTATGGTAAGTTCTGAGTCTGTAAATCTGTTGAATTTGGGCAAGCAACTCTTAAAAAGAGGTAGGAGGTTTGTTTGTTTTGATTTGTATTAAAGGCTTTGTTGCCTTTTCTTAGATAATACATCTGAATTGTGGATATTTCAAATATTAGAGTAATTTACTTTTTAATTGACTAGCTTGACGTAGGATTTGAATAATAATAAATAAAAAAGAACAAATCGTTTGAGACGGAAGACTGGGTTTTCATGGATTTTCTTCATTTTCATACCTTTCAGTGTTTTTCTTCTGCAGGCATCGCTATTTGTCTTTAATCATCTTTACATTGAATATACTTTTGATCTGACTCAGACGAAGATGCGTTTAAGGCAACCTGGTTGTTTAAAACCGTTCATCTTAAGTGTGATGCATGTTTCACATCTCATCACACTGAATGTATTTCATTTCACAGATGCAGCATGTCATTTATCATGCATATTTGCTTTATTGTAGTTCTATTCACTGATATGCAACAGATAATTACAGTGCTAGTGCACTCACAATAACTTCACAGTGCATTGACAATCTCACTTTGGCAAAATCCACTATGATTGGCGCGATTGCAAGTCACTTTGCCTTGGTATAGTAATTCTATGTTTAAAGGTTATAATTTAGATGTGTTTCAGGAGGCGTCAAAATGAGGAATAGGTATGATAAGTACATTTGTTAATAGGAGCATTTAATGAGATATAGCCTAGGTTGAGAGAGTTTAGATGTAATACTCAAACATGACCCACATGACACGCGATCATAATGATTTTTATCGGGGCTTATATTCTAATGACAGTAAATTTAGCATCTAATCCCTAGCATGGTAATATGGTTAATGTCATCTTAAAACAAGCCTTTCAGCTTAAGTCAAAACAAGTAACGCGGCATCCAGAGTCTTCCTTATCCAGTCAAACCCTGAACACAACTCAATCTCACAACCCCAAGCCGAACTCACCAGGCCGAATACTTAGGCCCGTACATTTCAGACGGTGTACACACAGGCGGCTGAAAACGAGTTGACTTACTATTATCTTCTAATAAAATCAAAGCCTTGTCAGCAAGGGTTACTATAGGGCACACAGTCTGCACGTGATGTTTAAGCCTTGCATGGAGAACACATGCAACAGCCAGTGCTTGTCTGCATGCTGGTTAATGAATGTCTCCCTCTTTCTCTCCCCGCCCGGCCCTGCTTGCAGAGGACGCTGCTGCCGAAGGTGGGTATTTTGAGGAGAACCACCGCTCTGTTCTGTGTCTGTGCTTTGTGGAGCTGTACCCATTTTAACGGTGTAGGGATTCTGTTAAAGACATTTCGTAGGACATCTTGTAGGGTTGATAATGAGACACTGGTGCCCCCCTGGAACGGTAGGTCCCAGTCCGTGTTTTTCTGAAAGAATAAAGGCCGACTCAGTCCCATGTTTGGAAAATTATTTGAATAAAGTGAGTTTTCAAAATGACTTCGAAGACTCTTGATGCTTTGCTGTGTTAGTCGATGTATGCAGTTGTTTAGCCCTTGGATAACCATGATGGATTGGAACTATGCGCCTTGAATCAATACAGGTTAATAGTTTCTTTTCATTTGTCGAGGTTTGTCTTTTGTTGTGAATTGGCTTGATGTTAAAAATATTGGTCAACTTTTAGCATAAAATACACATCATAGTTCTTAATTTATTCAGTTTGTTGGAAAAATCCATTTAGACTCTGAAAACAAGAGCGCATTTGCATAAACTATCAATATTAGTCCAAGCCAAAGTCAAAGCTAATAAGGCGCCAGTTGTTAGAAAGCCACACAAATAACTGGCAGATAATTGCTCCAAGTTACAGTAATTATACTTCTAGTAAAAGTCAGTGGTGTGGACATTTTTGCCATACCACAGGACTAAAGAAGTGTGTTTTAATAATCAGCCAAAATAAAAATCGATGGACAGGAAATGGAAAAGCTGACCCACACAAAGTAAATGCTGTGCATGCTGAACAGGCCTTTGCTAAGTGCAATGTCTGATTCCATGTTAAAGATGTTTTAGATCTTTATCTAACACAGTGATTCAATTGTAACATCCATCTTCAGGAGTAGAAACATATAGCGTCTGTACTACCGCCATCTTATGTAGTATAAACGTATGGCGTCTGTACAATATACTTTGGTACACTGCACTATTATTTTTCATGTTTTGTGAATATTCAGTAAAGTGTTCTTAAGTCTTCTGTGGTTCAACCTACATTGAACATTGAGTTGAGACCATCACTTCTGATGTTGGCCTTCTCATGTGGGCCCAAAGCGAATCCATACTGTATTTCTGAATGACCTCTAGTAAGTGAATAATGATGACGCATTGTAACCAGTGTGGTTAGCTAAATGCTCATCATGCCTTGTCTGTCAGACCCCCCCAACCTCTGTCCCTACTCTTCCCTTACCCAAACCAGGCATCCACAGTAAACCAAACGATAACAAAGCGGATGCCCGTGTGTTAGTGTGATAATGCCTTCCCATGATCCCTTGCACTCTGCTGACTGTGCTCTTGTTTTCCTTTAAGGTCTGGCACACCTGATGATGGGCGACCAAGGTATGAGCTCTGTTCCTTCCCTCCTTCTCCTCCTCCTCCTCCTCCTCCTCCTCCCTCTCTACTATGTTCTATCTTCCTCAATGTGTCCTGTTGTACTCCGAACTGTGACTGTCTGCCACTTTAATGAAGCTTGTGCAAAGAGACTTGAAGCTTCAGATATGGCCTGTTATTTTAAATGACCTATTTCGTTTTTTTTTCGTCTTTTCTTTCTGATGTGACCTCTTTTTCCACGCTCTTTGAGATTTCAACTCCCCCCATCCGTTGGGGTGCCTTATCACTGCTGTACATTAATCTGCTTTGGTATTATTTTTGATTCATTTAAAAACATCCAACCTCCAGATATAGTTTTTTAAATGGATGTTGTTAAAATGAATGGCAAAATTTCCAATTACATTCCTCGGATAGAATGCATGATTGTGTCATCCCCTTAGGCGATGACACAGTTTAATTTAAACACAAGTTCATATATCAAAGTCAGAAACGAGGAGTCGGTTGCATTTGAAGTTGCGGCACATCTTTTCATACGACGTCGTTCAGCAACACAGGGATGCATTTGCACCCCGCCTCTACGATTCATTTTCCTGTCATACAGACCCCTCTTCTTCTTCAAATGCCAGATGCATTATTAATATTAATATACATAAAGGAAGCCATCAAGCATCTCTCTCTCTCTCCTCTGTTTGTTTCCCTACTTGACCGTGACACTTACTGGTGTCTCCTCTCCTTTTTGTTCTTCTTGTTTTGTCTGGACTCTGCTTTCATGGAACATTTCATCAAATTTCATAGGTAAAAGTAAAGGTACTTTATTTAATTTTATTTTTTAACTGCATTTATTCACCTGACTGTACAGGAAAGCGTCTGTGCCATTATATACTTAGACATTGTGTAAGTATATGCAGTCATTGCCATTTTCCTCTATCGCTTTCTTTGCAAATGTACCTAAACGGTGTCTCAGGTAAGGTGTTGCTTCTGCTTTGCCTCTCGCCACCGTCACCCGCTGTGTCTACGGCCTTATGTATGCACTGTGCATGGTTCGAAACGCAGACGTTAGCTGAGCTAACACCAGCGCCGCCCCACTGCGATGGTAAACACGGCTCCGCCTATGGCTCAAACTGTGGGTGTGGGGCCCTGTAGTCGCGGCCTCGCCACAGTGTGGCGGGCCCCCCGTCCTGGCTGACAGCCTGACATCGCTCCCCTAGGGGTAAGTGGACTTCTGATTTTTGCCATTTGACTCTCCTCCTCAGGGCAAAGAGGGGAAACTTGGCTACTAAGGTCCCTACTGAGCATTCAAGGTAAACATGTGTTATTATTTGCATTAAGTGTTGGTTAAGTGTAGCTTTTCAATGTGTTTTTGATGGCTTATGTCTGCTGCAACCATGGATACAATGTTCAAGATTCATGTATTCAATCATAAGTCGTTTCTTTGACAAGTGGGGCTTGAGTATCAAGATTATGGGTGGTAGGTTTACTAAGCACATGCATTACAGAGGATAACTCTCGTTCTGCATAATCCTTTCGGCCTCATAATTAATTGATACCAAATTTTTAACATTTATATCCATGATTTATTTGCCATCTTTGCTACTGTGATGTACTTGCTATTTGCATTACTCATTAATTCAGAAAGGCTAAACAAGTGATGTCCCATTTCAACCATTAAGTCATGTTGTGGTCTACGTTCAATACTACCTATGAAACCTTATATGCACTCGCTGAACAGGTAAGGCTTCAAAGTTCTGACCGCTGAACACAAAAAGTTTGCTTTACTACTTTTAAGATATGGAGAAATGAGATATTTGAAAAATGGCTAATTACCTAATTACTGATTCTTATACACCCATTGTTACTATTGTGTCATCGTTACACACCAGTGATATGCATGTAGTTGTATTGGGTGACCACCATCTTACAAGGTAAGTTGTTTTTTCTTAAAACTAAAAACGGTTTCCTCTGATCCGCGGTGGACAGCGACGGCGCACACATCCATCATAATGAAATCGAAATGTTTAGAAGTGTTGCGAGAACTTTTGCCAGCCTATATGACGCCGCTTCGTGTCCATTTAATGTCATGGTTATGGAGATATCATCATGGCTTTTCATGCGCTTACTATTCATCCGGTTGAAAAGATACAACGTTACGTCAATATACCAGATCCAAGGTTTTCTACTGTAAGGCCCGGTCTGCCGCGGCTCCAAGGCAGCAGAAGGCGAACCACAGGGAGCGATTGCTGATGCAGCAGCAAGGTCACTAAACCAAGCAAGCCTGCGAGCTGCTTCCTGTATTATGTAAGCACAAGTTCGGTCATCCATAGCCACGCAGACACGTCGTTATCCATATTTCTCTGCAATCGGCTCTAGCAGAAGGGAAAGCGTCTGTGTACAGTTCATTATAGAGGAAAAAGGGGGTTTTGTGTAGTCTTCATACGGATCTACCTTTCAATGTCTCCTACTTATCCCGGACTTCAGTGTTGGAGCTGGGAGGATGGATTCTGTATGTTTACTGCGTTAAGCTTGTCATTGCGGGTGGATTATGGGAAACCCCTGAGCATGGCGTGGAATAAGTCGTTGTGCCACAGAGAGACGTGGTTATGGGGAAGGTAAAGGCTTTGAAAAGTGGCCCTTTTCTAATGCAAATCAGGAATTTCCATTAAAGGGTTTAGTTTCTTTCATTTTTTTGCCGAAGCCCCCAGTTTTATTTCTTACTCAAACTTTATTCAACCACGTTGGTCCTGTGGAGATCGGCTGCCCTGTTGAGGGGGTACCTGGCCAACCTAGCAGCACATAAAGACACCGATATTGCGACATTAAACGGCAATATAAAGATAGGAGTTTCAGATGCTTAAAAATACTACAAAGGGAAAACAAGTACCGCTGGAGTTATCCACCGTTCTATTTAAAAAGCGCTTTAAATTCAGAGAGAGTTTACAAATCCTTGAACTTGAAGATCAACTGCAGACTATTCAGAGCAGAGAGTGCTGCTGGGATGAAGAACAATGCTACCGACATGCGTAGCCCAAAATAATGCTTGAGATAATGAGTCATTAGGAATAAGTGTGACATTACACACTTTTATCGGGGAGCAATGTGTAGAAACACCTGGAGGGAAGGTTGACAACACAGGCACAGCCTCAAACTCAACCATCCCCTCCAACTGTTTTTCTGGCTATAACGTGTCCATCTCAGGAGTATATTGCAAAACATGAACTAATTTTAGGTTAACTTTCAACCCAATATTTCAATCCACCACATCCAAGGTAATTGCCTCACGCCACTAAATATGCAAGCCCCTCCAACCTAGTTTTACAAGCCGAGCCCATTATTTTTGTAATTTTCCTCACAGCTTAGCGGTTAGAACGCCTGAGTTCCAGTCTCAGGGTTACCGGTTCAATCCCCTGCTGCGATGTGGTTTCTGTCGGTTGGGTGTTACATATGCTTGCAAGTTCCATTTGAAACACATGAGACATGGCTTTTTTTCGTTGAAATGTGTAATTACTGAGCTGGGTCATACATCAACCACATGAGAAGGTTAAAGCCCCGAAGATTAAATCAGTGCAAACCGTGTCCAACAAGACTCGTTTTGATTGGCACCAAATCGCTTGTAAAGCTTCACTCAATCATAACTGGTACGAGCATTGAAAGGTTAGATAATGTTTAAAAAATATTATCGTGCAACATTAACTTGCAAAAGGGGCTTTGTCTTTTATAAAGGCTGTTAATGTCCATTACGTTTAATTCTAGCTTTCCATAATAGTAAAATCTTTTCAAGTTATTTTACCTATTAACTCATCGACATTGTAATGGAGAAGTAACTCACATTTTAAAAGCTGTAAGATCTTCAGTGACTTGCTGTTGAGGATTACAGTTCCCATTAGCCAGTGTTGTCAAGTGTATTTTCAATTCTATCTGTATGGCTTTCTATTCTGAAACATTCTGAACCCTTTTCATATAATTCAGAGGCTAAGTGCTTGGGTTTCAGTTTGGAATATTGCTACATACTTCAGAAAGGCTGTTATATAGGTAACCACATATTGGAATATATGTGAGAGAGCGTGTAAGTTTGTGTGTGTGTGTGTGTGTGTGTCTTTGAAGGCAGCATATCCACCACATAACCCCAGAGCATCACTATAGAACAGCAAGTCAGCATGAAGGCATGTCAAAGGCCTGACTGCATTCTTTATTTGACAGGCAACACAGTGCCATGTGGTGTGTGTGGAATCCACAAAAGATGTTTCGTTTGTAGTTTCACATGAGTCGCAGAAGTGGAACCGGTCTCATGCATTCAGCTCCACTGTTTCTCCCTCTACATTGAAATCTATAGCGTTTGAGGATGTATAATATATATATATATATATATATATATATTATAGATTTCATTGTAAAATATATATCTACATATATATGTCGATTATAGATTTCAAAGTAAATTATGTATAGAGAGAGAGATTATTTTGAGGGAGGGAGGGTTTAGCTTAGGACGTGATTTCACCTCGGCTGTTGACAGGAAATCAACTTCATTTTAAAAGTGTATCATATGTCACTATTGACCTCCGTTACCGGAGTGCTGTACGGTGGATAAAAACTGAACCACCTTAATCCTTACTCCAGCCCTGCATTCTTTTGTCACTCATAATAATGTATCATCAGAGGTTTAATTCTAGTTATGTGGTTTACTGTTTCAACACTGGGTATAAGAAAAACAAAAAATGTCTGCATAGCACCTATTTCCCCCCCAGCGATCAGAACATTGAAAAGAAAGTGTGCCTGTATCACAGGCTTGCAAGAAGTCCAGGTCCCTCATTTTCAACGGTAACCTAAACAGGGAGACAATTAGAATGATCTAATGGCATTACCTTTCAATGTCCCTTCTTACCTCCAAATGAGTTCATTACCTGTTTTTTTCTTTTTCTAAGCTTCACTAACATTTCAGAGTCCTGCTGGGGTTTTTGTTTTTAATAATGCTGAAGGGAATGGTAATGTTAAATACCCAACCAAATTGTATAGCGAATGCCTCTAAGCTATCCCTGTTCTTTTTAAGCAGTTCATTTATCTATCAGTGGCAGCCGGTCCCATTAACTGCAAACCTGCTCCATTTGCAATCACATTCAAAAATTAAACACGGTCTTCTAGCACAACCTTTTGAAGTGTGTGTATATATAATACTTGATTTAACGAAAAAGTCTAAAGTTGTCTAGTTCTCTGCGGTGTACCGTCAGTTTTTCTGCAATAGCTAAGTGCTTAGTAGGGGCTGTCAAACGAAATAAAAGAATTGGCCAATTAATTAATCACACTTTCTGAATATGCTTAAATGTGGTTACTTTCTTAATGCTAAATGTCAAGTATACTCCAATGTGGGAATACATGACGTTGTCCAAATGCAAGGCTTACCTTTTTTTTTCTGACTACGTGGCGAGTGAGAGGAAACAGGCCTCTCACATGGCACAGACGATGCAGTGGTGGCCAGATACTTACTAGGCAGAGAAGACACCATTTCACGGGCCTCAGAGTGTGAAGACCACCTCTGCAGTGGACTCTCCTCTATGCTGTGTGGGTTGGCTTCGCATTATAGCGGTAGAGAGGTCTAAGTAGCACAATGTCTTCGTCTGACTCAGAACCCGAACCCATCACTCAAGGAGGATTTTCTGCTTTGCTGGCTCATCTGAGGTCTGCGGAAACTTTCGGTGCTGCGACTGAAGCCTCTCCTCCGGCCTGGTCCACATTCCCCTCTTCCTCTCCTCTTGGTAGGCACTTTAGTTCCTTAATCTGGGGTCGAGGAATGAGGCAGGCGTGGGACATGGGAGGCTGGTTTCAGCCACCCATGCGGCTAGGTCTCGCTCGAAGGCAGTCTTGAAGCGCACAGAGTAGGTTGGTTGGTTATCTGAGATCTCTGTGGTGTGATTCAGATGGCAGAGTGCTTTGAGCACCCCAGAGCATGAGACGTTGTCATCACCCCCAAGAAGCTCAGTCACATACCGGCAACATTTAATTTTCCTATTTAATTATCACTTGTAGCTCTGTCCCTTCTGTTTCACTGGTCGCCAGGCGCACAGCGCATAGCACGCAAGCACACACACATACACACACACAATCACACACACGCACACGCACACAAACACACACACACACACACACACACACACACACACACACACACACAGAAAGAGTTATAGAGCTGCAGGGATGTACCTGCAGACTGTGCTGTTTGTCGGCTGTGGTCAGCGTCACCGACTTGTAAACGCTACGGTAAATGGACTGCATTTATATGGCGCCTTTCGGGCCGGTGGCCACTCAAAGCGCTTTACAATCATTGCCTCACATTCACCCATTCATACACTGACAGCATGCCCTCTATATAATTTGAGCTGTCCATGGTATAGGTGTGAAAGGAAGAGTCTTCACTGCCGCCGCTGAATGTTGAGTGCACCGTCGACAGATGGGCCTTTATCCTCACGTCTTCAATTCCTCGCCACCGTAAGGCAATCGTTTGCGCAGGCATCTGCTTAGTGCGTCCCCTCCGTCTTCATCAGCGTTAAGGTTATCGATTAGGTGTGCTGAAACACCTAAGTGGCTATGTTTACACATTAAGGACCAGTGTTCCCCGGTCAGCACAACACGCTCAGCTTGGGCCAATATCAACTTTTTTATTCTTCTCTGAGTCACACAAACTGTGGACTTTGTTGCCCATGGTGCTTCTTGAGGTTGGAATGTAGGTGGGTGTCGTTGGACGTAGTTTGAATCCCCCCCCCCCCCCCCCCCTATCCACCCCATGTCTTTCCACATGTTAATTGGCCTGCAGTCCACAGCTGTCCGTTTTGCAATTGAAGTCGTTCATTTGTTTGAGGCACGTTTACTTGGTTTGGCCGACCGGCTGCATTCCATTAGCGGTGTTTGGCGGAGGGTTGTGCCGCCCCCTGGGTTGCTTGCAGCGGCCCTAACCAGACTAACAGACGTGCTTTCGAGCATCTGTGTGGCGCCGATGTGGAATTTTAGACTTGATTGTGAATCAATGGAATGCAAATCTTTTTTTTTTGCTATAATCCAAAGCATTGCTTGTTTGCTGATAGAATCCTGTCGTCTCTGGTACGCACATTTCCCATTAAGGGGGCCAAGCAGACCCTGATCATCAGCATCCATCATGCTAAACAGCCAGCCAACAGACCATTTCATTTCTGGATTGTGTGATTGGAGGGGTTAGCCAACTTAGCCTGGTCCTACCAGACTCTCGTACTTCATTTCATTTGCACAGAGAGTCTGGCCACTCTCCATTGACAAACGTTAACTCACTTGAAGGCGGGTGTTTGTTGGAGTTTAAAACTATTGGATCTGCCCAGTGCCACTCTGCCATAACCAATCGCTAACGTTTGACTACAACTCAAACTAGCGCACAACCTCAACGTCATTGTTCTCAGCCATTGGACTTGCCGGTCCAATGGCCGGAGAAAACCCGCAAATATACCGCAAACCCAGGTGAAGTAGTGAAAGGAAATTAAAATTGAGTGGAAGTACGTAGGCGGGCGGAGCCAGGCTATTAGCAAACGTGATAATCCAGGAAAATATGATCAATAAAGGTATCATGTCAATATTGTTTATATTGACATGATACTTGATATGGCACTCAATGTTTGTACATGTAAAATTCAAACATTGAGTATCAATATTTTTTATCAAAAGTGCAGGGATTGCAATTAAGTGGCAGCAATTGGAACCAGCACAGGCCAGTACAGGCCAGTACAGGCCACTGTAGTTTGAAAGGGACGGGTAAGCGGGGCGCTTCAGTTTGAGGCAAACTGCAACCTCACTGCTAGTTTCTACAGATCCAGGTTTCTGAATCTTGATCCACAACCTGGATCTTTAATAAATATTTGATATGGCACTTAATGTTTGATAATGTACATTAGCTTTGTATATCTTCCAAGAGTGTTGGAAACGCAGATTAAATTCTGATTAATCACACTTAAGTAGAGTGTTAATATGACAGGCCTAATCCTATTTCATAAACGACTGTAAATCATTTGCTGAATTTAAACACATCCATCAGAATTGTTTACTATGTAATAATAATATATTATTATAAAGTAAACAAAAGAATATATTTATTTTTTGTAATATATATATTTTTTTATCTTGTTTTGCTATTATGGATTATTTTGGGAAGGGATGTAGTAGGAGAGTAGGGGATGGGTAAAAAAGTGAAAAGGCCTTAATGGCCTTTAGGCACAATTCAATTTGGTAACAATCTGATACCGGGTGGAGTCGCAATAGACACCAAGATCCGGGGCTAACCCTATCATAAGTTAGTCAATTATTTTGATTTCATCCAGACCCTCCATGATCTTACTGTGGGTGTATGTGTGTGTGTGTGTGTGGTAGACATATCTGTCTCATATCCATCTTCAGATGTGCGCTCCTTAAAGGCATCTTTAGGATGACGTGGGGTAGGATGACGTCAGCTAATGTGCATGGTTTCTTTCATGAGGGCTTTGGAGACCGTGAGGGCCGGCAGTCAGACCTGCTGCTCAAGGGATGAGACCGGATAACCGGAAGGCAGCGCTTGTGATGGACATGCCAAATTGGAGACGTAGTACGTCTTGAATTTAAATCAGACTATTAAAAATACATTTACAGCAAGGAAAAGGCATATTGATATGGGAAGGATATTTGAGGATTTTTTATCAAGAAACATAATATAGTTTCCAGCCTGCTGGGCCTGATGGACATATTGTAGCTCCTTGTGCCCAACTAATGCAGTCTTAAATTCACTTGCTCAAAACGGCTACATTGGTTAAGTGGAGGCCTGCCTCTACATCTGTGGACTGTCATAATAGACCGTTTGTCTCGGGTGAGGTTTGGCTGTCGGAGGCTGTCTTCTCTCTAGGTCACGAGGATAAGTGAAAACAACAGAAAACTTTAAATTAATATTTATCAACATCCCTCAGTAAACACCATTATAGAAAATACAAAAAAAAAGAAAAACAAGAATATGATTTTCCCATCGCAATAGGTAAAGTGAGAATGGGGAATAAAAAAGGTTGGATCAATATGAATCAGGCTCCTCTGGTTCCCCAGATGGAGTGGAAGGAAATCTGCTCAGAATCGATACCGCTGGTCGATGCCTGAGAGACGCTGCAGTGATAACAAAAAAAAGCCCCTCTTTCTCTGGCTCGCCAGAAAGGACTGGAGAAGTCTGAACAGAGAATGGATCACAGTGAAACACCTATATTCCACTCTTTAAGTCTGGCTCCCATCATTTGCCTGTCATTTAACACTGCCATATTTCACCAAAGGGCTTGTGGAATATGGAATTCATATCATGATGTGTTGATGAAACGATAGTGGAGGAAATATGCCATACACAATGGCTATGTTATTAGAAGAGCAAACTGCTGAAGGTCTGCTTTGTATTGGTAATTTATGACCACCAAGTGGCCCAAGGCTTGGCTGCCTTCAAAGAGGTTGAGAGATTAATATATATTGTCCCATTATACCGTCCGAAATGCCTTCCGTGCAGACAGAAGCTCAGAGAATGGATACAGTGTTATTCATGTTTGAAGAAAACTCTGTGTGATAAATATTAATTTTGACTCCCTGTGAATCTTCCTCGGTCTTCGATTGAAGCGGCACAGTGCAGCTGTATCTCATTCTAGCCATGGGAGAACAGCATGCACAGGAATCCTCCCTTATCATCCCTCACATGTTCCTGGCCATAACCTACATAAGACTGAACATTGAGCCGCAGCCATGGCTAATTTAAACCAGAGCCCATGCAGCTAATGATGTGGATATACAAACAACTAGTTGTGTCTGACAACAAAAGAGAAAGGAGCAACCAAAAAACGCTTTTTCAAATCAGGCATGTCCAGCAAATGGCAAGGTTCCGGTGGGAAATTGAATGGTCCATTTTGAACCCAGCCTGCCCTGGAAAACCCATTGGGGGTCAGTGGCAATTTATCTCAGGAGGTCTGCTCTGAGAGTCATTATACTCAAGCGCGACAGGCCCTGAGGGACAAAACCCTTTTAAAGCCATACTTGCATTCCCATTATACCGCAACCTTCTCTCACTAACTCTGAACCCCTTCTTATTTCCCTCCTTACTCCTGCCCCCTCATTTTTGAACATATATTACTTCATTGTATCTTACATATTGATCTTATGTAGTTTGTGAGTCAGCACTGTTTTCGTACTGTTTTGTGCATGATGCGGCTTTTGCTGACACCTAGGAAGGACTTTTTGTTTAAATAAATGTTGCTTCCTTATTGACCCGGCAAATGCCGTTATTTACCTTAAATCATCATGAAAGTGAATCAAGATAAGACGCTATTTCTTTGGAGTGCAAAGACGACGGTTCATTTATTTTTTACGTAATTGATTGGCTCAATTGAAGCTTTTCAGTTTGTGGTAGGAAGGAGGCACCATATAATGTATATACAAACAGTAACATATTCTCCTTTGATTATGAAGCCTTCATAAATATTTATTTCAATTTGTTAATGAGAATATGCAAATGCAGAATTGCGAAAATAGTTATAGTGTAGAGAATGTTTCTACCCCATTTTTGCTTCAACACTTTTGCTTAAACATGTGTATCACTGTTTAAGAAGCTGTCAAAAACTATATAATTGGCCCATATGCATGGCTTTGGATGGTCTTTCCTGACACGCTCTTGTTAAAATATATGCACCGTTTCGAGCTAGAAAAGGCAGCCTTTCCACACAACCTTTCATTAATTAAACCCACGCTGCATATTTATGACCAAAGAAATCTTTCTATGAGTCTCAAGGATTGGTCTATCATTTGAATAATTTCTGCAACCCCCTCTACTTATAAGCAATTGTTTGGAAAAGAGGAGACCAACAATCTTCTGCTATACTACTTTTCGAGTCTGATGTGACATTCAGACAGAAAAGTGATAGTGATATATGAGTTTTGAATGCAGCATTTTGTTGAGCCGGTTGCAGAGACAACAGCCCCTCATTCTCCAGTACATTTTATTTTTCGCTATTCCATCACAGAATTGCAAGATTTATTGTATCTGACAGAGTATAAAGTGCGTGAGCATACTTTCCTTTGGAGATCAAGGCTGAGATATCTGCCAGGTATTACTTTGTTTTCTTAAAATTCAAAGTTAGATCCAACTTAAGATCCAAATCCAACCAGACAACAATAGTATAGGATTGGAGTAAAAATATATCAGATCAGATAATATACTAAAGAGAGTAACATTTGATATACCAAAAATAATGACATGGTGATGGGTCAATGATAGCCAATTCTATGCTATTTTGTTTTTAGTCCCAACGTGAAACCTACAGCCTGTGCACTCATCAATAGTTTTAATGACCCCATTTTTGGGTTTAACTTTAATTCCGACCATTGGGATTTAGACCTGCTATATTGTAGATTTGAGATTTGAGAAAAGCCTTCATGCAAATCTTATTTGCACAAACCTTGTGTAATCCTCATGTAATCATTGATTAATTAATTGATAATTTTGCGAAAGATCTTTTGTATCATTATTTGAATAATGATAATATGAGTAGTTTTGCTTTTGAGAATAAAATTGGCATAACTAAACAGTCAACTCTAATAAGTAAGCACACCTTATAAGGCAAATCATTTTTACTTTGTAGTAATGATCGATATTTCTACCAGCAGCAATGTTTATTTCCTCACCAATAATCTGAAATCCTGCTACTTTAAATGATAATAAATTAATTTATAAATTATTTCCAAGAAACAACTGTTGTAAACCATGGCTAATATTTCTACCTTTTAAGTATGCCTTTCATGATGTGATTCTCTGGTCATCTTAAACAGTCAACACCAAACTGAATAAGACATTAATGCGGATAAAACGCTTGTGCTTAAAACGACGAGTCTTATGTCCTTGTTTATCTCTATAAATCGTCCTTCAGGATTGAATGCAGCTGTGCATTTCAATAAATGCGTAGTTAATATATATCTTTTAACCCTAAAGAGGAATAAACTAACTGGTACCAGCGACTGCTGCATCTGTTGTTGTGCCGCGATTTAGAGGCTATGTCAGGGACTAAAATAGACTTGCAGATAGGAGCAGAGGATCCCTTGCGCATCATTAAGTGTGAAATATAACAACGCACCCCTGAGCTGCCTGCTGTTGCCCTCCAGAGACGACAGCTAGATAGGGTTCTGCACAATTATGGCTGAGAGCAACCGCAGTCCCTTCATCACATCGCTGGGAACACTATAGAAACATATAGCGCCGCTGCTAAATAAAGTGCTTTATCTAAATGTAATCGGACCGTGTTTGCCGTCATCTAATTGCTTCGCCACTCTGCCCATGTGTACGGCTAGGTCAGTGACCAGACATGATTCCACACCGTTGAAAACAGATGTATACACTGTAAGCTTTTAGAAGGGGAAAATACATGATTGAAAATAAATTAAAAACAAATTAATTATTCCTTAATTATTGTTTGAACAGTACAGTACTAATATGCATTACATGCGATTAGGAAGTATATTTGAATAGATTTTTCAACAAGGTTGAAACGTTAGTCCATTTTCCTTTAGTGATCTGGTGCACATAATAAAATAGCACTTGATCGAGTCACCTCAAATTATCATGGAACGGCTTCGTAAAAGTAACCAATTTGTCTTTATCTTCTACAAGAGATCCCGCCAAACCACAATTTAATTTATCTTCAAATATTATCAGCCGCATCTCACTGCGGAGGTGTCCAACCCAAATATATTGCTGCCATGCAACACTATTAAAATAATTGTGCCTGAATCTTATGATACAAAATCCTGAACCAATGAATAAAACCCAGAGAATGATGTTTGAGACTGTATTTTCCAATCATTCCCATAACTCTGCTACAGCAGAACCCAGGGGATTCAAAAAATGAGGTGAAAAGCCTTGCAATGTGTTATGTTCTTTTTCTTTCACTGCTGACAAACTGTTCTGCGGCTATTAAAACCATTTTTCACTGTCATTGGTGCTGAGCCCTTGTTACATTTGAATGTGAGGATGATGGTGCTCTCGTACGGTCCTGTAGCGACCGTTTGGAGAGAGGGGAGCCTGTTCTTTGCTCTATGTCGTCAGTGATGAACAGCGGTTTCCTCTGTTGATTTAGTTTTTGTTCTGTTATTGTTCAGTTGGGGCAATTGTAAACCTCTAGGATTTACAACAGCACCAGCTGTATCTGATTTGGATGATCTTAGGCATCATTGAGACACACCTCGTGTAGTAAGCTTGGCTCGCTACACAAAGTTCCAATATTGAACAATAACCTAGTTTTTTAAAATATGTGTGTTTTTCTTCCTTTAGAAAAGCAATTTTCCCTTCAATTATTGCTTAACCACAGTCTTCTAAAAGGTAAACATGCAGCTGTTTTTTCTACACTCGATTAGGAACATTATAATTCAGCAGAAACCAGCTTGTATTTTATCTCTATCTCTTTATTTTCGCCTGCACATTAACTCGTAGTCTCAATGCACGAGTTGAAGGTTACAACCATCCTTTATAATTGGACATGATGCATCGAACGGATCACGACAAATACATAGACAGAACATGAAGGATGCACACACCTAAATTCATAAATATGTACGCGGAGACATGAATATATACATACATGCATACATAAAAATTTCCACAGATATTTATGGAGACTTCCGTTATCGCAATTATCGTTTTCGAAACTTTATCCCGGCCTTTATTTACGAAACAAATAGCCTTGTCATCAGGAACACGCCATCTATAATTCTTTGTCCTTTTGTTTCATAAACAGTTATTCCAGTTAGGCCGGCCTTGGTGCCAGGAGATAAATAAGGGGAATTAATTTGTGTCAGGATGACAGGAAAAACACGGCTCTGTTTGGCAGCACAGAGCCGGCCATGGGGGTTATTAATGGCCGGCTGCAAGGACCGTCGACGCTTTGAGGGAGGTCAGCGACGAGGGGGGAGAGTCAGGAGGGGGGGTGTGTTGGGGGGAAGTGGGGGGGGGGGGGGGAACGGAAGGGGCCCAGGCTGCTTGCATGGATAACAGGAATATGAGATCAAGTGTCCCTTCCCCAAACAAAAACAAAGAAGGAAACTCGCCTTTCAGATCTTCTTTTTGTTTTTCGGTCGCTCGCTGCCCACAAGTTCTTCCAGCTCCGACGCTCGGCCTACTCTGAAGGATCCAGGTGCTCTAAGGTTGATTAGCGCGATAGGGACGGAGCGGTTCGTTCTGCCCGTTCTGAGCTGTCGACGGTGGACGGTGGGCGACGGAGGGTCGATGCGGCTGGCAACCAGCGTTCTGTTTATAGCTCAGATCCGCGTAACCTTGGGCACCCAACACCTATGGAGAATAACAAGGTGCAGCGTGGAGGATCTTTAAGGTATACATCGGAGGAGAGCCGCAAATAAAGTTCGGTCAGGAATCACTCATGTCTGATGATATAACCGTTTATTGCATGAAACGGTGGTACACTTTAGGTCGGCAGTATGGTTCCACTCTTTTCCGGTGCTCCCTGCTGTCGGATTTAAAGCGCGACACACAGATGGCTGATACAAAATACCAACAGCACACCCACATTGGGCAACGGGGAGCACTATACAATCCCCCATGGGGCACACCAGACATATCAACCCATTGTTTAGGCTATATTCGATACAGAGCCGAACCGAAGCAGGTGGAGGCTGGGTTGATGATGGTGGGGGGGGGGGGGGGGGGAATTCAGCTGGCTGAGTTAGCCCACCCAGGCAGCGATAACAAAGTGGCCAACCACAGCCCGGCTGACCTTAGCACTGCCTAGAAGCAATCCTTCACAGTAAGTCATTATTGAGTGTGCTATTACAAGGGCAGCGCATTTGTTCGTCCTCCTTCAGACACAATGGGGGCTGTATTCCTCCCCAGTCCCTCCCCCCCGATCCGTGAGGCCGTCAAAAAGCGGGGAGTGTCGCTGCGGTTCTTTTTCTTGCGTTCGGTGAGGGGTGATTGCGAGAGGGGTAGTATTGTGACAGGAGACGTTGCTAACAAACAACGAGCTATGCAGGGGTCCTGACAAACATGTGATTATTGTTCCAGTAATTAGCGTGTACACCTCCCCGTGGTAAAGACAGCGCTGGCAATTATGGGGATGGGGTCTTTGGAGGGTTGTCTACATGTCTGCCGGGAACATAACTCGCCCAGGGTGATGCGAGGAGGGAGAAGACGATGGGGGAGAATCGGGGAGGGGGGGGAGGTAGTCTAGAGACGTGCCCCTGCGTTGAATGTATCCACTACGATGGACCAATACACAAGCTAGTTGCCGTGTAAAGAGAGCAGCTGGAGGATATATCTATGTCATTGGTTCTCAAATTGCGGCCCGCGGGCCAATGGCGGCCCGCAGAAACATTCCTGGCGGCTCGCAATGACATACAGATGTAAGTTAAAAAAAAAAATTACGTTATTATATCAATATTAATGAAAACAAAAATAAATAAATATAAAGAGAAAAGTCGACTCTCTCTAGCTTTCAATTAAATCCTGTTACATTTGTTGGTTTTAATCCGACTGTACATTACTTTGAAAGAATGAACCTCAGTTTGGTGATTTAGACCTCACTTGACCTCACTCCCAGAGGTCCGCGGTGCAATGTTTTTTTTCACCACTGGGATGCTGACGGCGTTTCCCGCCTGATTTTTTTCCCTTTGGCGGCCCTCAGTCAAATTTTGGGTTCCTAAATTGGCCCTCAGCTGTCAAAACATTGAGAACCACTGATCTATATGGATGAGATGGTTTGGGAGTGTACTGTAAGAGTCATATTGCTGCTTCCCAGACACGCGGTGTGGCCTGTGTGTTTTAAGCACAGAGCGGAGCCGGCGCTGATCAAATAATGTGTGTACACAAAGTGTTTGCCGTGGAGAATGAGGTGGATATGTGGCAGGAGGTTTTAACCCGCCCCGCCATCGCGTTTTTGGTTTTCTGTGCTGCCGAGGAGATTATGTGTATTGGCAGGGGACAATTTCACGTCTTAAAAAATCTTTTCTTCGGTCATATGAAGCACCTAAGGGGCCCTGCTAAGGGGACAGTCAAGTCAGAGTGATGTCATGGAAAATAACAAACTTTATATATGTCCTCCTGGGTCCATGTATTTTAGCAGCAACATTTTCATTTTCTAACAGGGATATTACGTCACTTCAGAGCTGAGATTTAGGCTGCCTCCCCTACTGTGTAATGTAATGCACGTTTTCACAGCTTTTGCACCTGCCTCTCTGCATAATTGATACTCACAGTTAAGTATCTTAACCTCATCTATATTTAAACACATGATTTGAAGATTCTCAGTGATTTCCTCCCTATGCTGGAAAGAGCTAGGCTTTGACAAAAGGCAGCACACGCTCAGATTTACCACCGTTTCTAAATATAAGCCAAAGTTGGTAATTGTTTCTTTGAGAGGGTTTTGAAAAACAATCCTCTGAGTAAATGGTGGCACATCATTATAGTGGGAGGTTACGGAAATAAAACAATGCCGCTTTGGCACTGTTGTGGCTCTCAGTGGGAAACAACATGCTATTTGTTCCTATCAGCCAAGATAATAGCGCTTTTGTGTTTGCAAATAGAATGCACTTAAAACCATGCTGCATATGGCTACTGTAGAATACTATGGTCTAACACACACACACACACACACACACATACATACACACACACACACACACACACACACACCAACACACACACACAGGGTCATTGTGAGGTTGTATCGAGATCCATCTCAGGCTGCAGCTACTGTGTGGTTGCGTCTTGACCACTAGGCCACTCCTGAAACCCAAGGGTCCCAGTTGCTGCTGTTGCCTGGCAACGGTTGCTGTAATTAGTGCTGCGATGTTGCGCCTCAAGGCTCTGCATACCTAATATTCTGTGTGTGGTGGGAGGACGGTTGAGAAAGATTGTTCATACTCCCCAAAACAACAACAGCAACTGCTAATACTGTTGGTTGTGGTAGTGACACAAAAACATGGAAAAAACATGCGAGGGTGAAGATGTTATATTGTTAACATACAATCAAATAGTACTAATTAAATTATAGATAATTTTTCGTTGACTGCACCGAACTTTCCTGCCAGAGAATAAGGGTGTTCCCTTCAACTCTTGGGTGAAAATACTGTTTTTACTTCAAAGTGTTTTTCGATTCAATGGAAATATCTGCACATTCCTGGGTTTAGGACAAAGTAAATCACCAGGGCTAGCATGGTAAAATGATTCTGCAATCCTTTTAATAAAAAAACTTCACACAAGGATTCGGACACCTCGGATAGAGGTCTTTGAAATTCAAATATTTCAGTGGAATGAAAACTCACTTCATGTGGCGCACATGACTAATGAAGAAGAAAACAGGCGAAAGGCCAGTGGTGGTGAACTGGAGGAGAGGGAAGGAGAGAGAGAAGGACCCACACTGTAGTCTCTGAGAAGGCAAATGGGGACTTAAATAATGACAAATTGCCACGGCCGTATTGTGGTGAAATTGTATTTACTGATGGAGGGAGAGAGGAACAGCTCATTCTCTGGAGACGGTGGTATAAATAAATCACAGGAGCGACAGAACTTCCATGGGCAGAAGGGGGGTTGGGCGGGGGGGATCGAATTAAGGCACCGCTGGGACAGGAGGGCTGACCTGCAGAAATAGCTGGAGATAGTAGAGTGAGCGGTATACAGAGATGGGAGGTAGAGTAGAAACCAACACCAAACCTACTAATTCTACTGCTAATACTAGTGCTAGTATGAGTGACTTCTGCTGCTGATACTACTACTGATACTACTACTACTTCTACTACTACTGATACTACTACTGCTTCTACTACTACTACTACTTCTACTACTGCTACTACTACTACTATTGCTACTACTATTACTACTATAACTACTAATATATTTAGATATTTAGTACAAAAAAAAAGAAGGCTAATGAAATATTTTGATTATAATATATTATTTTCGAGTATAATTCTGGGCTGATAATCATTTTTATAGGAATGACTAAGCATAATTAATACTTTTATAATGCCTAATAATACGAAATCATTCAGAAAATAAAATCCCAAAGGAAGCACTGTTAATTAATCCGATTTGTGTTTCGGATGGATGCCTGGGATTTGTTTAGCTTGTGAATAAGATTAGACACATTTTATACTGTCATCAAGTTATTTACAAGGCTTTACTTTCTAAGGGGAAACAGCCTACAAGCTGCTTAAAGTTGTAGTGAAGGCAACAAACAGAACATTCTGTTACCTATCATAGTCCTTGGCCCAAATATATATTCTTTAAACATAGTTTAACTATTTGTGCTCCACTAAAGGTGTGTATGAACGTGTTAATAGAAGCATTGATCTCGAATCCAAAGTCTGTTGGGTAATATGTGAATAGATGAGTCGGTTTATTGGCAGCCGGGCGAATACAAAGTGAGACTCCTCTGCTCTTCCCAATACGCCGCGATTCAAATGTCATTCATGAAATGGGATTTGAAGGCTATCACAGGCTTGCAGATGGACAGGCCACCTCACCTCTCTCGCTCGCTCGCTTTCTCTCCCTCTCGCGCTCTCTCTCTCTCTTTCTCTGTCTCTCTCCAGCTGCGTGTCGCTCTCCTTTTTTCCCTCTGTCTCTCTCTCTCTTTCCATCTGTGTGTCTCTCACTCCCTCCCTTTTGCTCTCTCTCTCCCTTTCCTCCCTCTCTCGCCTAAGAAGCTTAAAGGCCTCAGAAAGTATTGGCGGGTTTGCTTTAGCAGCGTGTGGCGGGATCATGTCCCAGTGACTAGAATAGATGCAGGGAGATGGTAATCACAACGTATCCAGTATCGGGGGCAATTAGGGGAATAATAACAGATTACTGGATGCAATTGAGATGTCCTGGGTAAATTTGCTGGGCACTGCCCATCGTTTGCGAATCATCCCCATCTAATGTGAAGTCCTTAATGGAAGCATTTATATGGGATATATTTAGCATGCTACAGTTTGTGTCCAGTGAACAATTTGGCATGATCGGTATATTTTTTAAAAGGCCATTTGAAGGTGGTTCCCTGAAAAAGGCTTTTAGGTTGTGCAGGCATGTGTGTGTGTGTGTGTGTGTGTGTGTGTGTGTGCGTGTGTGTGCATGTGTGTGTGTGTGTGTCTTTTGTCCCAAGATAGATTACAAGTGCATCGGCATGGGCTTGTTTAGCAGTATTTCATGACCTATGACCCATATCTGTGACCCATAAAACCTGGATGAAGCATCAGAAGGTCAGTGGTAACTCAATAAATCTCAGGTCTAACCAGGAGCACTTAACATAGGGCCACAGTGAAACAGACACAGCTCATAAACCCGGCTGCGGCACCAGAACTGACAATATTTTCACTCGCGGTGGTTTCTAAAGTGCAATTTGATGAGCAGGTCCTTGTCTCGGTGTGTGATGAAGCCATTTAGCGCTTCCCTTTATACGGGCCTGCATTAAGAGCAGCGTGTTGTTGTAACTGTTAAACTCTGTGCTGTATATAAAAAAAAGCCAACACGTGTTGTCCAATAAGTAAACGTGTTCATGTAAACCATCAAAGTACAAAATAGTTTCTTTAACTCTTTGTTGTTTTAGTTTTTTTTGTAACACAGCCACTAAGTCGCATGTGACCTTTCACAGTTGATATGTTATCATATCAAATGATATCAATAGATGGAGCTTCTATTTTTGGTCTGTTTTAGGACAGATTTTCAGAAAAGCTGAAATTGTTAGCGTATGACACACACACACGCACGCTCACACACACATCATGCTGTGACCCACATCTCTTCATAAGTGTTACCGGAACCCGCTGGGGAGATATGACTTTTCCCCACGTCTCCTCTTTTTTACCTCATTTTTATTTTCATACTGTGCTCGTGACAGCCCTGTCTGCTCGTTATTTCCGAGTCGCTCTACGGCACTCTGATTGGATCCCTCCTCCCTCTCTTGCCCCTCTTGTCTGGTCCTCCTAAAGGCCCTCTTTACTTAGAGTACGTCGTCTCACACCCCGCTGGATTGCGTTCCGTCGGAAGGTATAGCGACAATGAGCCCTCCGTCGGGGAATAGATTTATGGAGCCTAATAAAAGCTTGACCCTGGGAGCTGCATTTGCCGTTAAACATAACGTCCAGATAATTTACGGCCGGTGGATTGATGCAGGCTCACGGACCCCCCCGCGGTTCTCTCTTGTTCAATGCCAATGCAAACGATCATTTGGTTTGCCTTTACATATTTTATTTAACTTTGTGTATAATGCTTTATGATCCATTTGATTGATTAAAACAAAACAAAGGCCCGTCTCAAAGGGGATTTAACAGAATGGATACTAACACAACTGGACACTATGTGGTCAGTTTACGATTGATGTGTAAGTCAAATCAATACTTGGGCCGATATTAAATAGGCAATTTATTTACGACGGCCATATATATGTTTTGATCAAGCATGCATTACCGGCATACAATAGATACTGTATGTACATATCACAGGAAATGTATTAATTAGCATAATATTTTAATAATATTAAAATATTAAAAAATACTGCAAAGAAATTTTTCTCGTGGAAAATGCAGATACAGCATATTGAACACGAGCTATTCAGCTGTGTTTAGCTGTGTTTATCTCTGCGTGGTTTTCATTGTAAACCCTCCCGCTTGACCCTCACCCCTGCTAATTTTACAGAGAGGGTGAGAGAGACAGAGTGATACAGTGTCTGAGAGAAAGAGAGTGAGAGAGAGATAGTGTCAGAGAGAAAGAGAGTGAGAGAGAGATACAGAGAGCGAGAGAGAGAGAGAGAGAGTTAGAGAGAGAGAGAGAGAGAGAGAGAGACAGTGCGAGAGATTCCAGGGAGCGCAAGCGAAACCATCGCTCTGGCTCGTCCTTCCAAGTTGAACGAGGGCACGCCGAACTCCAAAGGAGCGGCCTCTGATTGGCCCGGCTGTTTGTTTCTTCTTCTCTTCCGTCCCAGTTGTCTCTGCCCTCCCCCGGTGATTCTGCCTTTGGTAGCGGAGGCACCGGTGTACTCTGGCTCTCACCTCGTGTGGCTCCCCCGAGGCCCCTGTGTCTAATGAGCTACATTTCCCCCTGTGAAGTGCGTGTGCTGTTACCTTGAGATAGGATGTAACTGTTTGGCTCCCGGGAGCCCCAGGGTTGCATTGAATGTAGACCCATCGCCGCGGTTACGCGGGAGTGCGCGCGGAACTGCCCTTAGCATGGGCGCTAACTTATCTTCCCGTAATGTCCGCCGTAAAGAGTGTAGAATAATGGTAATATAATGTGTTATTTTAGTATTCATCCCCCAAGCAAAGCTTTTGTAATTTGACTGGGATTATATGCCACGTTAAGGATGGCTGTGTATGGAAATGGAAATGGTGTTGATTAGTGATCGATTAATAATTAGATTGCTGAAGCACAATTTATGTATGAGTAGTCTTCTATTATTGCCCATAGATTACAGGCCACGCGGCTTAGCAATACTATCGACCATCGTGACTGTAAATATGCCGACAATGAAAGAAAAATGTACAGTATAGCCACTGGAACACATAAAAAGGCTACACAAATATTATACAGGTCGCTTTATCTTGATATATTATGAAATACTCTATCAATTTTGTTGAACTTTAGTTTGTTTACAAAGTGTGTGTGTGTGTGTGTGTGTGTAGTGTGTGTGTGGCTGAACTCTGCAATGGGAGCCACTTCATATTCTGCACGCCAGGCTTGTGTTTATGACATCCATTTTATTATTTACGATGTTTATCCTCCCTCCCCTTCACGTCTTGTATCCTTGGTTCATGAAACAAATGACATTACGACAATTATGGGAACCACACCAGGAAAGTCATAATTTCCCTAATGAATAATGGAACTAATTTGGCCTAAGGTTCTTCACATTCTCTCCTATATACTGTATATATAATACTCATGCATACAAAATCTAAACATATGTATCTATATATTTTTACATACTAATGTATACTGTACTAATTAATACTAATGTATGTATATATATACATATATACACATGCATACAAAATCTAAACAAATACTAATGCATACACACTGTACTAAAGCATTCTAATGTGTGTATATACTGTATAGATAAGATAGATAGAGAGCACATTACAATAAACACACTGAATTAAATACATTTCAAAGCTCTATGCATTGATTCTCTTAACGATATTGACCAGTGCTCCCGCCATCAAATTAAAGGGGACGAGGTGAGATCATTCTCCACGAGGATGAAAGGAATTATGCCGAGGAGCAGAGGAGGCTGTCATGTCTAGCCCTGACACTGGGATTGCTGAATAATGCACAGCCGCAGTCTGAAAATAACCCCCGTACTCTGTTCTCCTCTCTACCCCGCTACCTCTCTCTCCCCCTCTGCCTCACATGGCAGTCTGCCTTCGCAGTAACACACTTTCATTCTGAATAAAATATGCCAGCTCCCTCACAGGCTCAGCTGTTGACATATTAATTGATTTCATTTTTTTTCTCCCCCCCCCCACTCTTTAAAAACTTTGGTGTGTTGTTTTGTTTGGAGCGCTGGGCGCAACACGGACAGCCACGGGGTTGACTCCTGGGTCATCCTCCGCACCGTGGGGTGCGCCGGCCGTCCTGCCTCAGTTCCCATGCCAACGGGTTGTGCAGCGCCGCGTTGTGAACGGGCGCATCCATGCGGATGTGTGCGTGTGTGTGTGTGTGTGTGTGTGTGTGTGTGTGGGCTCTTGTCGACGGTGTATCATGCACGGCCGGACCCCGCCTCCCACTCCTCGACTGTTGATTGATCGGGAGATGTTGACGGACGGCGGCGTTTGATTGGCCCGGCCCTGTTATCTGTAGTGTAGCCCCGGACCCCCCCCCCCCCTCTCTCTCTCTCTCTCTCAATGGGCGGACAAGATTAGAATGCATTACTGTCAGAGAGGGCAGGGCGACCCGCGGGCGGAGCCGTGCCCGCTGAGTGTTAATGACTCAGACTGGGCCTCAGTCCTCGCTGGTTCAGGTCATGTGCTTCTGACAAACCACGGAGCCACCGGCATCCAAATGAGGCCTGTCTGGTCTTGTCTGGTGTGTGTGTGTGTGTGTGTGTGGGGGGGGGGGGGGGGGGTTAACACAGCTGATTCAAGGTGAGGTGTGCTGTGTTACAACTCGGCCATGGATTTGGGTTCGTGATAAGTGGGATTAAAAGTGAGACGGGGGTCTCGTCGGTTCGTTGGTTTCTTATTGGTGGGGATTTGAGGTTGGTTTTAAGGGGCCATAAATCCTATGCTTTATTCTTACTAGCAGCCCAATCTCGGCCCTTTACTGTGCACTCACGCTTATTGGATCCATGTGGGTGTTGCGTATGTTTTTTTTTATTTATTTTTTTTATCGGTGAGAGAGAGTGAATCTCCCCAAAATAAGTCCTTTCTGAGGTACATGAGGATTGAGGGAGGGATAATTCAATCATTAATGCGCAGGTCTTTAATAAGCACCCCGGGGAGTAGTAATATCCAGGTAATACCGTGCATCAGGGATTGCTCACTTGACAGGCTGACTGGTGAGAGATGGTGGAACGAGAGTATGCTCAGGGAAGGAAAAAAAAACGACGCAACGCTAACAGCCAAATGCTGTCACCTTTTGTCACTTCCCATTTAAAGTTGTCTTTCCTCGAGCGTTGTGTGGAAACATGACATTGGGGCACCAGCCTAATGTTTTCTACAGTCCCTCTTTAAAAAATATATTTTGGAACTTTTGTTTGGTGTACATAATTCAAATGTTCAACCAATAATATATCAACTTTGATAACGTAAAAAATAATAAAATAAATAACTACATTTATTAGAAATATTTAAATCAAATACTCTATTAAAAGCATATTTTATGCATTGTGAGTAGAGCAGTTTAATTGATTTTAAGTGTGTTGAAAATCTCACCTGCCCGTTTCAACAGTTTTTTTCCAAGTTCATTAAAATGATCTCCAATCTGCCGCTACACCCTAGAGTTGTTTAAACGTAATCTTCTATCATGAATGATGGGTCGAGCAGGATGTATTAGTTATAAACCCAAACAAGAGCTTAAAAACAGTTGGTAGAGTTCCAACAGTTGGCGCTCTCTAAACATATTAAATATCTCACTCAAGTATGAGCTTCCAAAGGCTGTCTTTTATTTTGGTTTTGTGCCTTTTCTTCTATATCTATTGGGATAAGCAGTGAATGATTATCTCTGGATCACGTCTGACTAGCTAACTACTTGGTCTTTGGCCTACACCGAGATTGCACAGTGAATCAGATTTAGCTGCAGCTATTAATGGATCACCTTTTGTAATTATTAATGTAGAGATATTTATTCAGAAATGAAAATTAAACAAACAAACACATTGACAAAAAACAACAGTTTAAACTTGAAGCTACTACTACCTGTCTATTTTCCACGCAAGTCATTATCATTTGTACGTCCAAGATGTATGGACATACAAGTATCCTCTGGGACAAGAACAAGGAGGACAGCAGACCCCTTTGGCAGAGGCAAAGGGACGGAGGGAGAGAGAGAGAGGGAGAGAGAGGGAGGGAGAGAGAGAGAGAGAGAGAGAGAGAGAGAGAGAGAGAGAGAGAGAGAGAGAGAGAGAGAGCGGTAGAGGGAGAGGTAGAGAGGTACAGAGAGTGGTAGAGAGAGGTAGAGAGACAGGGAGAGAGAGGGAGAGAGAGAGAGAGGTAGAGGGAGAGGTAGAGAGGTACAGAGAGTGGTAGAAAGAGGTAGAGAGACACAGAGAGAGAGGGAGAGGGCGAAGGAGAGAGTGTGTGTGTCATAAACATGCATGCATACGTGTCATATAATGCACATCAGTTGTGGCTACTGAAACACACACAATTATGTGTCAGATGAAAGTGACATAACGCCTCCGGGGCGGTCTGACGTATGGCTGCAAAACAATATTACGAGACAATTACATCATCCTTTGGGGGCTCTGTGTTTGTGTGTGTTTGTGTGTGTGTGTGTGGTGACCTGGGAGTGCAAATAAAAAAATCGACTGCTGCACCTAAATGACGTTATTATATTTCCTCACAGCTCTTGTATTATCATGGAAGAAAAAAAAACACCTTGGTAACATCGCCGTTCTAAAATAAATCAGTGCCATGGGATTGTGGACGGCAGAAGATGGTCGGAAAAACACCAGAATAGCATACATTGTACCGAGTGAGCTCCATAGTTCAAAGGTCTGGGACGTGTGCTCTAGCGTCTCTTCGTCATTTGGAATGACAGCGGACAGCATTCAGTGTGATTTGAGGGGGCTCGCTCTCCTCTCCTCTGCTCTGAGGAATACGGGAGCGGGACTGAGGCGCACCGCTCGCCATGATAAGAGTGCTCTCAGGAAGCGATGCCCGCGAGGCAGAGACAGCTGATGTCGGCGATGGTTTGATGAAGCCATCCCAACAGAGGGCAGACATCCACGGCGCCGGTTTGATCCTGGGATGATGGTTGTGATATCCAGACTCAAGACACAGCGATGAACCGGGGATGACATAGTTTCTAATGTGCTTTCGGATACCTCTCTGTTCTTTCGCATTGCGCGTGCACGCGCGTCGGTAAAATGTTTTTTTGACGGGGAAAATAGAAAGCGTTTGAGGAGTCGCGAAGGTTCACTTTGCTAACTCTGAACGTGCCGTCGCTTGTTTCTTGCCCTTTGAGCTTCCGTGTTGTTGTGCTCCGTAAGAAATAGGCTGAGCTTTGCCAGCAAAAAACGGTCTTGATCATAAATGTTTCAAAAAGGAGAACATGAAATGTACCCTGCTATAAATATTATGCATATTCCCACATGGAGTGCACTTCAGCTCTGAAATAAATCTGTACATGTTATCCTCTTAATTTGATTGAGGGAGAAAGAGAGGTATACAGGGCCAGAGAGATGGACAGAACGAGAGAGAGTGGCAGAGAGAGAGACAGAGACTGAGGGAAAGAGGATGAAAGCGTAATGCCACATATTGAATAACACAAATTTTCAATCACCAAAAAAGAAAAGCCCCCTGACTACCTTGCAGTGAGAGCCAGTACTTCAGCGTGAGCCGCCGGCTAACGGCATGAAAAGCTAGCGTCTTTCTGTTCGTAATAAGAACCTCTAAAGCAGTTCCCTGTGTCTCGCATTAGGTCGAGCGACTCTCACTCACACGCACACACCATGCCGGCTGTAAGGCTGACCGTGTCACATTCTGCCTGCGAGAACTCTCCGTCTCTGGATTCATACCCCTGGTAATCATCCCCATCCCCGGAGCCAAGAACCACAGGAATATTCCCTCCATTTTCCACTCGCTTTCTTTTTCTTTTTTAAATTGGCTGCACCCCCTCCCTTCCCTCCCCCTCCTCCCCCAAACTACCTCCTCTACCATTGAGTGTGGGCTAGAGTGTGAGTCTAGTCAATGAGAGTCTCATCCACCACCCGTGGCTTTCTGGCATAATGAGTCACATGGTGGGCTGGGTGGTGGTGGTCTCTTGGGGGGGGGGGGGGGGGGGCACGCAGGGCACGGTCTCGGCAGAGCCGCCCGAGGTGTGGTGTCAAATGGATGTACCAGTCACCTGGAGACCCTCACCAGCGCCTGATGAACGCATCGGAGCGTTCGCCGGCACCACGGAGGGCCGTGACCTCTGGATAGAACACAGCCGCGCTCGTGTGGGCTAATGGGCACGTGCACAACACACACACACACACACACACACACACACAATTCTGCACACACGTACGCCCGCATGCGCACATTTATTCGGACTTACACTTATCGCTTGCACTCGCGGCCTTAGGTTTCTCACACAAGGAGACACACACAGACACATCCCCTGTAAAATGCATGCACACACGCACGCACACACACACACATACACACACACGGCCCATGCATAAACATATTAACGTGCACATTCACGCATGCTTACGTAAACATATTTACGCACACACTCGCATGCATAGTTGCAGACACAGGCGTGTGCAACCCTTGAGACCCCAGGTGATGAGGTTCTTATGCACGGGGCTCGTGAGTGTGTGTTTGTGTGTGTGCGCCCCCAGCTCTGTCTCCGGATGTTAAGCCCCTCATCAAACACCCGGCTCGTTCCCCTTGAACCCAGCGCGCTCCCAGACATGTTTCCTAATTCATTTGTTTAGCCTCAGCAGCATCAGGTGGATCCAACTGCCCTTCTTTATTGCTGCCACTAAATGCTTTTTCCGTGGCAGTCCTGTTTATGAAGGTAAACATTTCGCCACGTGTCCGTGATGGGCTGATGCTGGCAAAAAAAAAAGGCAAACGCGTCAGAGATCATATGTAACCGGCTGACAAGTGTCACTCAATTAACCGTCTAATAATCTCATCAGAAATGTGGAAGTGACAAACAAGGCCGGGGCTCTGCTTTCTGCCAAACCCATTAGGTTAATCAGGGTAAAGCACGCCATGTCCTTGCCTACATTTAATTGCCAGTGATGTCTAAAGCCATCGCAAATATAACAGACTGCAGTGGGTTCTTTTTTTCTACTCCTCCTGTTTCTTCATTAACCTTAGCCGACCCCCAGACGTGAAAGCACACTGACGCGGCCTTTGGTGTCTCTTCATTACGGTTTCACTACGTTGTGTCACTTTTGTGAGGGCCTTGTTTTTTTGGTTCCTTGTCTTGTCATAACAAAGGCCTGAGCCGCGCTTGTTCGTTGGTGTTGTGTGTTGTACGTTGTGATGGCGAAGGAAAATGGCCTTTTAGTCTTTGGATTGAGATCGACTGAGAACAAGCTGTGTCATGTATGCTAGCATGTGTGTACTGATAATGGGTGAGGGAACTGTCTTGTACAAATACACAACAGCGTATACACAGAAAGTATAAATTATCTTTCTATTATCTATTATTAAAGTGTCAAAGGTAGGCTACATAATGGTCTCAAATCAGATTTAAAATAAGGTCTAAAGTCTGGAGCTCAAAACTGGGTGTACGAAGCATGTCGCTTTAAGGTTGTATCAGCGATTCTAGGAAACATAAATCATCACATTCATCTGATCTTTCCTCACGATCCGCTAGTTGCCCGCCCCAGAAGCAGGCAGTCAAAAAACAAAGTCCCTGTAGGCAGCCTATGCTCTGAGATCGTACACAAAAACAAACGGTACTATTAACCACTCAAAACCAAAAAGAAATAGTTTTCTAACCAATCACTGACAAGGGGCGGGTGTTGTGGGGGTTTGCGCTGCATTCAAGATAGTTTTTACTGGCCGCACGAAACACGGAAGGGAGGGGCGTTATTGGCGAACACAAACCCAGCCAACACTAATAAAGTGTCTATAAAGTGTCTTCTGAAAACTTCACCCACACCTAGTCATGCCTTTCCTTCGTAAGGATATACCTATCGCAAAACAGGAAACGAGGTGTAACTCCGCCCCTTGCCGTCGTTGGTTTCCGGCCCGGGCTCTGTGCTGCGTCAGCCGCTAGGAGCTCTGCTGTATCGCAGTACGACTTCTGCATCCGAGGCCAGCTCCATCATGAATCCAGTACAACTGGTGGTGTGTGTGCTGTTGTCGTTTGCAACCACTCCAGCCTCCGCTGTGACAGTTAGGGAGCGACCCGCAAGCCAGGTGGGTGCCCCCCCCCCCCATTCCTCCCTCCCCCCTGCACCCGTCTGCCAGTTACATGCTGATATTGCACTTTCCCCGAGCAGACACCGGGATTGAAGGTATACAAAGTGCAAATCAGTCCACCCCCCCTTCCCCGTCTCGGCTGGCGAGGATTCATCTATCTGTCCGTCACTCTATCCTACAACCAATCCCCTTCCTATTTATTCATAAATCCAACTTGCTTTCTATTCATTGAAGCTCGGCTATGTCGCCGGGCCCTCTACAGAGGCTTCTTATTCGCTGCAACAACACGTACGCACGCACGGATGCACACACTACCGCACACAAACACCCAGACTCTCGGTAAAAGATTGCGGATGGGCGTCTTGACATTTTGTAAAGGTGTCTAATGCTCCTATAAGCCTGGCGACGCGCTGACTGATGTTACGGGGGGAAATTAACAAATAAACAAAAAAAGCTAGAAAACATTTCTCCCTGAGCAACGCAGAAAAGGGCTCTCCGAATCTTTATTCAGTAGTGTAGGAGAGAGAGAGAGAGAGAGAGAGAGAGAGAGAGATAAAACGAGAACGTCATTGTATCCCAACTTTAATGCATCACCAAACACCTGGCTTCGCCCGGGTGTTTGGCTGTGCGATCAGACGTGGGTAAGCCGTCCCTTTGACTCCGTCCCCGGATTATTATCAGCGGCGAATAAATACACACGGCTGTACGAGGACGCCGGGAACGGCACGCTCGGGGCCGCTACGGAGACGACAACGGCAGTTTCGGGGCGCAGCGCTTTTGTTTTAAAGTTTTCGCACCTACGCCTCTTTTGTTTTTTTCTGCACTTACCGGGTGACTTATGTGCCGCCGGGGACGCTGGCACCCTGGAGGACGTTTGTGTTTGTGCCGGACGTTTTTCATCCCGGCGAGGTGTCAGGCCCGGCTGATATAGTGCCACCGGATGGCCCTTGGATTCAGGGCGGGGTGCATTGTTTTACCGTTCAATATCACCCCGCGGGCGCCGAGACCACCCCACCGCCCCTACCACACACACACACACACACACACACACACACACACACACACACACACACACACACACACACACACACACACACACACACACACACACACACACACACACACACACACCACGCCGCTGTTTGTTTGTTTTAGAGGCGGTCGGCTCCGTCATCCCGAGCCCCCGCCCCGCTGACAGGAGGGCATATTTTCTGGGGGCCCGTGGAGGATAACTCCTTCTTCCTGTCTGATGATGTCAGCACCGGGCTCCGTAGCGTCCGGGCTCTGAACTCTTTATGGTATATATACGCCCCCCTTTGCTCATCCTGCTGTCCCTCGTTCTCCATCTTCACCCCCTCTGTGCTTTGTTTTTTTTCTCTCCCTTTCTCTCTGACTTCCTCCCTCTCTCCCTTCTATATCTTTCAAGCTATTAGTGATTGTTTCTCTCGCGCTCTTGGTCTCTCTCTCTCTCTCTCTGTCTCTCTCTCTCTCTCTCTCTCTCTGTTGCTCTCTCTATGTCTCTCTCTCTCTGTCTCTCTCTCTCTGTGTCTGTCTGTCTGTCTGTCTGTCTGCCTGTCTGTCTGTCTGTCTGTCTGTCTGTCTGTCTCTCTCTCTCTCTCTCTATGTCTCTCTCTCTCTCTCTCTCTCTATGTCTCTCTCTCTCTCTATGTCTCTCTCTCTCTCTCTCTATGTCTCTCTCTCTCTCTCTCTCTCTATGTCTCTCTCTCTGTTGCTCTCTCTATGTCTCTCTCTCTCTCTCTATGTCTCTCTCTCTGTTGCTCTCTCTCTCTCTCTCTCTCTCTCTCTCTCTCTCTCTCTCTCTCTCTCTCCCCTCGCTCTCTCCCCTCCCTCCCATCTTCCCCGGTCTTCCTGCTCATGTGGCCCCCCAGTGCTGACAGTGAGCTGTGGTCTGCAGGCCCCGGGCAGCAGACTGTGGACACGGGCTGCATGCTAAGACCGGCCTGGAGAGCAGGGGGTTAGGGGAGGAACCGGGGCCACGGCTCCCACGGGTGACCTTGTGGGCTGGAGGCAGGGACAGCATTAATTGGCTGAGTAGCAGATTATAAATAGAGATCTATATCCCCCTTGTTCCATATGCCAATGGAGTATGGAAGGGCTCCAATGGAACCATTGGAATTCAAGTGACTCCCTTTGGCACTGAATCTAAAGCAATAGTATCACCGTACTTGGCACTGCGTGTTCTTAATCCATGGTGTGTTTGTTGTTGTTGTTGTTTATTTGTTTTCACTGTCTCCCCCCCCCCCTACCCCACCCCCTTTACCAGCACCACCGCCCCTTTTCTTTCATTTTTGCTTAAACAGTGGCTGAGCATTGGCTATGGGTAAGGGAATCCATGTCTCTGGCACGCCATCACAGAGTGGATCCTCGCTCTTTTATCCAGGGCCTTGGGGGGTGGGAAGCTCTGGGTGCACACCGTCTCACAGGCAGAAACGCATGCACCGTCGACGGCATTAATCCACAGTGTAATTGGCCGGCGCCGCCAAACAAGCTGACGTTCACACACACAAAGCACGCACAATGGGAAGCCTGACCCGCTAATGCTCCGCATTCAGTGATTAAACGCAACGACATGGCTGAACACAGTGGATCAGGGAGGGGGGGCGACGGTTTGGGTAGGGGGTTACCCACACGCCATCCAAGTCAACGCAGCAACACGTAACATATTCCCGATTCAGTGGGACTGACTCTGGTTAAAGGCCATTGTCATTCATAATGCGTGTACATGTGGCGCCATTCATGCACACAAATCCAACTTGGCCCACCCCTCGTTCAGATGGAGCGTTTTAATTAAACATGAAAAGACTAAGTTATCCCCCATAATATGTTTCCTTCACCCTTTGTCTTTGCCGTTGATTTAATTGCCTCGTATTGTCGTCCTCGTCGCGTGCTACAGCCACGGCTGCGGCAGGAGAGAAGTCCTGACTCCTGCGTAGGTGAAGACAGACGCATCAAGCACCACTGTTATAATGGGAAAATTTATTAGATAAGTGTTGGGGAAAGCGGCCGTAAAATATTAATAAGGAGGCCTCCGGTTTTGTGCATAGGCTGCAGCTTTCAGCCATTAAAGCTCTTATGGCTCGGTCCTAAGGACTCGTGGCAGTGCCGGCCCCGACTCCGTGCTTGTGTTTCAATTAGCCGGGGCACCGGGAAACCTGCGCCCACACAAGGCCCAGGCCTCGGAGAAAGGCAGCGCAATTACGTTTACAGTAAAGGGGACACACTATTAATCTTTAATTAGGTGCTGAAACGGCCTTTAAATCAATTTTGTCCCCGTTTTTCCGAAGACGTATTTTTAGCGCCGCTATCTCCCTCAGAGCGAGTGCACCGGCTGTTCTATTGTGAGCCTCGAGGAGGGGGACCTCTCCTCCCCGCCATGTCCCTTCAGAGGGGAGAAATAGGTGCGTGGTGATGCTATAGTGCACCCACCACGGCCCTCATTCTCCTCGGGAATGAATCAATGCGGTGTCAGTCTGGTGGCAGGGGTCCTTCCTGGCTGCTGACTCAATGGCTATATTTACGACCGGAGGAAGCCATCATGCACTGTTTTGCTCGCCCTCTCGCCATAAAGTACCACCGATCCCGGTGTCAGGAGCGGAGAAGCCTTGCTCCCCGCCCCCCTGCCCGCCCCCTCAACCAACATAACACGATGACACCAACAACAACAACAACAACAACAACAGCTACACAACATCACTGCAAATCGGCTGAGGCAGAAGTGGCTGCGGCTGCATTCCCTCCAGCGCCGTGTTCCCGGGGTCCTCACAAGTCTCCGGCGGAGCGGCTCGGCTGCATTCCTCCGTTGCGATCACAGTAATGAACGGGGGAGGGGCGGGGGGGGGGGGGGGAGGGTGGGTGAGGCGGCACAGCCGTCTGTTCGGATTGATTCTCCTAACATCGCAGCGGGGCGTGTGTGACTGGTGTGGCAGTTTGGATGTGAAGTCATGCCCTTCATCATGTTTGAATACCCACCCATCATGACATCATCATGATCACCCCCCCCCCCCCCCCCCCCCCCCCCCCCCCCCACACACACACACACACACACACACACACACACACACACACACACACACCCTCTGGTCTTGGTTCCAACTGTTTGCCTTTGGCTCCACGAGGGAGTTCTCGCTGGATTTCCAGTAGCCCCCCAGACCCCATTTGATGTGGTGCTAACCTACATTGCTGTGTACAGTTTCTGCTGCACCATGATTGACAATATCTGTCCCCTCTTCTTATTCAAAAGGCAGTGGCTTGTCCCCTGTCCCCACCCATTTGATCAATCCCAGTGAATTGACATGGGAGTTAAACTAGGTGTGCTATGGATCCAATCCGTTTTGTTTTAGCCGCAATTTATCTCCCCATGTTTATTTTGCAAGCGGAAGCAAAAACAGATAATTGTGAAAAAGTGCCCGCGCAGCAAACTCCCCTGACACAATGTTTTACCTTCCCGACGGTCGCTGCTGTTTGACTGACAAACAATATCAGGCTCCTATTTCTCTCTGCGCACTCGCTTGCATATCCGATGCATGGTATACATCGTGGTGAGCGGTGGGTGCCATTTTGTTGCGCCCTCTGCTTAATGCCCCGCCCTCGCCCCCCCCCCGCGGTGCCCTGCGTCTCTGGATGGGAGCTGATGACCTGTGGCCGTGTCACAGCCGAGCGCCCTCTAATCCATCAGTAGCCTCAGCTGAGCAGAGGCCATTAGCCTCACTGGAGGGTCTCCAGCCTATCCTTGGAAATAGAGTCGTCTGTGTTTTTCTTTGCACAACATTTGCATGGCCTTTGCATTTGCTCTTTTTTTTTTATTTATTTTTACTTAGCGTTTTTTTTTTATTATACTCCTGCCAGTGCCTGACATTTCTGTCCAGGAAAAAAAACGTTCACTTCATCGATTGCTCCATCCCCGCGTCCCCATCCACATCTGTCCGACAAATGTCATTTATTTGTAAAACGACGACGCAGGTAAAAAAAAAAAGGAAAAAACAGGGAAATCAATGCTGGCATCAGACACTATAAACCAGGGATAATCAATCAAACAAGATTAAAGCCCAGACCTTTTCCCTTACCCTGCCAAACCATCAGTCCCGCGTTTGCTCGTCTTTCTCATGTGATTATTCCAACGTCAGCCGACTGCCCCCCCCAGCATCAGGGCCTGGGTAGCGCCGGCCAGAGGGGGGCCAGATCCAGTGAGCATCCAGGGGTTAATCCGCTGTGATGGCTCCAGGAGGAGCGCACCGGCACGGCTGAGTGAACATCATGTCACAGCACAGAGAGACTCCCCTCTACCACACGCACTGGGCCTCCCGCTCACCTCCATCACGCTACCACAAAGCACAATACAGCCGGGGACAAATGCTTTAAAAGCACCGCTTCTCTTTCTGTGTCTCGTTGCACCCCTCACAATCCCACCGGGTACCTTGAGCACTGTGATACCTGGGTGAAGTGATTCCTTATTGGCGGGCAGTAACGGCTTGCTAGAGAGCGGACCGGCCGCAGAAATGTCAGAGGGCGGTGGGTGTTAGCCGGGCTGGAAACCCGGCGCAGCGGAGCTCTGCGTTTGATCCCCGCCGGCTCCTCTTCCCATCTGCCCGCACGTCGACCGACGTAAGTGGACGGCTGTCAGCTCCTGGTGGCGGCAGCACGCGGGCTCTTTGCATAACCTCGTCCCGCACCTCGTGTTTGCACTGAATCGCTCCTTTCTGAACACCTGGTGTTGCAGCCTCACCAGAATTAAGTCCGCCAGCGATTCTAGCCCGGCTATTTAGATCTGCATAACTCAGATCAGATGCTCGGTCGTTAAAGCCCGGGCCAGCCGTTCTTTACTGTGCATTAGTGTTTTAGGGTTTACCTCAAATAAATAACAAGGCTGTGTGTGGACACAATGAAGGCAGATTTAGGCAAGACGGATTACATGTTTTTCCTTAAACCTCGCTTCGACATCTCTTTAAATGTGTTTAAAACACTGGGAATCTGTGTCAGAGCGTAAGCCTCTGTGTCACGTCGTGACACAAAATGGTCACGTCGTGTCCATTTTGACAGGGAAAACGTGGCGGCGGTGTTGCGCATCTCGCACATTAAAATAGGTGACGTGCCTCGCTGATGTTCCTAATGAGCAGTGCCTTGTGCTCCCAGCCATCCCATAATCAAATTTGCTCATGGCAGAACAGACCGGAGTGGTTTGGCAGAACATCGAGGCATATGGCGGAAGCAGCCGCGGTTTCCACGGCAGGTGGCGGCGTGCGGCGGCGAGGAAGAGCTCTCTGTCACCCCCGGCTGCAGCCCTCAGAAAAAAAGTGCAAGAAAAGGACTTTGCAGAAAGAGGCAACAAAAAAAAATCGGGGGAAAAAAATAAAGAATCCGTTTTTTTGTTTTAGATACCACTCTTGTCCCTGCCAGGGTGCTGATTTACTTGTGTGTATCTGTCGCCAAGTTGTAGTGAAACGGCTGCAAATGTGATTACTCATATTTTCTTTATCGCCCCTGATCCCTGATCTGGGTGAGTGTATTCCGAAAAACATGTTTTTTGGCAAGGTTTGTCGAGAGTGGAGCCTAGCTCAAGTTTCTGCGTTTTTCTGGGCTGGTGCCAACAATGGAATGGGAGTGGGGTGAAAATATTCAGTTATTGATACTGCACCACTGGAGACATTAGAGTACATAATAGAAATACACTTTATAGGGAATGTAATGAAGGTAAATAATAACCGCATATAGGGACAAAAATACCATTTAAGAATATTTCAGTAATAATATGTTAAAATTTACGTGGATAAAAAAAGATGAAGAGGTAGGTGGATATCAAATCGTATTATTTATTCAAGTTAAAGGTGTTATTTGCGTGTCAGACAACATGCACAAACAGAAACTAATGAATATGGCCTTTGATGATAGTAAAGATTATTATAGCATTGGTCACCGTATAATTGCAGCATCGGCCTATAATAATAGCATTGGTCATACTATAAAAATAATATTGGTCAGCCTTTATTAATAGCATTGGTCTGTAATAATAGCATTGGTCAGCCTGCAATACAGAGTGTCACATAATGTATTTGTGGTTGCCAAGAACAAGAAATGGACATCACAGCGCATACGTTAGCGCATACATTATAAATGTATGCGCATACATTATAAATGTATGCGCTAACATTTATAAAAAAGTAAAAGAAAACATCCGAGAGCAATGAAATTAAGGGACTGGTTACGAGTTAAAGAGCGATATTCATTATAAATGTAATGCACTTTGCTCGTTTAAAGGATGAAAGTACAACTCACATCATGGAAATCTTGTTAAGACCAAACTCCAAGTCTCCAGTGCACAGTCCAGAGAAAAACACACGGTTACTCTGTTCTTTGAATTAATTTAAAATGTGTATGTTCCATTGTGCCTTGTTCTACCCGGCACTCGATTGCTCTCTAAAACAAATCAAGCTATGTGCCTTCAACTATATTATTTCTACTTTGTTGTGTTTTTTAGACATTTAGGTTTTCACAGTTTCCAATTCTCCCACGCATTCCCCTTTACTCGTTCAGCATACGATGGCATATCTTCCTAGCATGTCGCTAAGGTATGTTTAAGTTTAACCCACCCCTCCCCTCAAGGTATTCTCCCAACAGATCAATAATGCCACTAAAAAGGAGCAGCTACTGTAACCCAACAGCTGGATTCTTATAAAGCTCCTGTAAGCATGCGCTTCGATTCCTATAGCGATTCCTTTACCTCAACAATCTACCCAACGTCCTCTGTTGAAGGGCTGGGTGAATGTAGCGTTACATTTGCTTACAGATTCCGGTGAATGTCAGGAAGTAGCAGATTTTAATTGGAAGCAATGCAACTCGCTCAGTCTTTTGCAAATTGCCTGTTTGGGTTATTGACATAGCCGGCAATGAGCAGTGAATAATATCACTGCCCCTCCGATCACTGCTTAGTGATCATTTGCGTACAATCCTCTAAGCACAGGCGTCAACAACGCCAAACAGAGCGCTAGTAAGAGACACAAAACAAAACAAACAAACAAACAAGCACTCCGCAGACTGCCTCTCCACGTATTTATCTAACTTAAGAGGGGAATTGAGAAAAATAAAATCTCCTCCTGATCCTCGTTTTCTTTCCCCCTAACCATTCCGTCTCTTTGGTTCTCTTCTCGCCTTTTCCCCGGTGATGGACGCTGATCTTTATCAAGCTCCCGTAGCCTTGACTCCCGTCACCAGCGCGCGCTGCCACCCTCCCCTCCATCACTTAGGCTTGTTGACAGGACTCTGGCAGCTGGACACCCCATTATGAAATGACCTTGGTCCCGACGTCAGCAGGGAAGAACCATAACGCCGCCCAAACAGTAAAGCCACGGAGGGGAGTGTCACACCTCCCCCAACGTAGGTCAGCATTTTTCTAGATAGACGTCCTCTCTCCCCCCCTCGTGTGGATGATGAACAGTTTCCTAAGAGGATTTGGGCGGGGGTGGGGGGGATGTGTTTGTACACAACAGGAATCCCTGCAAAGCATTGTGGGCGATTGCGTAGTCAATGCAATTAGATTGATGGACGGACAGGATGCAACAATAGAGCTGTTCTGAGGTGCATTAAGGGGAATTGGTAATTGTGTGTCTGTTTCGCACACTCTGGTTGATGTGGCTATCGAGTGGGATTATGCGCGGATACATTTATCAGGCTCATTGTTTGTCTTCAGACAAACAATAAAAAAAAAAAATAATAATCAGAAACTCACCTATTTCTCTGATCTATTAGACCTAGATCTATGAAACCATATCTACCAAGTTCTAATACTCATCGAAACGTGTCAGCACGTCCTAATTCCATTGAATTAGGGAATGCAAGACTGACATACTAGGTATTCATATCAATACTACGATTGATAACATCTAGTTGAGGGACCTTTAGCTGAAGGATCAATTACTTTTCCCCATCACTTGTTTTGCCGTTAAGTCACCATTTCTATTGAAAATGATATACGTAACACAAAAACACTGCACATTTGATATCAAGCAGCATGAACTTTTAAAACGAATGTGTCTTCTCAGCGATGCTCTGCGTTCTCAGCTAAATGCCAGGGCGTCATTAAACATTCATATCGCCGTACGAATCATAAACGTGAACTATGCCTGCCGCACGGAAAGACTCACTAACAACAATGAGTCCCTTCCTTATTAGAAGGCGTGTGGTACGCCAGAGAAATAAACATAAACACAATGAAAAGCTTTCCAAGGTGGCGCCGGTGACCTTGCCAAGCAAACCACTGAGGTGTGCCTGTTTTTCGCCGTCACGCTTCGCCGTCCTCCAGCACACTTCTCATCCACGCACGGCTCTAAACAGGGAACTATGCGACGCAATGTACCGTGAACTCATTTCTTTTGTTCTCTCCATCGGGGAATAGGCCCATATAGGCTTTTGTTTCAAACCTCTGTTTGGAGTGATAGAACGGCTTGCATCGAAGCACCCAACGTGTAAAATGCGCCGCTGGAAACGCTCTGTGGGGTGTTTTACCTGGTTCTGTTATTGTATGGGGTTGAGTGGAGAGTGAGGAGTGAGAGTTGGCACGCAGAGCCAATGTTCTTTTGGATTCAGGATACGTTTAGTTCAACTTCAACTCATCGCACTTGACAGAGCCAGTTCTGACAGGCAGGCCATTTCACCAAGTGTCTTAGTGTGCACTTCATGGACGCGCTGAACGATCAGATCATGCCGGCTCCGCTTGCAGAACTGGAAAGACCGGTAGTGTTTTTCCACCTGAATATTCAGATTGTTTTGGAAGATATGCTATAGCTTGTGCAGATACATATTGTATGAAATGCAAAGTCCAGAATTGCTGACATCCTATCTAGGCTCTTTCACTGATATGCATTTTTAAATCCATGGGTATCAATCGGTTTATCCTCAGTTTGCTGTTCTATACATGTCTTGGGGTGTAAGCACTTATAAATTTCCTGCTTGATTTTGGAATCCCAGATTCGATGCTTTAAGTACGTTTGCCAGTGTTGTGATAGGTAACCATGATGCAATAGTGCATTTCCGTGGGAAGATTCTGGCCTGCCTGTAAGCGGTTCATAATGCAACGATTTGCATCTTTCCAATTTAATACAAACGTATGTTGTTGTTGTTGTTTGTGTTAAACAACATGTGATAGTGGAACATTTTGTCTGAATAAGTTAGCCTCCCCTTTCGGCTATAATTATTTTCAGTATTGTACATTAAAATTTGCCAACCAGATAAGATAGTCAGCAGCAGAGTTAAGGTATGTTCAGAGAATTAACCCCTATACCTTTTTCTCGTGCGGAACGGTAGTGAATACATTAGCGGGGTAAATAAAGGATGGAGGATGGTGTCTGAGCGTGTGTTGTGCGTTCTAAGGGTTGTAGGCTGTGTCCGATTGGCATTGGATCTCTGGGAGTTGGGTACTTGGAATACAAAAGAAGCTGAGAGGCACAGAACGCATCGGGAGACACTCTGTCCATGTAATTAGCTCCCGTGCTCAATCAGTGAGTTATCCATGAGTAGCACACTGCAGTGCCTCTTGACTCTGTTTTCCTCCAAAGGTATGTCCGCATCGTGTGTGGGATCCTAAGTAAATTGGGAAAGCCGTATTTGAGAGAGAGAGAGAGAGAGAGAGAGAGAGAGAGACTCTTTGAGACAAAAGGCTTCCGTAATTTGGATGCAGCAAGAGTGACCAAGGCTATAATTTGCCTTCTTGCTTCCTTCCTGATTTTCAATTGAGGAGCATTTTTGGTAATACTAGTCCTAATTCAAAGATCAAACAATCATTCCATGTATCAATACAACAGATTGTAACGTATGAACCCTGTTCAGACAGCTGCTGAAATACCGCCTTCAAATCCTAATAACGTCCACGATGGCTCGGTTGAAGACAAAAAAAACGAGTAACCTTTGGAATGAGCGCCGGATCGGCCTAACAATAAGCTGCGACATCGCGACAGATGACAGTTCCATGAACAAGATAAGTCCCTGTGATCCCCGGTGCTTCGCATGTAAATTAATGTGCAAATGAAGTTGCAACAAAAACATTAATATCCAAAGGCTGTCTACTTCTTTTTTTGATGAAGAAATTGATCTCCCCATCACCTTAAGGCCCTCGCCGTTATCCTGCGGATTTATGGCACAGAAATGAATTTGGCTTTAACTCCCGCCCCAGTGGATTATGCGTGCATGCCTCACGTCTTTCCTTTTTTTTTCTCCCCCAGCTTAGCATTCAGCACATTACACTCTCTCTTCACTGTAATTCTGTTGTGATTCTGCAATGGGCTGAGAGCGTATTAGAGTTGCACACAGCTGTAAGTGCGATGCTCTGTGCCTCATACGTATTATTCTTTGATTTGTTCCCGTTGTTCTATTCTGCCGTCACTAAGATATGCACACGGGCCGGTCGGACTGTTGGTGTTTGTGGGTTTTTGATGTTCTTTTTCTTTCTCGTCTTCCAGATGCCTAGTTAGATTAAGCTATCTCTGGAGCCTCGTGGTTCTTTTCAGGCTCTGGGGCTTGGGGGAAAGAATGATTACTTTTTCTCTATTCTGTCCTACTGCGTGACGTGGGTGTGTGTGTGTGTGTTTTCTTGTTGGTGTTTGTTCGGAAAGTCCTTTGTATTAGGGGCCGTTGTAGCCCACTGTATTTGTCCTGAACCTTGAAGTTCTTAATATGCTGTTTTATGAGCTTGTGTTCTATTTCCTGCGAGGGAAGTCAGCATGCCGTGGAAAGCACCCAAATACGCTCATTAACAGAGTGGCAACCAACTCTACTGCACTGCCATGGTTTTAATCTCAGGCATATATCTGAGTTATACGGCTCCCTACTCTGTCCTTACTGGAGCTCATAATTCCACACGAAACAATACACCGCCATGATTAAAGTATCTTAGACTCTTAGATGTATGCACTTAGCGTCATACCTTCGTATAGATTTGGCAAAAAAAATAAAAAGTATGATCTTTGTTGAAACACTACCTGTATGCTGCTTCTACGTCTGGTATATGCTTTAATTGTTCCTGTACGTGCATTCAGCCCTATACATTAGGTGAATTGGTTCACAACATAACTGTGGACGTAATAGGAATTAGGTAGAGTGTGGTTTCCACACATATATCACCAGTCAGGGATGGATAGTAAGGCGGTCTGTAACAGCTGGATTATCATGTTGTCGGGCCAGGGAGAGTTTAAAGTTTGGACGAGTAATGCCAGCATTCCAAACTACAGCTTCCAGTAATTGGGGTTACTTTCCATTCCAAGTTTCGGGGGAATTATGAACCTGGGCCCCGTTCCAGTCACATTTCCACGTTAGCCAGATGTCTTGAGTCGGGATTCCTAGAAATACTGAATGCCGATTTCCTGTTCCAAAGATCAGAGTAAACCCAGTTCCAACCATGACAATTTATGCACTGAATCTGACCAGCAAATGAAAAGGATATTTCCCCCCCAGGACTTAAAAAGTACTAATACAAATAATTGACTAAATTCGATTTGGGACCAACTCTAGAGTCATAGAAGGAAGATAGTAACCAGAATGGCCTACACATCTATTAGTGAGTCAGATTTAATAGAATGGAAATGGCAATGGTTAATCCATTGTGTCTTTGGCTCAGCCGGAAACCTTTTACTGCCAGCATTTATTCCATAAATGCTGAAAAATCTGATGTCCTTGCTCCAAAGTTTATAGCATTCAAATTGAACATACTCAAAGACAGCAAAGCTACGTTTGTTTGTATCTATATAATCCATTTAGATCTATCCATGAAGTGTGGACACTCATGAAATCCGATTGTATCGCATGAAGGGACAATTTTCATAAAAGCTCCACTCTGAAATCTATCAGAACAATTGGCCACCTACAAGTGTATCCCCCCCTTAGATAAAGAGCAGGTACAACTGAACCCCGATTAGCATACGTACAATACGCACTCAGATTGCAGGCATAACAGCGTCCGCATAGGTGACACACACACCCAACGGCACTGCGTGTGACGACGAAAGCCGTGTGTTTCCGAATGCCGACGGATGTAAGCTAGCCGAATATTATCCCCCCTCTTTTCTAACAAGTGTCTGGTTGACGCCTCCCCGTCCGCCCGTAATGACAAGCTGAACGGAGGGAAGGCAATTAGGAGTACATTTGCTGCCACACTCGCGTATCTCTGTGGACTGACACCGGCGGAGGGAGGTCCGTCTCCGCCCAGCGAGGCGCCCCGCATGCTGGGAATCTAAATGACACTGTTTGCTAAGCCAGTGCCGGCGCCGGAGCCGACAGCTACGTGACGGGCGTGATGCGCTGGGAAGCCCGCTCGCGTACACACGTGCGCCGGGGATGCCTTGTTGCCTTGATTGAGCAGAAAACATTTTTTTCTTTTTTCTCTCGCCGTCTTTGAGACCGCTCTGTCATCTCTGATGATGAACTGAAATCAATATGGAACTTAATTCCAGCGTTTGTATGTTCAGTCTATGTGCCGCGGGATCGGAAGTCCACACGGAGGAGAAACCGGTGTCATTCTATCGTTTTTCAATTACAATATATTTTTGAAGGCTGAGATTCTCATTCTCATGTACTTTAGGAGAACTCCCTTCTATCAGTGTATAAGAGGCTTAGGCAGGCTTCATGACACTAACCGTGCTATCGTTTTAATAGGCTGTCATTCATTGCGGCTAGAAAGCGAGTGGAGGCTGGAACAGGGTGAAATACAATGTCAGTCTGCAGTGCCCTATCACTCTAGGAAACGAAAATAACATATTGGTCTCACCGCTGCATGCTGGTAATGTCAAAGTCAATCCCAGCGCACGCCTTGTTTAAAAATGCAAAAGAGCTGCTTTTTGGGTGTTCTCGCCTTTTTTATGCAGCTTTGTGAACTCCCTATGAACCTGCTGAAGTCAAACACAAACCCCCATTTTCTCCGTTCTAGTTTCTTGCTAAGGCTAAGGGGATTCAGCAGCTTCGGGAGTGTAGATGGAGGGGTACCAAGTGGCAGTAAGATTATTCGGGGGAAAACCAGATGCCTTTGTTTTTTTTTTGCGATTAGAAACGATTGAACAACCAAAGGTTGAATTATGTGTCGGGCGGCCGTATTATTTTCTCAACCGCATATAGCTCTTAAAAGACATATAGATGATATGGAAAAAATTGATAAATTAGAATAGAGCCTCTACTGTCTTTTCACTTTTGGCTTAGCCTTGCGGCAGCGAGTTTAAAGGGGCGTCAGTCTCACGTTTGATCATGCTTTGAGAGGCAAAGATAGTCTGGTCTCTTGGGTGAGGGCTAACTCAAATAAAATCTGAAGTTTGGGAGTGGATGCCAGATTTATGTCGGAGTGAAGTGACTTATAAAGAGACTCTATGTCGGTACCTACTGCAGAAGTACTGTTTGTGCATGCGATGTGTGCGACCCTCGGAAATGCTTCGCACAGGGCAGCAGCAAAGCCCAGTAAAACAGCCAACTGTCACTTCGATGCTCCAGAGAGCTCAGTTTGATCAGGTCGCGTCAACGGAGAGTTGGAATATTTTGCATTAGTTTGCTCTGGCTTCTTCCCCCCAGACTCACAGCCTACTGCATATTACATTTTTTCCTTGAGTGGACCGCTGTTCCACTGAGTGTCTCTCCGTGGTTCAAACCCGGAGTATGATTGGATGGATTTAACCCACTTGAGTGGGTGGATTGCGCAAGACTAGCGGCTACATCTGTTTTGTAATTAATGAATTAATTATTTTTCTGTCCTTCAAAACGTACCGTTAAGCAAGACCAGCATCTGTATTTCCTTGTGTTTTGGATGAAACAGCTACCGCGAGTTCAGTGACCTAGTGTTCAATCGATTTTTCGGCATGAAGTCATTTTATGGTCCTTACAAAGCACCCGTATGCAAAAATTCGCTCTGAGCCAACATTCAATGGTGAATTCCCTCACATTTTCAATGGCTGTGCCTTTGATGAACCATTTTCCATGCTTAAATATTAGTCCTCATTAAAAGATTAGGATGGCAAACGACAATGGGTAGCGTACGGTTATTTACTGCATCACCTCTCCTGGTAGGTGGAATGGATTGTGCTAAGCCCAGAGACATGCCGGTGTTAATTGGATGATCCTGAACAGACAGCACCAGAGCCTTATTCCCAGGACTCGGGATGGGCACCGTGGTAGTAAATGGCTCAAAGGAACTTCAGAACTTTGTGACGGGATTTCACCTTGTCAGTTTGTCCGGGAAGGTTCACCGGGAGCAGGACTTTTAACTATGCTTATTTTCTCGGCACGGTGTCTCGCTGTGTTGACGGCGAGCTAGACAGATCTTATCGGCGCCGGCGTCGGGCTTTGTGTCTCAAAGGCGGAGGAGATGTCAGGAGCTTGTCACGGACTGATGGACTGTTGAATATGTTAGTCCGGAGATATAGCCGGTGTACATGCAAATACGCGGCAATGACACGAACATTCACCAGAAACAAGGCTCAGCGCCAACTTAGTAGTTTACAATGTGTGAATGTATTCTCCAAGTAACAAATCAATGTATTGTCTGTTCTTTTTCTGAACAAATAAATTAATTGTGACTCAAATTCATCGGTCATTCGAAAGGTTACTAGTCCTTTGTCGTTACTAGAGCAGTCATGGAAGTTATTAGGATTTGAAAGCGGTATTTCAGCAGCTGTCTGCACGGGGTTCATACGTTGCACAGCTCAGCTCTATCAAAAAATCGAATGATTGTTTGATCTTTTAATTAGGACTAATATTACCAATAATGCTCCTCAATAGCGCAGCAATTGAAAAACACACTATCTTTTTCTGGTTGTTATTGTGTCGATTATTTGCCGGACGATAAGCGTGTGCTGTTAAATGTTGAAATGCATGACAACAAAGAATGTATTTGTTTCAAAGGGGTTGGATGGAGCGATGGCGCAGCGGATGGAGAGCAGGAGGGGGAGAGAGAGAAAGGGAGGGCGCAGGAGGGCGGGGGCATGAAAAAAAGAAAGGAAGGGAGTGCGCCACCGCCAGAGTGATTGAGAGAATGAAAGAAAGGGAGCATGAGCAAATACATGATAAGGATTACCACACATTTCATTTGATATGTGGTCCACAAGGCCAGGCTTTGTGTGTGTGCTGTTGTGTGTGTGTGTGTGTGTGTGTGTGTGTGTGTGTGTGTGTGTGTGTGTGTGTGTGTGTGCGTGTGTGTGTGTTTCCGCACAGAGGGGATTTAGGTAGGAGAAAATAGGGCCTCTCGTTTCCACTAATGGGGGGCACCGACTTTGAGGGAATGACGAAACAGTGGAGAGAGCCAGTCAACTTCAATTACGACCTCAGGTAGTTTTCTCAGAGGTGCAGTATAGTACCTTTAAGAGGGAATCGATGAGGTGACAAATTGTTGTAGACAGCAACCCCTTTTTATTACCTGCCTGACTGTATCCAAGGCGGTATGCTAGTCTAGTATGTGTGTGTGTGTGTGTGTGTGTGTGTGTGTGTGTGTGTTTCTTTATGTATGTGTGTGTGTGTGTATGTGTGTGTGCGTGTGTCTGGCTTTGTGGGTGTTTTGTCAAGTATATATAAACCTGGGGTGTTCTTCGTTCATGGTAATTGAGTGCTTTGGTCCATTGCTGTTATTTTTTTTTTGGGGGGGGGTGTTTATGCTGCTGGATTTAATGGCTTGTTATCTGTCTAACCCTGTTTAAGCCACGTTCTAATTGGTTTTTGATTTTGTCACCCACTGGTTCTGCTTTGCTTCTATTTGTTTGTGGTGTCTTTTTAACACGCAACAACGCAATTCCATCTATTTGTTTAGTGCTAAGGATTTCCCCTAGGCCTTTCCTATTATCTGGCCCTGTCAAATCTAAAATGCCTTTTTATGGCCAGAGGAAGCAGCCGATGTGCTCACTTTTATTGGCTGGAAAATATGTAGCGAACTTAATTGAGAGTCTCTTTTATGGAATGGGGGAAAAAGCCTTGATGAATAGGTCATATGGCAGGGCTCGCAGTGCTGCAATTTGGCTCTCGGCATGAACACTGGGATCCTCCGAGGTGAACAGAGAAGAAGCTTGGTAAACACAAAGGATGTCCAGAGGAAACAGAAAGGGGGGGGGGGGGGGGGCTTGCCTCCATCACAGAACTTAGGCTCTCGTTTGCATGCAAGTGGGTTTACAACCGGCAAAGCATAGGGGAAACGTCAATTACGTTGGAACTAGATTTATACTGCCATAAGCAGGAGCCCCTTTACAACCTCTCTAGCCTCCCCTCCTGCATTACCATTGAGTCCACGGAAGCATAAATACGGCCATCGGCCAATCGCGACGGGCCTCTGGATCCGATCCAATTCACCATCGGGGAAGTACAGCAATTCCCATCCGAGAATGAGCCGATGGATCTCTCTATTTGCATTGCAGGGGTTTAAACACATTTCTTCATACCCGTTAAAAGCCAGCAGAGGAGTACCTAGACAGGCCAAGAGCGCCATTCTACTCCCACAGTCCTTTCCGAGGCGCGGGATAAAGCCGTACGCTGCATCTATGGACTGGAGGATAGGGGTTTGGATGAATCACTAGCCACATTAGCACCACGGGCGACATTAGCACCACAAGCCATATTTGCAACATACGCAACATTAGTGAAGTTAGAAATATTAGCAACCCGAGCAAAAGTCTGGGCCTCAGTAGCCGTGTTCTCCAGCCAGCCGGTGAGTAAGGTGAGTGTGTCTGATTCCTGCAGCAAAGGGTGCAGGATAGTGGCACCCATCCCCCCAGTCGCCACCGTTCATCCGCCTAGCTGAGGTGACATTCCTCTGATGTAAACGTGACCGTTTGTGTTCGGACGCCACCGGCGCATCGAAGCCGACGTCCCAAAGCGACGCCGACTTTAACGCCGAACACGTTTTTTTTTTTTATCTCCCCCCCTCCCGTCTCTCCACAGGAAAGGAGGAGTACGTCGCCACCTTCAAGGGCTCGGAGTTCTTCTGCTACGACCTGTCCTTGAACCCCATCCAGAGCAGCAGCGACGAGATCACGCTCTCCTTCAAGACGCTGCAGCGCAACGGACTCATGCTGCACACGGGCAAATCGGCCGACTACGTCAACCTGGCGCTGAAAAACGGCGCCGTCTCCCTCGTCATTAATCTGGGCTCGGGAGCGTTTGAGGCTCTGGTGGAACCGGTCAATGGGAAATTTAATGACAATGATTGGCACGATGTCAAAGTGACACGGAATCTACGTCAGGTAACAGTGCAGAAGACCACACGGGGGGATCGAGTTAATGAGTCCGAAAACAATCGATTAGACGGTGCTGATCGCTCCCGGTCAATGTGTTTCAGTGGGTTGTATGGGTCCGGTTCATTGATCTGTACAGATGGTGATGGAGCTAATCCAGTGCCACCGTTGAGCAGGCCCCTAGATAACTCAAGAAGGTTGTGCTATCTGTGGCGCGCTGGGGTCAGGCTTGGCTATCACGATGTTTGAAATACATTGGATAACGTGTCGTTTGTCTCTAGAATCATTACATTTATTCATGTATCGATGTTTATAGAAAACAAACCAAAAGCGAAATTATTAGAAATGATTCATTCAGATTGTGGGCTGCTATTCGGAGAGAGCAGAGAGCAGTCTCTTATGAGTTTGTGTGTATGTGTATTTGATGATGAAGGTTCACATTCTGCAAGAGTAGACATAATCAGAATTTCCTGAGGCAACTAACTAACTCCAAAGCCATCAATACTTACGGCAGAGGAGGTACTGATGAGTTTTGTTGTGCCTTTTGTGTTTATTCACAGTTATTATTAGGGTTATTATTTAGAGATATATGTTACAGAATGTAAACCACAAACAATATTGCATTATCTACAAGTTAGTCGGTATCTGAATTTAACGCTTGTATATCTCAATAAGTAGTCTTTTTGTTTCTGCTCACATGAAAGGAAAACAATTGAGATTTTACCTTAATCAGAATCCAATCACCTGGCCTCACTTGCATAATTTAAAAGATAACTACTCAAAAGTTCAGTCTCTTAAATTGTGATGAACCAACGAATACATAGCATACAATTGCATGCATTTCTGTAGACTCATAATACAAGCGCTCTTAATTTGGTATCAGGGTCTCTGCTTCTTTCATTGCAGTAAACAAGATCCTGTGCTCCATCAATAAGAACACTCAGCATTAAGGGAAAGCCGGACAAGTTTAGAAAATGCCGGATTGGTTTCAAATTCTCAAATAACGAATACTATTTCTGACAATCCACTGAATATTTACGGATATCATATGATGGGGATAATTATATGAATAATGATGTAGATAGAACAAATCGTCCTCTGAAATAGATTACAGTGACCCTGGGACATTCGGTTCGAAGGGTTGTCTGCCCTAGCCATGCCCTCCAACGAGCGGTTGGATGTGTGTGTGTGTGTGTGTGTGTGTGTGTGTGTGTGTGTGTGTGTGCTGCAGCCCTCGGTCAGTGCTGTGGGCAGGTGTCGTCTTGGCTTTAATGACAACGGTCTAGTCATGTACCAGACACGGTGCGAATACAAACCACACAGCTGTGAATGTTTAAGGGATACCCGGAGAAAGCTTCGCTGTCAATTTTTACAGAGCATTCTCTTTAGTTCTCTTAAGGCTGTTTTCAATTTTTTGTTTCTTGTCTAAATTATTTTGCCCTTTATTTCTCTCTGTTACTAACATGCTTCGGAAACTAACTAACATGTCATTCATGGAATGTGTCATTCTACTAACCGGTATCGTTTTTTTGGACGTTTTAACAATGTACTAACGACAGTGAACCATCATATATATTTTTGGAGTAACAGTCGTTATTCTGTTCACAGTTTTTAATTTCCTTTCTCCCCCCTTTTCCACAAAGCACTCAGGCATTGGACACGCTATGGTAAACAAACTACATTGTTCGGTAGATATCATCCTAATTGTCTCTTAGTTTGGGTTTGCCGTGTCCTTTCTTTTCCTTTCTTCTTACCGTAGACGCCATACACACACCCCCAAAAAAAATAAGGGGGGAAACTGCGGTTGGTACTCTTCTGCTTAATTTAGTACTACTTCTTCTTCCTCTTTGATTTTCCCCTCCGTTCCATTCATTGGGTTTCCACCCTCTTCCTTACGACACCTGTTGCCTCTGTCTCCAATTCTGTTTTAATCCACCTTCTGTAGGCGCATCGTCTCGAGCCCTTTGCATCAAGCAGTGATTAACAAGGAGGGGCTTCTCCTGGCCAACTGGCCTGATGCTCTGTGGCTCTGCCAGTTCTATTCTCATCCACTCTGCATGGCATGCATTTTGAATACGCACCGCTGTAGCCACCCCCCCCCCCACAGTGGTCCTGTGTGCTTCTTCGGTCGCCTCTGTGGTCTCGTCAAAGCCGTTTTGTTGTTGTTTACAGCGACAGCCATGTGCTTATGCATGCATCTGACACGCCATGCTGTGTGTAAGACGGGTCACCCTTAACCTTCTAATACAATTTGTGTTTGGTTTTCCATGCTTTTTCGATGCATGTGTGCTTCTCCCCCTCCTCTCCCATTGGGCGTTCATTAACTTATAACAACAGT
>NC_136935.1:3844301-3944301 GCF_949987615.1 Pollachius pollachius
TTATGGCCAAATAATATGGCCTAATTCACACATGGAATAAGGTTTTCTTCCACAACTTCAGAAATACTGAGTCCTCAAATATATTTTGGCAAAGAAAACTTAACACACATATGATATGCGGTAACTGTGGTTCTATTTAATGATATAGGCAATACATTATAAACATTGTTTCTTATCAGTATTGTATACATTATCGTTATCGACTTGTGTTCCTATATGCATGTGTCCCCCCGTTAATATACATTGCCATGGACTGTATTATGCGTTACGTGTTTAGTTTGCGTGTGTTTAAACAGATGGATGCACACACGCGTCGCATTCATTAATTATTTTACACATACACACACGCGTGTTATAACAATGTTTTCTCGTGATCAAATACTCATTAATCCTGAAAGTTAAGGGCATGTACACGATGCCTGTGTCAAGAAAATATGTGTTTGCTGTACGGTGTTTGCAGATGCATTGATTTAAAAGAACAGCTTATTACCGCTGTATCGGCTGTTCTTTCCCAAATAATTTACCAAGAATGTGTGGCTAGGTAGATGAGAGAAGCAAAGTCTATGCACAAGGTGCACAAGCAACATTATGCATGCGCCCTTAAAATAGCATCTGAACATCGCGCCACTGACTTTAAACCAGGTATTTCCTGGTTTGTGGCGAAAGTGTTTTCTGAAACTGCAAAACAGCACCAGGGAATGTTTGCGCCAGAACACGCCTCCTCCTTTCGCCGAACCGCCCCTTGGGGCGCAAGATCATTCCCTGATTTACTGACGCGTGGCGCAGGAGGGAAAAGAACGCTCTGTGCCAGTTGCAAACTAGCAACGACACATGCGTCAGTGTAGAAAGTCAATTGCGCCGGATGCAAGATAGGGCCCTCTCTCTCTCTCTCTCTCTCTCTCTCTCTCTCTCTCTCTCTCTCTCTCTCTCTCTCTCTCTCATCCTACAGTGGATATGGTCCTTCACCTACAGCAGGAGGCGAATCGAGCGTTCTCAGTGGAGCTTGCAGGCCGTTGTGAGGCCGTTCCTCTGGTGGACTAATGAGCAGGCAGGGTGTTAGAGGTGGATCATGTCGGCGCTCTGTCTTCAGCTCATTACACAGTGCTACAAGTCCTCTGCCTATGTAACCCCCCAGCCATTGGGTGCTCCCTTCTATGGGAGTACACTTCAAACAGCACAGGTTTATATTAAGATGACCTGGTCAGTTTGGACGGGTGAACTAGTGAGCGTTCTTAGTCGCTAGTCATGTCCCAAAACTAGCTTTTGAATAAATAAGTGAACAAACTCAAACACACACATTATTTTTCTTTTTTTTATTCTCTTTGATGGATGATAGTTTTTATTAGATTTGATTTCCAGACCATCTGGTTGTACGACAGCGGTCCCTGTACACATCACCCTGCTGGTCAGAGAGAGACGACATCTTTGTGTGTTTCCTACGAAACACACGCATGCACACACACACACACACACACACACACACACACACACACACACACACACACACACACACACACACACACACACACACACACACACACACACACACACACACACACACACACACACACACACACGCGCGCACGCACGCGTGCAAGTGAAACAGCATGGGCTGCGTGGCCTCTGATGCACGTTTTTTTTTCCCATGGGGTAAAACTCGGGTCCATCATTGATCTGGAGAATTCTCACCAGATTTGCCATTCCTGCTCCTAACGGGTGATGATGAAAGACATTGTGAACCGGCTAATGGCCAGCATGTCAGCAGACGAGGCTGGTTGAATACAAATGCAGGACCGGGTCACATGTGACAGAGGGAGCTCATCACTCAAACACAAAAGCTCCTTCGATGCTAAAATGGGCCTATGAGCGTGAGGGGCGCACATGGCTGTAGCACGTAGCCTGTAGCACACATATAGCACACACAGCCTGTAGCACACAAGGGCTGTGTGTTATATAGTCCACATCCTATGTGTATGTCTTGGGTCTGAGCGGAGGGCAGGCCCTGCAGCTCAGCCTTAGAGATGGCCTCCTTCACACCCTCTGCAATAGGATAGCCTTTTATTTGTTTGTATTTTTATTTCACTCTCCATTTATTTCATTTCGAAAAGCTTCTCCAACACAAGCTTTTAGAATAAGAAATTAAGTGTTAGTTGCCATTTGCTCGTGCTGTTTCTAAATGATTTATATATCATTTTCAGAAGGATGAGTGCAAGAACGAGTTATAGTTCTGGCCGGATGACAGAACAATACAGAGTGAAGTAAAGCATTACGTTATTACCATTGTCGCATAAATCAAACAGGGGAGCACTCATCCTTTCTGTGCACTTTTGTGAACATGCTTTTACCTGTATGACCACAGTCGCAATCTCAGTAAGACACAACCGAAAGTACTAAGCTGCATGCACACACAATCCCACAGGAAGTGTCCCTGTTTCCAGATGAATGCAACACAGGGTGTTGAGTAAGAAAAGGAGAGCATTTGTTTGCCAGAAACATGGTATTTGAGAACTTGAGATGGATTGGTGTTGCATAAGCAGTTGGATAGAATAAAGATAGATAAATACATTGATTAATGTGTAGATAGATGGATTGAAGATATGGTGGATGGAAGTATTGTATTGACAAATATCTTTAATTAGACTCAAAGCACATGAGAGATGCGTAGATAGATAGATGGATGGGAGACAGACAGATATACAGGTACACACTTCCAGCTCGATGGACAGCATTTCACAACTGTTGACACATGCCAAGTGCTTAGCTCTGTGTTTGAGTTGTCATCATACATCACTCTGCCAACAGATTGACACGTTACAGGTGCGTTTCGCACACATTCCACCACCTGCTGCAGATATAATATAATAATACTTTCAAAGCAGCATAATGTTCAAATGTAAATGATTTGACATTCTCTAAAAATGCCCATTTTGCAATAAAAAAGCCAAACAAAGCCTTTGATGCTCATCAAAGTGAAGTGTCGGTAGTGGATTTTGGCTGCAGTGCTAGCTCCATGCTCCTTCATTCCCCAAAGTGGATAATGGCTGCTTTATGGACACCCTTCACGTTTGTTAGACTCTTTCTAATTAGTGCTCTTACTTGATTTTTCAGCCCAAATTGCCGGGCTTTTGTGCTCGATGTAAATTGCTGCTCTTTTACGAAGAGGCCGTTAGGAATGCTTTGGATGTAAAATTAAGATTCAGGGGAGTCATCACTCCTATGTATATGGAGGCCCGATGCCAGCCACTTGTATAATTGCATTGTGTTCAGTGTAAGTGTGCGATTGTGAGAATTTAATACACAATTTGGCACTGAAGTGACCATTGAAACTAAAGAGTGTAATTAAAAATGATCAGGGAAGGCAAATTGTTCAGTCTCTTTATCTGTAGTAAGGCACGTGATAATGCGGCTTGTTTATGGTCGATCGGGCATTTAATGATGTTACTGCTCATCCTTTGCAAAGGCGTGCGGCCGTCTGTGCATTTGTCTACTTGACAGCGAATGGCGCCTTGCAGGTCATAGTGCTAATACACTTCAGTAAGTGAGCTATTGCCAATACTAATCATTTTATAGTTTGACGAGCCCAGTGCAATTGTTGGAGATTACCGGCCAATCATCGGAGCGTACATATATCTTTTTTTTCTTTTCTTTCTATTCAGTTGAATCCCATTACTCATGCTCCTCGCTGTTCATCTTTGTTTCCCTAATAGCTCTATTGTGAAGTGGCCTCCTCTTGGTTTATTTACTGCCCGTGTGTGTTTATGTATGTGCGGGAACACTTGATTAATCCGGCCCTTCTTAAGTGGCTTGCGAGAGGCCCATCCATCATTGACAGCTTCCCCCCCCCCCCGCTCTAATCTGAGGCACCAACAGGGACCTTGATCAGCGCTTTTACCTTCACACCTGCAAAGTAGGCAGCGATTTGGCTTTTTATCACTCTCCCTCATATACCTCCCACAATTCACCTGGGGACCCAGTGTTGCTCGGCCCCCAAGTGTTGCTCCTCCTATCAGCGTTGTCTTCTTCGCTTAATAACAGCCTATAAGTCCCCCCCCGTGTAGAATGTACAAGTCAAAGTTAATCTCTCTAATCATTTGCGCTGGGTGTGTGCATTACACCGGCAGGCGGCTGTGTGCGTTACCACAAGGCTCCAGGCAGGTGGTTACATAAAGGCACGTGAGCTGCTGTTGTATCGGCACAATGACGACGATACGAAGCCACACCCTTTCAGTCTTTAGAAAAACACGGCTGTGGCTGAACAGCATTTTCTCAGCATCGCTGAGAAAGAGTAAAATAGGGTTTATTGTATTTATTGAGCGCTTCGTTCATGAATTATAGTCATAAAGCCTTGAGACTAATAATGAGTCTGCTGTAATCTATGAATATTAACACCAGGTCTCTCTTGTAAAAAGCGGCAGTGAGAACCGGGTGACTCAAACCAAAGGTAAAATAACTAATAGACGGTATCGCCGTGGCGCTAACCCCCCCCCACCCCTCCCTCCGACCACCAGGTGGTGTACAAGAACAACGACGTGCGGCTGGAGCTCTCGCGGCTGGCCAAGCTGGGCGACCCCAAGATGAAGGTGCACGGCATGGTGGCCTTCAAGTGCGAGAACGTGGCCACGCTGGACCCCATCACCTTCGAGACGCCCGAGTCTTACATCGTGCTCAACAAGTGGAACGCCAAGAAGACGGGCTCCATCAGCTTCGACTTCCGCACCACCGAGCCAAGCGGCCTGCTGCTCTTCAGCCACGGCAAGCCCAAGCAGCAGCTGCCAAAGGACCCCAAGCGGCCGCAGACGCTCAAGGTGGACTTCTTCGCCATCGAGATGCTGGACGGACACCTGTACCTGCTGCTGGACATGGGCTCGGGCACCATCAAGGCCAAGGCGGTGAACAAGAAGGTCAACGACGGGGAGTGGTACCACGTGGACTTCCAGCGCGACGGCAGATCGGGTAGGAAGGAGTGTTTTTTTTTCTTTTTTACGTGAATGCGGGGGGAATTGGAACTCACGTGGGATGCCATGTAAGCACGCGTGTGTATTTATACCACGGCATTGTTTAGTCCTAGGTTCTGATTGGTCATCCGCGTTCCAAGGGTGTGCGTTCTTGTTTCCATAACGACACCTCTGGCTTCTAAGAATTTGTGAGCGGTCAGCAACAAATCCAACGTTTGCAACAATGGCCAAAGAGAACTGTGATCCACGTGTTTCCTTGGCAACGCGAAAATAATATGGTCCAAGCTGTGCAGAAGAATAGGCAAATTCCAGTTGATCAGGCCAATAGGACACCAAGAACATTCTTGATGAAAATGGCACATATCTAATCACTGTCGGCAATGTTGCTTGGGTGTTGCCGAGCAACCTCGGTCAGATCCCTAGCCAATAGTCGTGCATTATTGTGTGAAAAAGCCACCGCCTCAAGGTTCATTTGGCTACTATATCCATATACCACTTTCAACCTCTGTGTTTCCCCTAAGGCTTCCCAAGAGAGCAGAATGTTGTCATAGCACTTCCTCAGCTGTCACTCCAACTGTAAATGTGTGAGAAATATCCACACCCAAGGGATCTGGTTGAAAACACAGTTAAACTCTTAACCTGCGCACACGTCCTCGCTGACTTGTAAATGTAGCGCGCTGCTGAGAGCTGTGCTTTTTCTGCTTACATGGTCTCTGGAACTTTCTGTTTTGGAGATGGTTTCATGGCTCTTGATATGTTCTGTGCTGAATGTGGCTGATTGAAACGCCGCTCTGGATTACGACCAGAAGCAAGACATGTTGCACGGGGAGGGGCTGATTCAGCGTGTCTCGATGGAAGAGCGACAGAGCCGCCTGATAATCCACAAATCAGCGAGTAGCCATTGTCACAAATCAGACTTTTTATTCACAACTCAAGTCTGACGATAGAGGAGCTCAAATCTGGGGGAACGCGGCCACTTCCTTTGCATCGGTTCATGTTTGTTTTCGACCAATCACGTTGCTGGAGGCAGGGATTTGGAGGCGCACAATAAGCCAACACAAGCTCCTCCAGCTGCAGTAATGAGTCGTGGTCGGTAGCATGTCTCTGTAACGGAGGTGCAAACAAGGCATTGCTCTGCCCCTTGCAGCTTTTTGATTTCCGACCCAGGTTCTTTGCAGAAGTTCTGCTACAACAGAGAAGGACTGCTGGATCCCAGATTAGCGAACAGGTGATGGGGATCGCACAATTAACCCGACAAATGCAGCTGCACACGCACACACACAATCAACTGTTATCTCTTTTGAACGAGTTCCAGTGCTGAGTTAATTATCTGTCCAAAGTTATTTTGGCCCGCAGTCCTCTCTGGGAGGCACGCTGTGAAATGTTCAGCGCCAGATCCCACTCCAACGTGGCCGCGAGCTGCTGTAAATATCCACCCTGGACAAACGTGGGCACGTTCTATCACAGCAACAGTTCATCTCACTGCGGAGGATTTCCTCCTCTTCCATTTGATACTCCTACCACTGCTATGTTTACTACTACTACCACACTGCTACTACTACTACTACTACTGTTCCTATGACTGCTACCAAATGCACTTCTTCTACCACTATGGATATGTGTACTGCTCCTACTATCAATTCAATTCGATTTAAATTTTATTTGTATCGCCCTTAATCACCATTACAGTCTCAAAGGGCTTAACAGGTCAAATATTTATGACACCCCCCTTTACCCAAGCCCCCACAAGCGCAAGAAAAAACTTCCTTGAAATTAGCTAGGAAGTAATCTTGAGAAGAAACGCATAGTGGGGGATCCCTTATTCCAGGGATGGTCAGGAGTGCAATGGGGGCCATAATTGACGTACAGGTAAATACATGCACATCATGTTAAAATGGTGATGTGGTGCTGGCCGGTTGACCATGAGGAGAGTCCAGGCATCCAGTCCAGTCAGCGCAACACGCTAGAACAGACAGAACAGAGTGGTCTTCTACTAATATTATACTATATATTATACTAATATTATAGTCTACTACTCTTATGACTGCTATGGTACTGCTTCTACTTCTACTGCTACTTTTACTTCTGCTACTATACTTCCACTACTTTCACTGCTGCTACTATTTAAGTATAAAGACGTGGATGCAAGCTGCAGTAGGAAACTGTCTCTAGGCTGAATTGTAAAATTGCTATTTCATCATTATGACCCGATCTGGTCATATTGACCTGATCCGTCATGGTCCTTTTAAAGAGGACTATGTATCAATATAAATATCATTTATAAAAGGATTCGCGCACATTAACCTTGAAGGAATCTCTTCTTCAGGCATACACTTCACTTCTGTTTCGCCAAAAGGCAGTCATGCCCTCTCTATTACGTGTCCTCAAAGCATGTGTGTTTGTGTGTGTGTGTTAGTGCGTGTGTGTGTGTGTGTATATGTGTGTGCGTGTGTGTGTGTGTGGGGGGGGGGGTGCTTGCCTTTGTGTGTGCGTGCGTGCGTGCAGGCGTGTGTGTGTGTGTTGAACTGCCTCGGTCCCTGTTGATTTGCTTATCCAAGCAGCAATTTGTTACTGTGTGCTGAAGAACCTGAGCCTTGCTAGGTCATTCTGCAAATTAGATAAACCTCCCTGACCATGTTTACCACTTCCTCTCAAGAGGTGGAAATTAGATCAACTGTTTCATTACCCCCGCAAAAGAACACAGCATACGGTCCCTAAATAGAGACGTATGCATTGCAACCAGAACGGCGGTTACCCCGCCCTCTTTGGTAATGCCATCAGCCAGGGCAATGTAATGCTAAGCTAATACTGTAACTGCAGATGTGTGAGTGCTTTGTATGCTTTTCGAATGGCAGTCCATCCTGTTAGCCAGCTAGCTTTAGACGCCAGAGTTAATGAGGAGTGTGGCTTTAATGAGCATGATGTCCAATTGGAAATATAACAGTGAAGACTAAAAGTGAAACGTGTAGACTTCCTATACCACAGAACCAACAACAACATCCAATTGTGTTTATTAAAACTACTGGAAATGGGCTGTAAGCTTATAAGAAAAAGTGTTAATTGTGTTACTTGGATATCACGCCTTTCACACACACACACACACACACACACACACACACACACACACACACACACACACACACACTGTATGTGTGTGTGTTGTACATTGTATAGCTATCTCTGCTTGGTTCTCTTGCCACCTTCTCCTAAGTTTCCATGGAAACAGGAGTGGATCCCTTTTCACCGGACTGAAAGAATTACTATGAGCTGGTATGCTGAGCTGTGCACTAATCACATTTAGAAATAACTTCCCCAGGTTGAGCATATATACACACAGGTACAAAGAACTAACGTAAAAAATAAATAGCGTCAGTGTTCTAAAGGGCTCAGACATTAAACATAGGAACAGTATCAACATGGCAGATGCGAAAGTGTCCAGAGTAAACAACATTAAAACGAATAACAATAACAATACGACTATAGGGCTATGTACGATTTTTCTATTTTTTTTACCTGGACACAACAACTTTTTCTCTTGTATTTAATGTTGCTTGTCTAGTGAATGACAGAGTGTTGCTGTTCACGGCGTGGACGTCAATAGCTTTCCAAACAAAACAGGTCTCAGGTCTGTCCTTGGCACACTTTACTTTCATTCATTGAATAGAAATAGAAATACAGAACTGCGCTGGCCTTGTCCTATTCAGAAACATTTCAAAGCCTACAGACTCATGAACGTATTCAAAAAATGACATAATATACATATGTGAAGTTATTTTGGTTTTTGTGTGAGGGGATTTTCATTTGCCATAGATGCACTCATCCTCCATTTAAGATCCCAGATGAGACCACACTCAGGTCGGTTATCTTCGTTTATCCCAGAGATAAACAAAGGTAACTGACCCGAGTGTGGTCTCATCTTCAATGCATTGCTCAGTGAATGGACGCATAAGTATGCACTGCGCTCCACATACCAATGTAGCGCTTCTGGGGGACAGATTCCTGTGTTAGTAATGAGGACCTGTTTCCTATAGGCTACTTCCTGTTCACTGAATCAACAAATGTGACCAGATCTGCCATACCAAAATATAATGTATATATATACATTACCATTTTTATTTGAAAGTAGGAAAAGGTTAGAAGGGATAGCATAATTGAATGTACGCCGTTGACATTTTTCAGTTTGATTGATCTGTAAAATATGTGTTCAAAATGGCAGCGTATCTCAACTGCTAGCCCGCTCCCCTTCTCATGAATCAAATCTCTTCATTTGATATTCACATAATTCAATGTGCAACTTGATAAATAAAATATAGGCTGTATTCTATATAGGGAAGCCGGCCAGTCCAAGGCTGCAAGATTGACATATCAGTCGCTTGCATCGTGGTGCAATGCTTTGGCATTCAAACACGCAGACCATATAGGACTAGGTAAAACATTTATGACGCTGAAGTATTTCTTTTGGGTTAGGAATGAATTTACCGCGCATGGACAAAATCCAAGAAGTAACAAAGTCACAAAACGTATGGTTTGGTCAGACTTATTTTTCCATTTGTAAAAAAAACAGAATATATCTAATAAAATCGTTTTATTGATACCGTTCCGGCCAGCGAAGCGCGTTCAAACTCCGACACCAAAAGTGCTACGGAAGCACCCGGACATCACTATCCATCGCGCGCTGTTGAAATGGTGAAAAGTCTTGTTTTCATTCATGCATTCAGGGCCAATAGCCAGTAACGATCCCCTCTCTCCCATTAAGTTCTGCTCCCTTGTCAGCAAATGGAATCCCCCCCCCCCCCCCCCCTCTGCTCTCAGACAACATCCTCCAACCTCAACGCATTACAGTCTGGAGTCGCTCTGCTCTTAAGTGAGCTGCCCTGATGGCTGGGAGTGGCCTGGCTCACTCATCACCACGTATTACACGGCTGCTGCTGCTCGTGAACGGCTTCCCCCTCCGCCACTTAGTGTGAGCTGCACACATGAACGGCAGTGGGTTCATACACACACACACACACACGAACACACACACGCAGGCGCACGCACGCACACACGCATGCACATACGCGCATGCAGACACGTACGCACAAACACATTCACACACACATAAACACGCACGCACACCGATACACACGTATGTGTACACGCACGTGCGCACACACGCATATGCACGCACACACACACACACACACGCACAACCCCTATCTCCCTGGTTGACTGGCTGGTGGGGCCACCGACTCCAGAGAATCCAATCACATGTAGAGATTTGGCCGTATCGTCCTAACTGGATTGTAGTAATCCCCCTCCGTCCAGCATGCTGGGGAGATGTGTGAGTGGGGCTAGAGGACATCATGCCAAGTGGAGTCTCCGGCTGCCGTTGCCCACACTGAGTGTGTGTGTGTCCCCGTGTGTGTGTGTGAGTGTGAGAGTGGAGTGCTTGCCACTTCAACGCAGATTCCCCGGTTCCTACCCTCCAAAATGGTGGATACAGTCGTGTGTCAACCGGGAGGGACGGTAATGATGAATTGGTTTGTAGATGTGTTGGGGTCTCAGCCGGTGATTTCTATCTTCCGTTCTCCCAGCTTGTTTCGCTCCTTCCGGGTTATCGCGGGACGCCATCCGTCCAATCGTCTCTCTCCCGCAACGCGCCGCCCCTCCCGACTTGCACTCGCCTTTCTTAGTCAAGGTTTTATTTTTTCTTACGTTTTAGTTTTTTTTGTGACTGTCTTATCTGTCATTCCTCTCCCCCTCCCCGCCCCCCCAACCGGCCCACCTCCTTCAACTCATCCTCCTTCTCTTCCCAGACTACTACTTAATCTCCGTGTCCCCATCTCGTCGGCTTGCCATCTTCTCCTTCCCTTTTGTGTGCCGCCGAGTCCCAAATAAAATCCCAGACCCCCTCCCCTCCTCCCTCAGCTATAAATAAGGCTTGAGCGTTCCACAGCGGCGCCTCCCATGTCACCCGCGCGTCGACGGCACGTTGCCTCGCGGGAGTCTGAGCAGAGTGCTCTCTGACACCGCCGGGAGTCTGACTGTGTTTACACACACGTCTTCCCGGCGCTTTGACAAGCACAGCCGAGCGCGGCGCTCACAGACGGGCGCCTGCAAGAGGCTGACGTGCGTCCTTTGATCTCAAGCGTGCGTCGATTTAGAGAAACGTGACCGTAGACGCCAGCGCCTCTCCCCCGTCCCCGGGGAAGAACCGGCAGACCTTCTCGTGCACGCAGCGGCGATGGGGAAGCGAGCGCTCCGCGCCTGGCTTCGGGGGGCCCCCGAGGACGGCCGCAGGCAGAGGGACTCACCATTAGGCTTGACAAGTTCAATTTGTTCCATGTTTGTGGAGCGGGGTACAAAACTGGTCAAGCCTCTCCCTCTCCTGAACTCGCACGGAGATTTCAAGGCCGTTCGGTCGGCGACTGCTAATTGAAATCGCGCAACACTCGAGGCGTGCGGCCCGCTCTCTCTCTCTCTCTCTCTCCTTCCTCTATCTCTCGCTATCTCTCTCTCTCTCTCTCGTTCGCTCTTCGTTTTTCACGACTCATCACATGGATGGGTGATGACAGTGCGCGTCGTATACCTGGCCAAACCCCGCTCCAATGGGGAAGGAAGTCTTTGGCCGCTAATGAGTTTGATGTAGTGAGCTCGTTAGCTGTAACCTAAAGGGAGCTGTTCTGGCTTTGTGACGGGTGGGCGCTGCCAAGTGTGGGGTGCTGTCACGGCAGCTGTGGCCACAGAGGGTGCTGCAGAGAGGGCGAGGGAGGGAGGGAGGGAGGGGCAGGGTGGTTGAAGGAAGGTGCAGGAACAGATGCCGGGGGCCAAGACCCTGGGAGAAAAAAGCGGGAACATGTTAGTAGGGCCAGGTTAATCACTGTGCACCGGGTCCTCGTCTTTTCTCTCTCCAGCGGTCGCGCAAGAGAGGCTGGGTCACCTTGGCTGGAGAAATGGAGCACAGGCAGGAAGGGGAGGGCTAGCGTCCACTTAGAGTTCCCCTTGTTTCATTTTTGGGGTGATTATGCTTCATTTTGGATTGAGGAAAACTTCAGTCTGACAAGCTTTAAGCGTCCTGTTTTATGAAAACGTGGTTATTCTTCGTATCATTGCTGAGAAAGAAGGGTTGATGATGGTTAGCGTTCATTTAAGTACGTCTAAGTTCATTCAACGAGAGTTTGCAGTTTTTTCCACACAAACTCATTATAGTGTGACTTTTAACTATTGTGCAGCCTCTTCGTCAGACAAACTTCCTGCTTTGATTGCGTTATAATATTTCTTTGAGACTCTTTGACAATTTTTTGATTGAATCTATTGAGAATGTGAAAGGAAATGGTTGTCTTTGTTTTCTTCCTGCTTTCACACTGTGTGATACATTATTCAATACATAACAACAGGCTATCTTTGTGGTGTTTTGATTGAACTGTCTTCGTTGACAATGACGATTTGACATTCATCACCGCCATTATAATATTGTTGTTGTACTCCCTGAAAATATTAAATTACCCATGCTTAATTTGAGATGAATGTTCTCCAGACAGCAGTGAAAGAATACAGCCAAATTAAAAAATAAAAGCTAACAAAGGGTTGTTTTCATTAGCCAAGGGAATATGACATTTTAAAGTAGGCAGAAAATAATCAACATACCCCAATGAAACCAAAACACAAAGTGAACAAGCTAATTTCAAATAAACGTTTCAGGAAGTGAGATTCAACACCAACCTTTAAGGTGTCCCCAGCTTCGGGGGGATGTTTTTGTGGATCTCCTGAGGAGACCGCCAAGGAGAGAGGAGACAGGACAGGCTTGCTGGTAGCTCTGTGGGGAGGGGGAAGCGAGGCTGGCCATTTGACAGCTAGGGTCTCCTCATTTAAGGGCTGAAAATGTCCGCCTGTTCAGGTGCGCCTCTGGATTCCTCTGTGGCTCAGCGCCTGTGACTAAATAAAAATATCATTCTGTGTACAACCCGACACCGGCACTCCCGTCCCTGTTCCACAGCAGTTGGGCATACTTACCCCCGGAGTAAGGCGATGTAGCGATGAGTGGCAGAGACCTGTTTTCTTGCTGCCGAGTGTGTAGATTACTGGGATGGCGAGCAGAGAAGGCAGGCAGGCATTAATTAGAGAGGCCACAATGGCTCCCACTCAGAGTAACGGAACCACGGACAAATGAATCACCCGCAGCCCCTGCCACAGCCCGAGCCCAACAGTACGGCCCTCATCGAGCTCCTCTCCGTCCGGCTTCGCAGTCCAGGCATGTCTGCCGTTGTTTACTGTGCTCCAGATCGGGAATTAAAGCTGAATGAGTGCGATAAATCATGACGGGGCAACAAACACACACACACACACACACACACACACACACACCGTATAGCCATCGTAGGGCTGTGTGTGTGTCGAGAGAGCCAAACGGAGGGAGACAGCTTGGAAAAAAAACTGCCCGTGCACCGTTAATCACGTTCAGAAAGATGGATACTTTTTTTGCTTTCTTTCGGGGGGTGTAATGATAGGGGGGGGGGGAACCTTTATTTTTTTCTCTTCTCTTCCAGTTTTTTTTTTTATGACCACTGCTGTATAGATAAAGGAGATTTATTGTAGGAAATCCCCAGGAAAATGAAAAGGATACTCTAAGGGATCACAGATTAGGCCGCTAATAGACCGCCTCACCTGTGATGAATGTGTTTTATCAACAGCCATCAGTCTTTCTAAATGGAGATACTCTCCACCTGTCCAGATGATTAACAGTAATTAGGGCTGGTTTCTTCATCAGCCCGGCCTCATGTTAATAGAGCTAATTCACATGTTAATTCACTTGGGCTGTGTTTTTCGACAAACACACCGCGCAAATGTTTTTGTTGTTTGACTCATTCGGTGCCAATGTGGATTAAATGTTTTTGCTGTTGTGTATTTCCATTCTCAAGGCGCAAGTAAGTTCAAACTATCAGGGTTGTATTTCTTCAGGCGTAAAAAAGGATCTTGGTTCAAAACCTCAAAGTCTGCAGTCTGCCCGTAGGCATTCTCGAGAAAGTTGGCCAACCTCACGAATGACCCAAATTCACTGTATGTGACTCTGGAGGAAAGCATCTTGTTAAAGCGTGGACCGAATACTGAAACCCCCTTTTCTGACCCTGCGTCGTTCCCAGGTACCATCTCCATCAACACCCTGCGCACCGCCTACACCGCCCCGGGGGAGAGCGAGATCCTGGACCTGGACGACAACCTGTACCTGGGCGGCCTGCCGGAGAACAAGATGGGCCTGGTGTTCCCCACCGAGGTGTGGACCGCCCTGCTCAACTACGGCTACGTGGGCTGCATACGGGACCTGTTCATCGACGGCCAGTCAAAGGACGTGCGGCGGCTGGCCGAGGTGCAGAAGGCGGCGGGCGTGAAGCCCTCGTGCTCCAAGGAGCCTCCCAAGCAGTGCCTGAGTAACCCCTGCCAGAACAACGGCGTCTGCCGGGAGGGCTGGAACCGCTACGTGTGCGACTGCTCCGGGAGTGGTTTCCTGGGACGCTCCTGTGAAAGAGGTACGGACGGCGGGGTGTCTACGGGGGGGGGGGGGGTCACTGTGCAGGATGATGAGGGGGAAGGCGTGGCGTTGGGGATGAGGAGGAGGAGGAGGATGATGATGGTGTTGGTGGTGGTGGTGGACGTGGCTGAATGTGATGATGATGATGATGATGATGCTGATGATAGTGGACGTGGTTTGAGGTGTTGGTGAGGATGATGAGGATGATGAAGGTGGTGATGGTGATGATGGTGGTGAAGAGGACGACAGTGATGATGATGAGGGTGGTTGTGAGGTTGATGAGGATGATGATGGCGTTGGGGATGATGGTAATAATGATGATGGTGGTGGCGTGGATGGGGTTGAGGATAAAGATATTGCTGGTGGTTGTCGACATACCAGGTGACACTAGCTGGTTTCCGTACGTGTCACCTATACCTCCCTGTCTTCTATGTGTGCAGAACGGTTCGCTCCGGCAGGTAGCATCACACACGATGCTCATTATGAATGTTCCTTCACAGCGTCTCCCTCTCCCCTTGTCTTGTGAAAAGTGGCGCGGCGCCGCAGAGCCGTGGACATAATGGCTTCAAAGGCCCCTCTAAGAGGCCGTGGCTCTAAGCCCCGCCATTACGCCTGGTATTGATTGGCCATGCTTGATCAGTAGGGACCCTCGTCTTTCAAGTTCAGCCTGAATAGCGCTGGCCCGGGCGTTGGCCGGGTGGTCTCGTCCAAACACCCGGCATCAGCAGCCCCTCAGCAACAATTTGGGCAGTAAAGTAAAGGCAAGAGCGAATGGCGAATGAACTGGAAGAGAAAAAAAAGACAGGAGAAAGGGCTGGGGGAGTAGGAGGGAGGGGGAGAGGGGGAGAGGGGGAGGTCTAGCAGGAGTGAAGAGAGCCAAGCGAGAGAGTGAGAGGCTGTCAGGCGGACGGACAGAATGAGTCAGAGTGCGTTGATTGTCAGCGGGCCGATGCGAGGGGTGGTGGACGCGGCGTGTGACTGATGCCTCCGAGAAGGCATTGCCGGTCACGTGCCTCCCCCACCGTACACACCCGCTGCTAAATTGGCTGTCTTCCCCTCTCACCATTTGGCTCATCAAACCACTCGCTCACGACCAAACATGGTACGGAATACATGATCCGGGCTCCCTTTGTTTCCTGAGCTAGACGGCGGAAAAAGATTTGGGAAAACGCGAAAAAAAAAAGAGAGAGAGACTTTAAGCTCCTGCTTTGAATCGGTAACTGCCACAGTTTAAAACGTAACATATTCAAAAATCGCAGTCCTTTTCCTCGTGGACGGTTTATTTCCATGAAAATGCCTAATTTATGAACTCGTTATGGTGTGCACCGCACTGCCCGGCTCAGTGAGTTTTTTCGGCAGGCATGTGTTTCTTCGTAGCTTAGCAGCGCAGGGGTCATTAGGCTAGCCTGTCCGAGACGTGTATCGACTTGATCACGATAGTGTAAGCGGACAGGTGGTGATGATGCTAGCTCCATCCCATTAGGGCAATAACTCCCTCTGCCTTCATTAGAATACATCAAAGTAACAGGTTCCCCCTTCGAGAAACAGCGTTTCTTCAGTCGACAGTGTTGGCAAAGTCGATGCAGAATGCTCTGCTTTTACTGCAGTCAACGTTGGCTTCTGAGTTTTCTGATGACAAATAGCCTATCACGACCCCATCCCTCTGTCCAGCGGGGCTAGGATTGTTCATTAGACAGTATATATTCTACATCACCAGATCCATTCGGACGGTGCTGGATGTATGTGGCAGCATTTTTATGGACAAATCAAGAGACTAATCTTGATAGTTAATCTGGTCTGGCCAGTATTAAGCCTGTTACCTCTTCAGTTAGGAAATAATCTTCTGGTTTGGCTTCCCCAGGTCAGAGAAGAGCCTTCCTGTCTATATGAATTACACGGTTGTCCATTATGCCTCGGGCCTAAGTCATATTTGGAGGTTCATCTTGTATTTAGTGTCAAAAATAGATGACTTAAGCAGATAGTGATTATGGAATATAAAAAGCATTGATTGGCTTATAATATAGCCAATGAGGCAGAGTGAATCAGCAGCGTTAGGAGAGTAGAGTATGGTTCGATATCACAATTTGGCCAAAATATGACTTAGGCAATTATGCTTTGAGGATAACAAAATACAAATAACTTGGCCGCCCTCACAATATTTCAAATACAAATCAAATGTAGTCATTAAAGGATGCCAGGCAATTTGGAGAAATCCGCTAGATGTTGGAAGTCTCCAACCGAGAAAATGCCGCCCTTCCCTTCAGGCATCGTGAATGAATCGTAATCCTGCAAAAAGATTTGTCTTAAACATTTCAGGGCTCTTCTGAGTGTTACTCATTCTCAGAAATGGGCCACGTTGCCATGATGTCATGCATGCCAAGACTGAACGGGCCATAGAACGAGAAGTAAATTAATATTTAATTACAGAGAGAGAGAGAGAGAGAGAGAGAGAGAGAGAGAGAGAGAGAGAGAGAAGGAGAGAGGAGTAGGGGGAAGAGGGAGAGGTAAAGATGGAAGAGAGGGAGGCGGTCATGGAGAGAGTAGGAGGCGGTGCAGGAGGGATGGTTGAGCGAGCCTGCGTAGTTAGTTTCCATCTCTTTGCGTATCTGTCGGTGGGGAGCTCTGGAGGTGGGAGGCTGCTGCTCCAGATGGGTGTGCTGTACAGTACGCTCTCCCCCCCCGAGCTAAAGGGTTGACAGGAAGTAGGGCATGTCACATGACGGAGGCCAAACGTTCGCCTGGGGGGGAAGGGGAGGGAAAAGGGAGGGGGGGCGGCGATGATGAAAGATCAAGATGATTCACCAATGGCTTCTCCTTAGAAGCCAGCGCCGAGTAATAATAATAATCCGCTCTGACGTGACCCGACCACAAACTCCCCGTAATTAAGCACCGCCGTTGTCTCCGGAGGGTAGAGCCCGGGCCGTGAACCGCGGGGCGTGAGCGCTCATCCAGAGCCCTACCCAAGCGCAAAGTCGTCGCGCCGTTGATGACTCCTCACCCCCTTCCCCGGTCCCCCCCCAATCGCACGCCTCCCGTTCGTTCTTCCCGCTCAGTCTTCCCGAATACCTCGCTCCGTGTTTCGCTGCCTCGGCGCAAAATCCACGAGGCGGGCGTCGACGGCGGCGTCGCTGGCGTCGAGCCTTCAACCGCGCAGTGCGGCGCGGTTGAAGGCTCGACGGCACTCTGCCAGCTGTTGTGATGGCTCCAGATTGCCTCTGCGCTGGTAGGACGGAGCGAGCGGCACCAGCGGCGCCCAGGAGCTGTCAGAAGGATTAGCCGGGCCCTCACTTATCCATGCATGGTGTACCCCCCGGTGGCGGAGCACGGCCACTGCAGCGAGCTGGAGCAGGAGGAGGAGGAGGAGGAGGGGGAGGAGGAGGAGGAGGTGAGGAGGAGGTGGGGGAGGAGGAGGAGGTGAGGAGGAGGTGGGGGGGGGAGGAGGAGGAGGAGGAGGAGGAGGGGGGTGAAGGAGGATGGAGAGGAAGGGTTGGGGGAGGAGGGAGTGAGGATGAGGGGGGAGGCAAGAGGAGGAGGAGGAAAGGGATGAGGAAGAGGGAGGATGAGGACGAGGGGACGGGGGATGACAACACCGACGGGGGGAGGGGCGGAGTCGAGGCAGGGGGCAACATGGCTCCCGTTGCCCTATTTACCGCGATTTTAATTAAGCAGACGAAGCGATCCTTTTCCGTCTCCACGTCACTGCTTCCCAAACGTCCTCCCCTTCGTTGTTTCTCCGGTTGCTAATTAGCCCAAATATTAGTCTTGCGGTGCGAGGAGCAGGCAGGTTCCCAGATGGCGCGGCGTGCGCCGTGTTTGCGTCGCACACACGCGTGTACTCCCTAATATGATCGGACATGCGGGCGTGTCGCGGCCGACGGGGCGGCGCCGTTCGCTCCGTGCAGACAGGTGCCCCGGATGGAGACCAGAGGGACGCCCTTTCCTTTTTTGTTTTCCTCCGCTCCCAAAGAGCAGAGCGCTGGGGCCGATGAACAGCAGAGCCAGAAGATCAATGCGCCGATTAGTTAGTTTAGCAAGTATGCCCACGGAGCTGGTGCACGAAGCCAACGCAACCGCACACACACACACACACACACACACACACACACACACACACACACACAGCCCGAAGCCTTTTGGGCGCAGAAATGCACGTATGCAAACCACACACGAGAAGACGCACAACTACACACACGCACACACACGCACACACACACACACACACACACACACACACACACACACACACACACACACACACGCACACACACACTCACACACCCCTATCTAACATCTACAAACCCATGCAGAGCATGAATACCCTTGATAGACAGCTGTTTGACTTTCTTTTCCTTCTATTGAGGTCACATGATAACATACATATACATGTGTTACCTGCCTCGCGGCGTTTTATGCTACAACACGTAAGCTACAACAAGACATCAGAGACCACACACACACACACACACACACATGACTTGTACTTCAGGATACAAAACAAGGTCTCTGTGGCATGGTAGAACTATTTCCCCACCAAGCAAACATCCTCAGAGCTTAACAACACACTGATGATCGCACACTGAACGATACACAGCTGCTACTAGAGCGGTTGAGTAGTGACTAGTATGAGTGTGATGTTATTGATGAGATATTTCTGGCGCTGTTAATATTCAGACGTAAACCAAGATAAACAACCCTCTCGGAGAGCACTTTCAAATGTTTAGTCCTGTTGGATCCTTCCCTGACCGGCTATTGCTGTCCCACCCTTCAAAGCTGCAGCGGGGGTAAACAACGCTAAGCTCGGAGGCTTCTCTGTAGGACTTCTCTGAATTCGTCTCAGACTGTGTGTACATATATACGTCTTCCTATTGCTGCACCACATTTGTTTAACCCATTTAATATCCTGGCCAGTCGCGTGTGTATGGGTTGTGTACATAAAGCGGTCACCGGCCGTACTGAAGTCAGTGTGAGACTCTGCTGGAGGCACCGCGGCCTGTTTACTGGAAGTGTTGGAATCCATTTATGTGTTCGTCGCCCGCCCCTTCCCCTAAAAGAAAGGAAGCGAGGAAAAACGCAAAAAGCAACAAAAGCTGCGGGCGAAATGTTGTGTGCGAGCAGATTTGAATTGGATCGTGGCGGCTGCCCTGGTGCCACCATGCGACACAATCCGTTGACACGCGGCTGACAGCGGCACCGGCCTCCTCCAGGGGGGAGAGAGGGGGGGAGAGGGGGAGGGAGAGGGAGGGAGGGGGAGAGAGAGAGAGGGGGAGGGAGAGGGAGAGAGAGAGGGAGGAGAGAGGGGGAGGGAGCAAGAGGGAGAGAGGGGGAGAGAGAGAGAGGGGGAGGGCGGGAGAGAGAGGGAGGAAGGGAGCAAGGGGGAGATAGAGAGAGGAAGGGAGCAAGGGAGAGAGAGAGAGAGAGGGATAGGGGGAGAGATGGAGCAAGAGAGAGAGGGGGAGAGATGAAGGGAGCAAGGGAGAGAGAGAGAGAGAAAGGGAGCAGGAGGGAGGAGGAGGAGGGGAAGGGAGAGAGGGAGGGAGGGAGAGAGGGAGAGAGGAAGAGAGAGAGAGGGGGGGGGATAGGGGGATAGGTTGAAAGAGAGCGAGAGAGGGAGGTGGGCGTGAACCAGGGATCTGCCAGTGTGTGTGTGTTGGGGGGGAGCCGGGGTTCTGCCAGTGTGTGTGTGTGTGTATGTGTGTGTGTGTATTGGGCCCTGCCATCCCTCTGCCCTCCTTATTAGCAGCTCTGTGGTGCGGCGATGCCTCCGCTCCCCCTCTGAAGCAGAGAGAACAAGGGGCTCCAAATGGGTCGTGTTTCTCCTTGTGAGGAATAAATAAAACAAAGGTGGTGGAAAAAACTGTAGAAATAAGTGGAATAGGCAGTGCGTTGTTGTGTTTTTACAAAACGCAGGAAAAGGGAAATGCTTGGTTTGCTCCGGGTGGCTTTGTCTCCCCTGTGACAGCTTCCTGCCGCCGTGGGGGGTTGGGGGGGGGGGATTGAGGGGCCCCACTTTATTCTGATACGGAACCACGACGCTGTGCGTTACAAACGGGCCGGCCGCTCCGGATTGGAGTCTTGACAGGATCTCACTTCCCATTAGATAATGATTCCCTCACATGTCACTCTCCATATTCCCATTTCTGCTCAGTAATTTCTTATTTATGGATGTTTTGACAACCTTCTATACACATCTCGGGCAAACGTGACAACTAGAATGAAATATGAAATTCGCTGAATCAATTTGCATACATTTTATTGGGGCTCTGGTAAGGACAGATGTTGCCGGTTTATTCATGTGGCGATGCTGTTTAATTACATGGACGCCTTCCAAAAGGCGATGACACACGATGAACACATTATTTATTTATTTACCTGCCTATAAATTTCAAACGGCGTTTGATTGCCGACAGGCTCGGGGGGGGGGGGGATTGGTGTCCTTGCTCACCTATGAATAACTTCTTAATGTTCAACGAGGTACGGATGCCTTTTTCATTCCGATGTTAAAATAATTAACGGGATGTATGAGGTATGATAATTAGAAGGAGAGAGGCCCACCTTTTAGTGATTCTTAAGCCAGTCGGCGAGACATCTGGAGAGACTGTGGCTTCTGCTGCGATGGAAGTGTCTGCCAGTCACTTCTGTCAGTCACCACCTTTCTGTTAATCTTCTAACAGCCGAGGTGTCTCCGATGCAAGCTGCATTCTGACGGTGGTTTATTTCGTGTGGTTAACGTTGTGTTTCCGCCGTAATTCTTTGAACGTCGCCAAACAGAAAAGAACATGGTTGATGTGTATTGACTATTGGAAAATACACCCCTATAGTGTCCTCTGTAGGGTAGTACCATTATTTAGCCTCAGAGATAACATCGACTTTTATGACCGAAATAAATAAAAATAAAAACGATTTTTCGGGTCAACCTCATGTAATACAGTATTTCATATCCCGATTCTCACATTAATACGTTGTTTACCCCCCATCCCTACCGGTTGGTTTTTGTTTGCTAACCTAACAAACACACAACCCAAGACACACACACACACACACACACACACACAGACACGCAAACACACACACACACAGACACACAAACACACACATACAAACACACACACACACACACATACACACACACATAAATACATACATACATACACACACACACACACACACACACACACACACATACACACACCAAAACACCAACACACGCACACAAAAACACACGCACACAAACAAACACACACACACACACACACACACACACACACACGCCGTACGACGATGCATCAGCGCAAGGGGTGGTCACTGGCTTCGTTGGGTTTCTGTTTGCTGCGAGAAAACGAGTGTGCGAGTCGTACCCCGGCCAGTAATGAAAGACATTTGTCACGTATTAGAAGCGGCAGTTAGCTGCTCCCATTCGTCACAGCGGCTAACAGCGCTAACAGTTTCCATACACGCGGCTTCTTTCTGTCTTTATTTATTTTCTGGTTGTGGCCGCCTAGCGGGAGCCAGTTTAGCGCGGCGGGCTCGTTTGTCTGCGGCCGCCTGTCATCGCCGCCGTACCGCAGGAGGGCGCGGCCAGATTGGATTTGGGTGAGGAATGTTGCGGACTCATCCCATGGGGTGGATGGATGTGACATTGGCTCTCGGTGACATGCTGGTGTTGATGAGGTGGTGTGTGTGTGTGTGTGTGGGTGTGTGTTAGTGTGTCTATTTGTGCACAGCAAGGCTACACCTATACCATTGCTACCCCACTGCCACCAATTTCTCTCTCCCTCTCAAACTCATTCTCACCCTCACCCTCACTCTTACACTCTCTCTCTGTCTCTCTCTCTGTCTCTGTCTCTCTCATAGTCTATCTCTCTCACTGTCTCTCTCTTTCTCTCTCTCTCTCTCTCTCTGTCTCTGTCTCTGTCTCTCTCTCTCTCTCTCTCTTTATCTCTCTGTCTCTCTCTCATAGTCTATCTCTCTCACTGTCTCTCTCTTTCTCTCTCTTTCTCTCTCTCTCTCTCTCTCTCTCTCTCTCTCTCTCTCTCTCTCTCTCTCTCTCTCTCTCTTTACCACAACCCCCGTCTCTCCCCTTCACTCTCTACTCGCTATCAGCTCTATCTGTCTCATGTGCTGCAGCCGCAGTAATGGCTTTGTTATTGGGTTATGGTTTAGTTACAGGAAATACGGTTAGAAGCTCCCGCCAGTGTTAAGCAATCACCCCGGCATTTCTCCAGACAGTTTCCCGATGCTTTGGGTAAACGTGCGAGCGCTCAATATTAAGGGTCCACAAGCTATTACAGCGCGACAGCCCACTGCAGCCTCGTCCCTCGTCCCCTGTCAATAGCCAGTCATCCTTTGGTAGTTTGTTAATAAGAGGTTCAAGGACAGGACCGCTTCCCCCGCATCCGAGTCTATACCCTCTTTGTTAGATGTGTTACATGTACAAACACACACCCACACACACATCCTTCCTGGGGGTGTGGGGGGGTAAGGTCAGCCCGCCCTACCCTCGTCTAATATCAGTGTATCTGCGGGACGACTACTTCGGCCCCGAACTGGCGTTCAGTCAGAGGGTGTTGGAGTGGCTGTCTCTCACTCTCTGCCTGGTTGAAGTGCGCCCAGTGTGGTGCGGTGTGAAGTTCTGAGAGGCAGGCTTATTGTATCACTTTCCACAGTGATGAAGCACCCTTGCTGTGTGTCAGTTTAATTGCACGCAATGGATTGAGAAAAACAAACAAACTCAACAGGAAATCGCATCGTCCTTGTTGTGAATTACTTAAGGATTTGAACCCAAATTGGTCAAATCCTCCCTTTTCGTTGTGTTGCATTATTCATGCAGACTGTACTAGTGGTCTGGACTCTGTGGCTTAACTTTTTAAGAGGCATATGGCTGTGTCGAGTTTGGACGACCTAAGCCTAATATTACATTTCATATAGTAATGTGAGGTTGAAAGAACATTCCATGTTCCCACAGGGATAGAACAGCACTAGTGTGTGTCTCCACGCTATATTGTACTTCAAGTGGCTTAGCTCTTGCAGAAGTGAATCCGGTCAAACAAGCTGCTCTGATCTTTGGAATATTTTAGTACATTTATAGCCACACATGTATCATGCATTTGCATGACGCATAGCATTTACCCTAAAATGAATGTGATGTAAGTTAGAAATTAGATTACAGAAATCTATCTATCCATCAATCTGTATCAGCTTGTCTGTCTCTGTATCGGTCTGTCTTACTGTTTATATGCATGTACTGATTTGTCTGTTTATTTATATAAATAATAATTCATATGTTTGCCTGACTGCCTTCGTCCATCCAAAGCCTGATCGAATGTCACAGTCAGGGCTGGGCAATAATTCAATATTATCGTTAATGCATGGTCTGGCATCGTCTTGAAATGAAGATATCGACTCATCATGATACCAAGCTTTATAGTGTAAATGAATTAGGATGAGACAATATTCCTTTCAAAGGATCCAGTGTGAGGAATGAAGCGTTTGAGAGAAAGGAAAAAAAACATCAAGTCATTTTGAGAATGCAAAGACTTTTGCATATGCTTCTACTTAATGACCCTCCGTCAGGCCGTTTGGATTGGTATTGTGAATTCATAAGCATATCGTGATGTTCATAAATTCATGAGAGGTGCCCTATTATTATTTTGATCTTGTATTGTCCGGCCTTAGTCTCTGTTGCCCTGTCTGTTTGGTGGTAAAACAGCAATAACTCATGACTACTCTTTTCCCTCCTCCTCCTCTTCCTCCTCCTCTTTGGCCTCCTCTTCATCCTCCTCATCACTCTACTCACTCTCCTTCCCTGCCTTCTGTCCTCCTCCTCCTCTTCCTCCTCCATCCCCTCTCCCTCCTCCTCTTCCTCCCCTCCTCCTTCTGTCCTCCTCCTCCTCTTCCTCCTCCTCTTCCTCCCCCTCCTCCTCTTCCTCCCCCTCCTCCTTCTGTCCTCCTCCTCCTCTTCCTCCTCCTCCTCCTTCTGTCCTCCTCCTCTTCCTCCCCCTCCTCCTTTTCCTCCCCCTCCTCCTCCTCTTCCACCCCCTCCTCTTCCTCCTCCTCCCCCTCCTCCACCTCCTTCCCCACCACCCCCCTCCTCCTCCTCCTCCTCCTCCTCCTCCTCCTCCTGCTCCTGTCTTCCTCCCCCTCCTCCTCCTCCTCCTCCTCCTCCTCCTCCTCCTCCTGTCTTCCTCCCCTTCCTCCTCCTCCTCCTCCTCATCGTCTTCCTCCTTTCCCCCCCCTCCTCCTCCTCCTCCTGCAGACGCCACCATCCTGAGCTTTGACGGCAGTAAGTTCATGAAGATCCAGCTGCCGGTGGTGATGCACACGGAGGCGGAGGACGTGTCTCTGCGCTTCCGCTCCCAGCGGGCGTATGGCGTGCTGATGGCCACCACGTCGCGCTACTCGGCCGACACGCTGCGCCTGGAGCTGGAGACGGGCCGCGTGCGCCTCACCGTCAACCTAGGTACCGGAGCCACGGGACTCCTGCCACACACACACACACACACACACACACACACGCGCGCGTGCACGTGCAAGCAGGCACGCACAATATGCTCATGCACGCACACATGCTCACTCACACACACGTACACACATACACGCATACATGCGTACAGACATACACACATACATACATATGCTCATACTTATACACACTAATACACTATGAAACAGACAGACAACAAAAACAGAAACGCTCAGACACACACACACACACACACACTCACGCACACGCACACAAGCACACACGCACACATTTCTAATGCTATTGCTGTGTGTGTTTAGAATAGAACGGGATGGTATAACCTTTCAATGGTAAGGGTCTGCAGCTCTTGTCTTACTGCCAGGTGAGCACTCACCTGCCCGTGGCCAGCAGGGTGCGCTCATCGCTCTCCCCCCCCCCCCCACCCACCAGACCCCCTCACCCGCCCTCCCCCGATTACCCCTCCGTCGCCACGGTTACACCCAGCGTTACCGTAGCCGTGCGCTCTCCCTACATTCTTCCCGAGGGTTCAGCTTTGTTTGAAATCCAGTTCGAACTCAAACTTAATCTCAGGAGCACGGCGCTTCAATCATTTTTATGCAGTGGATCGAGTCCCCCTGAAGTTATCCCACAGCGTTGTGTTAAATATCTGATGCAAGCAGAGCCATGGCTAGGCCAACACACAGCCAGACCTCCTCGTGAGCTCTGCCCCTCTGCACTCGGCTTCAACATACGGCCGTCCTATGGTGGTATACATGCATCTATATGTGTATATGTATGTAGATTTACATGTATATGTATGTATATACGTATTTATGTATGTGTATGTTTGTATATTTATATATAGGTATATACGTATGCATGTATATGTATATATATATATATATATATTATATATTTGTGTATACATATTAACTCAATTAAATAGGTAAAAATAATATGAATTTGGAGTTGGCCCCGCGCCAGTGCAGAGAGCGTCCGTTCAAAGCGCTCGTGTTCACACGCTCGCGCGTTGGCACGCTCCGCTCAAGAGAGCAAGCAATGGCGCCTGCCAAAAAGTTCCCTATTCCCCAAACGCGGTGCCGCCGCCGCCGATATGATAGCTATCTATTCTCCTTTCTAATGGCTGAACACCAATGGGTTCCCTAAGCACTGCCGTTTAGAGGCACACACAAACGGGGACAGCCCGCCCGCCGCTCCCTACGGGCAACGGGGGCACGGGGACGGCGCACATCGGCTAGGGCGGGCTAGCGGTGTTAGCCGCCCTGTATAGCACCCCTCAAGATTCAAAGACTCGACGCTTTTCATTTGTCACATGCTCACGCACAGGATGCGCAGTGAAGTGTTTTTTGTGACGTGCTCTGTGTTTCTGAGCTTGAAATAAAAAATAGAATAAAATCAAATCCCATGTGAATTTTAACAGAAATGATCTTGTCCTCAAACACGAACGCCATTCAGCCCGCCTCGACACAGGCAGCCGACACAATCAATACCGAAAGGAATTCATTCGAAAAAGACTATTGTAAAGCGGGGTGTTTATGCATGAATACGCCAATGCGGATGTACGCTTGAAGGCAAAGCCCCAATCTAACAGCATACAGCGCCGGGGCCCTCGGACAATGGCTCAACAACAACAACAGCGACACCACAACACACAGTTCCCCCCCCCCCAGGCCTTTCAATGTACACCCTTTTACACAAGCGCGCCGTCATGCTGATACGGCACCCGACCCCCGCCAAATGCACCGACCCTTCCCCCCCCATCTATCCATCCCTCCTACAAGAGCAGAGCCTTCCCTGCCCGGCCACGGTCAATGGTGGTCCCTGGTTGTTTCTGACCCCCTTCTGCTGTGGTTGACGACGCACGACTCGCAGGGCCAAGTGGTACGGAGAGGGTGCTTGGATGTGGGTCACCTTTCTAGCGTTAACAATAGGAGCGCGGTATAGCGCCAAAGCAGACACAAATACACTCCCAGGCTCCTGTCTGCAGTGTGGAGAACCACGACGCAAATCAGTCGGAGCGCGTTCCGCTCCCGTTTGGATTGGCATTGGATTGTGTGTTTTTGCCAATGGAGGATGATTAGCGTTAGTAGCAGATTTGAAGAGGCTGTTACAGCAGCATGTACAATAGTTTCGCTGCCACCTCTCTCCCTCTTCGCTCTCCCTCTCTCTCGTGGTACGACAGAGCGGCAGATGTAAAGAGGCATACTTTTCCCTTCATTAGTGAGGGTATTACGTGGTTATAAAGATGGAGAGGAGAGTGTGACGGTGCCCCCTGGCATTAACATGCAAGCCGCAGCACCACCAGAACTTCCAACTTCCACCGTATCATTTCAAGGATGAGAACACAGAATAACGAATAACGTGTTGTGTTTCTCCCCGACACACACACAAAGAGAAAGGACCTTAAGCATTCCTACCAAGTGGCCCTGTCTGACCCTGAACAAAACTGATGCTCTCATGTCGTAAAATAGGCCACAGCTTGTTACGGACAAAATCGTAAAAACTTGTATGAGCCATGATAAAAACCAATTGGACCGATTATAGTGTGGCGAAAAAAAAAAAAAAAGACGAAAAGCACTAAAAACCGTGTGCTACCAAAACGCTTTACCGTGGAAGACTCTGAGGCATAGACAAACACGGGCTGATTGGTGGCCCGGTTGCCCAGGGCGACGCCCGAGAGCACCAGTGGACGGGGGGGTCCGTGCATCGGTCCCCAGAGAGGGGGACTGTGTGCTTTCTAATGATGCTCTGCGGCTGTAACGTTGAAAGATGAATTTATCTCTCACCTATTCTTCCCCATCTAGATTGTATCAGGATAAACTGTACATCCAGTAAGTTTCTGTTCACCTCTCTCTATGTTTTCCTTCTTCTTGTCTTAACTCTCTCACTGTGCGTACGTTCTCACGCCGTGTTTTCGAGTGAACCCTAGACTCTTACAAAAACCTCACAGGGACTTTTTAGTTTTGCTAAATCAACGTAGATAGATGACACCGATTTCGGAAAACAAAAGAGGTTGGGGTACGCCTGTGTGCATTCTGCGCCCCATCGATTGGACTGCGGGGGGGGGGGGGGGGGGGGGGGGTGATAATGAAAAATCTATACGCCATGGTCAAGCCTGAGTTATATAATTCACCATATGGTAGCCCCCTTTAAAACCGGGGCTGACGTGACGTGTGGGTTGCGCTTAGTACGGGAGGGTGTTTTAGCGATGCATGACTTCCCCTGCCAATGACCCGTCCCCTTTTCTGTTGCTATTTCTTCCCTTTGGTACTCGGTGCTGCCTGTAAATTGATGAGGCCGTTCGGAGGAGAGAGGAAATACAGAGTGTGATTTTATGATTCTCATTAACCTGCCTCGTAGAGCAGAAAGAATAGGGAGGCACCGAGAATGGATCTTGTAATCGTGTGTGTGTGTGTGTGTGTGTGTGTGTGTGTGTGTGTGTGTGTGTGTGTGTGTGTGTGTGTGTGTGTGTGTTTGTGTTTGTTGTGTGTTTTTTGGTGTGCATGTGTGGTGGTGTTCACAGATGTGTTTGTAAGTGTTTGTCTGTATTTTTAGGCATTTCTACCTGTGTATGTGTGTCTGTGTGTGATACGTTTGTGTATCCTTGTGTGGCTAAACAAAGAGTTTACATTGAATCACTTGAAGTGGAAAATATGTGAAAGATTAGTGCTCTGCAACTGTAAACAATAAATAGTTGAGTCTTCATTTTAACGAGTGGGCAAGTGTGTGTTTGTGTGTTGGAGTGTGTGTTTGTCGGTGTCGGTGTCAATTTTTGTGTGTGTGTGTGTGTGTGTGAGAGAAGGAGTTTGTGTGTGTGATAGTGTGTGTGAAAGGTTGTTTCAAGGTTATATCTTTGCCTGAGAGCAATTCAGAGATTCTTGGAACCCTACCCACAATTCTCTCTGGCTCTCTCTCTCTCTCTCTCTCTCTCTCTCTCTCTCTCTCTCTCTCTCTCTCTCTCTCTCTCTCTCTCTCTCTCTCTCACACACACTGCTGACCAACCTCCTGATATTAGATGACTCTTAACACCTTCCGAAATGCTAAATAGCTTTGCTAATGCATCTTGGAATGTGTCAGTTGTTTGTATATGCAAATCAAACACTGTAATCTCTAATTCCCCCCCACAGTGCTTAAAGGTCATTCTTTGTTTATCAAGACAATGTTGTGAAGGAATATGTTCCATAATTCACATTAGCAGATGATCATTCTTATTTTAGAATGCCTCCCATGGGGGGGTTGTTCTGGTGATATCCTGTGGATATTATAATATTGATCATGAAACTGATCAATAGTGGATGCTTTAAAAACGTCAACATATGCTGCTGACGGCGTATATGAGTTCAAGACATGTTTTTTTTTTAAACTCTCCGTGCACAGACATGTCACAATTGACCCTGACAGCATTTGGCAATGCAAGTGAGAATGTGTGGACTCCCTCTGTAAAATGGAGGCACAGAACAGGGAAGAACAGTCCAGTCGTTCATGCAGGGAGACCTGATTATGTCAGAGCACGACGTCTGAATTAGGTATAAAGAACTGTGCCTACCCCAGTACTTTCAGATAAACCAATCCCTCTATTTTTCCATTTCAAGTCTTTCTTCTGGTTTGGTTTTAAACGTGGCTACTATATATATTTTTGCAATGCGTTATTTTAGTCTGCCCTTTTTTAAAAATGTCCCTGTGTTAATTAATGTATGTTGTCAGGCGCTACTGCTCGGGTCATTGTGGTGAATGAGGATTTTCAGCACTGACTCAAAGAACACATCACTGTCAATTAGGGAGCCAGCTTCCCTGGGGCTTCCCCGCTCTGTCTGGAGAACACACTGCCACTTTGCCTTAAACATTGTTAACAGGAAGCGAGTGACACATTAAACATGCATGCTAAAAATATCCCGCGAATAAACCAATTTTTTGGTTGGCATATGCTGCTTCTCTGGTTTTCTTGTTTGCCTGGTACCGCAGGGATAAGAAAAATACGATGGTGTGTTCTGGATAGTGCAAAAGCAGAGCGATAGCTTATTGGTGGAAACCGTCGCAGGGAAGGTGAGTTCTTCCCATTGTCTTGGCTGAACCGTCTGTTCTCCTCTGCGGGAGAACTGTGGTTCATGGAATATATCTTACCCACACAGGCCTGACAGGCTAGATCTCCACCCCGTGAGACACAGAGCCCTCTGTGGATAAATCCCTCAACATGTACACTCTTTGTTGTGGTGCAGTGTAATAAACATAAACATAATGATAAACATAGGGGAGGACGTTTCCGTAAATAACAAGCAGCATGAAGCAGCAGAACGTGAAAAAAGGATAAACTGAGAGTGGCGCGGTGTGGAATCCTTTAATTTGACAGCTTTATTTCCGATGCTTATCCTAGTCTCTCTTTTCTCAGTTGCTAATATTCTTGTTTAGCAGCGTTGGGAATTGGGACACCTGTGGTTCACCACTGCCTATGGGTTCAAAAAGGCATTATTAAAACTGGGCTTTCAGGCTCATGTTTCATTGGCCTTCGACATGTGTGACAGGTCTACCGTCGTCGGAAGACTCACAAAGATAAAGTCGCCACCGAGTCGTGGCGATCATTGTGGGCGAAAGTGGTGGAACCGTGATGCCAAGGTGTTTTTGAAAGACTTTTTTAATAAATCAGCATGTTTATCGCTCTAATTTTAGAGGATGCCTCCGAATCCATCCATCCAGGCCATCGATTTAGTGCCACGTCAGCATATTCACGGGACCCTCCAATCTCGCCCGGTCCGTTTCGTTAGGAGAAGTTATCAAAGGCTTGGCTCATCAGAGGTGTTTTGATTAAAACAGAATTGCCTCCAGACACCCATAATTGAGTGTTAAGACAGGCCACGGTATAAACATAGCAGTAATGGACAGCCTCCAGCCACCAGGAGAAGGGAATAAACCGGGGCCTTAGTGTAAGGAGAGTTTCAGGGTGCTTTGCTCGCTCTGCTAGGAATGTCAAATGAAGTCTGTATTTAATCTCTGGCACCGCCACTGAAGAAAAGTGGATGACACTCTTCATAATTATGTCAGGTGCCATCAGTCACCCGCATGGCTTCATAATAAAGTTGACAGGTGTGTTTTGATTAGGAACCCACTGCTGACTCAAGGATTTCGCTTTCTGTCCCTGACCATCCCAGATGATGCTATGTCATTATTTAGAAATTACAGTACAGATTGTTTTGGCCGCCGCAACACTTTGCGTTTGTAATTAGCGGCACTGTGGCTTGCTAATTACGATAGGACTTGCCCTGCTAATTGGGTACCAGCAAAGCCTGTACCGGTACACAAGGTTCAAGGGATGTAGGAGTGACACGGAGCACTGAGATGAGGTCAGACAGAGCTATGTTCCATCATCATCAGCCTTCTACAGACGGTATTTAACACCATTTATTGAACTATATTTCAAAGTGACGTTGGCAAAAATGTGCAGGACCAGGATTAAGCTTTTAAAAGTCTGAAGCGGTTGTCAAAGTTGCCATAATGGGGTGTAGTTAGGTTGCAGACCTTTAAATGGCGCGGCTTACAACATGAAACAAAAGGGCCCGCTATTGATTTTCTCTGTGTCTCGCATTGGCACCATTTAACCCCTTCAACGCCTGGACATTTTAGCATTCCGTTTTTAATGAGCACGCTATTGATTTGTTACACATACGTACGTCTTCTGGCATGACATTGTAAACGTCATCTTGAACAGTTATTTGCCACTAGTGAGCTGCCCCTGGGGCAACAAGACCCTCCCCCCTCAGCCCGGGGTAAGTCCCAAACGTGGAGCTGCACCGAGCCCTCGACCCACCAGCTCTCCTGCCAGCCAAAACCCATTGACTGGAAAATCACATCTTCTCATCCCGCATCCACTGACCTACCCCCCCCCCCCCCAACCCACATATGACACACTCCTTGGGCCTGAAGTCAGTGAGGCATCTGGGAAAGGGGGATCCACCAGCGTGGAACCAACACCGCACATAGATCACCCTCAAGAAGGGCCGGGGACGGCCCTGGTCACCAACCCCGGAGACGCCCTCAGCGCCAGGGCTTTGGCCTTGGGGAGGGCGTGGGTCTCATGACCGCGTGGGTCTCCTGACCCGCTCTCCGGGTCGGGCCTCATCCCAAGCCCTCCTACTGGATGAGGCGTGTTCCACGGCCCCCGCGGCCTCTCCCCTTCTCTTCCCCGGCGTGGAGACGCAACAAGGACAGCACGGCGGAAAGGCTAAAGATCAAGGGTCCTTTCCAGCCTGAGTCCATCCTATTATTTCATATCTCTTCCCTCTTAATCCCTGGCCGGCCGTCTGCTCCCACGCCTGCCCCCCCCGCTGTTCACTGCTTAGCCAGCAGAACCGGGCCACTGAGACGGCGCCGCCTCGTGTCCCAGCGCGTCGACACCCACCTCATTTGCATACACATTGCACTGGCTCTTTGAAGATTGTGGAAAACGGGGGGGGAAATAAATACCCAACAAATAGGTTCACCAAATGGACCTGGCCTCTATTCGCCCCCCCCCCCCCCCCCCCCCCCCCCGCTGTGGCCCAAGGCTTGTGTTTACGATCCTCCTCGCACTGATTCATTACGGTCGGCCTGTGCAGCGCTATCCGTGCATTTCAGAGGAGCAGGGGCGCTCGATAATAGAGCATAAGTAAGTAAACCTCGTTTGGAAGTATGTCATTAGACACCATATGGGTTTTGATGCCAGCCCCGGTGGTTGTAACAGTGATGGGCTTTACTTTGTGCATCTCAAACGATCCCTCTGGGTGAGAAACAACAGCATACGCTAAAAGACAAACAATCGTGGCCTTTCTCCCTGTAACCTTTGTCCTTTTGTTGTTGAGCACGTGTGTGACTTTGTGTGAAAGGGCTGAACCGAAAACAGTTGAGTTGGTTATCACATGGTTTGTGCGTTTTATGTATGCATGGATGTTCAATGTAAAACAATAGTGAGTTGTGTGTCAGCCTACACTGAGGTAGAACTCCCGGGCTCTGTTCAGGTTCAGTAAAAGCGTGATATTTAGAAAGGACCATCTGGAATGGCTAATTAGCACAAGCAGGCACAGAACTAATGAGTGAAGACTGCTATCTGACTCAGCCCTGGATCTCAGCACAAAGAGAGAGACCCAAAACATGGTCAACTTTTATTTTCTGAACCTGGACTTCTGGTCCAGCCTGCTAATTAAATGGAGGGACTAGGAATTAAAGACAACAAGCTAGTCGACTGGTGGATAGCTGAGAGGGAATAATCCAGGGTCATTGTTTAAATGGGTTTATTAGTTGCTATTATCACTAATATCACACTCTGTAATTCCTCGTCCTCCTCCTGGATACATATGCCTGTCCACCTTAACAGTTGATTTTTTTTAGCACCCCAAATATCTCAATTTAGCCCTGTGAATATCTGATAGATTGTCCCAGATTGATTTCGCATCGCTGTCTCATTGCGTGTTCCGCAGTAATCGAATGCTGGGTATCAGCACACCATCCATGGATGTATAATAGGATCGTTTATGGCACCAGTTGTGGGCCTATCTCTTTGGTGCTACCCATGGCATTCAAGATTGGAGACACGCTGGCTGCTTCGTGTCTCATTTAGTGGTGGGAATCTGCTGCCCCCAAGTGGTTATAGAACAAAGTGTTTCACAACTAAATAGACTAAGAAAATGCACAGATTACTTTCAGTTCAACCTTTTTCAATACATATATTTTTCAAACAATAATATTATGACTGCTTATTTCTCGTGGCTCCTTTGTATGATAAATAATTATAATTGTCAGCGATTAATTATGTTATTGTAAATAATAATTTGAATACAAAATAATTTTAAAATCGGATCTGATAATTACCTCCCTCCGCTCCCACTACAAATATTTTCAATGCATCTTCTGCTCTGTCTAGTAAAACAGACTGAAGGTATTGTCATTTATTTGCTATTTAACTTACATTCCTCTTTTTTCTATCTACCCTACACTTAATCACTTTTTGACTATGTTTATTTGCGAGTCTGTGTGTGTGTGTGAGTGGAAGTAAGTGAGTGTGTAAGTGAGTGTGTACATAATAAATCAAAACCAGAATGTGTATGTTTGCGTGTGTATGTGTGCGTGCGTGCGTGTGTGTGCGTGTGCGTGTTTTAACCCATGTTTGGACTGTCCTGCAGGCAAGGGTCCAGAGACTATATTTGCGGGTCAGAATCTGAACGATAATGAGTGGCATACGGTTCGCGTGTTCAGGAGAGGGAAGATGCTGCAGCTGACCGTGGACGACCTCACACCCGTGGAAGGTACTTGTTATCAGCCATGGCGCTATAGCGCAGTTCCCTCTCTCACTCCTGTGGGGAGTGATAGCACTCCTCACAGGACACTGTGTGTTGGCTTTTCGTTATCTAGGTAAGACGACGTGTCGTTGGATTGGATGTTGTCATGGGTTTGAATCTGATTATTTTACATTAATTAATGTTGATTAATGCAGATCATAATAATTCACAGAACATTTAACACGAATGTGTGATTCAACAGATATTGTACCAGAGTATTGTCATTTGTATGATTCTTCTTGGATTCTATTACAGTTCAGCAGAACTAACAAATGAAACCCCTCATTGCATCCAACCACCGCTCTCTCTCTCTCTCTCTCTCTCTCTCTCTCTCTCTCTCTCTCTCTCTCTCTCTCTCTCTCTCTCTCTCTTTCTCTCTCTCTCTCTGGCTCTCTCCTTCTGGCTCTCTCTGTCTGTCTCGCTCTCTCTCTGGCTCGCTCTCTTTCTGGCTCTCTGGCTCTCTCTCTCTCTCTCTCTCTCTCTCTCTCTCTCTCTCTCTCTCTCTCAATCCCTCTCTCTCTGGCTCTCTCTCTCTGGCTCTCTCTGTCTGTCTCGCTCTCTCTCTCTGGCTCGCTCTCTCTCTGGCCCTCTGGCTCTCTGGCTCTCTGGCTCTCTCTCTCTCCCTCTCTCCCCCTCCCTCCCCATCTCTCTATCACTCTCTCGCCCTCTCTCCTCTCCTCGCTGTGTATCCCTCACCATCTCTCTCCATTATTTCCCTCTCTTTCCCTCATCCCTCCTCGTACCACCCTCCCCATCTCCCTCCCTCTCACCCCCCCCCCCCCCCCCCCTGTCTCCCCCCCCTGTCCCTCCCCCCTCTCCCACCCCTCGTCCCATCCCCAAAAGGTCAAATGGCGGGGGATCACTCTCAGCTGGAGTTCCACAACATCGAGACGGGCATCGTGACGGAGAAGCGCTTCATGTCCATGGTGCCGTCCAACTTCATCGGCCACCTGCAGGGCCTGACGCTCAACGGCATGGCCTACATCGACCTGTGCAAGAACGGCGACATCGACTACTGCGAGCTCAACGCCATGATCGGCTACAAGAACATCATCGCCGACCCCGTCACCTTCAAGTCGCGCGCCAGCTACGTGACGCTGACCACCCTGCAGGCCTACTACGCCATGCACCTCTTTTTCCAGTTCAAGACCACCTCGTCCGACGGCCTCATCCTCTACAACAGCGGCGACGGCAACGACTTCATCGTGGTGGAGCTGGTCAAAGGGTGAGCGCTCGCTGGCGGGTGGCGGTTTGGTGGCGTTGTTTTTTGTTCTTTTTGTTCTTTGATGTGGGAGTCGGGAGCGGGAGCACGTTTGCTTTCCACCCGAGGAGACGGGGGGGGGGGGGGGGGACGCGAATTGGTGGGATTCCCGTCTGTGGATGGAAGGGAGCGTTATGTAACTATTCAAATGGTTTCTTATCACCTTTGTGCCAGACTGTGTTTTCATTGAAAAGCCTTTCAGCGTTTCCATTAAGTCCTTATTAAGGGAGCCGTCAATACCTGACAGGCTGCTGAAACCAGCTGAAACCAGCTGAAACCAACTGCAGTCGGGTCTCCCACCAATAGCCTCACAGAAACTTATCGAAACCCCAGTAATGTATTCAAAGTAAACAGAAAATATATGCTAGTTCATGTATTCCGGCTATTTCCAGAGTCAAGACTTAGTTATTCAGCTCAGCCCACGCTGGGAAGTACCTTCTCCCTTTGCACAGTTCCCTTATCTCTCCTGGAGACTATTATTCACAGACACACACTCACACCAAACGCACACACACACATCCATCCATCCATTCATACATACTCCCACACACACACACACATCCATACATACATTCAAACATACATACCGGTACTCCCAGACACACACATCCACACACACATACTTACTCCCACATTCACAACCACATACAAACACACACACACGCACACGCACACACACACACACACACACACACACACACACACACACACACACACACACACTAACTCTCAGACACACACAGACACATACACACTGAACACACACACATACTCCCACGCACACGCTCACGCACAAGCATTCTGTCCATCTGCGTTTGTTTTCTGCCCTCTCTTGGTGGTTTGGTGTCAGTGCCGCGTGACTAGAAAAGAGTAAACTTTGTTGAAGTATGAGAACCAAACAGTTGCTTATAGTTTCAGTAAAGCAAATACGTGTGTCTCAGATCATTATTAAAGCGACTTGACCTGAAGGCTTTTTGCCATTATTCATTATTAATGGCAATTATGAGTTAATTATTACCGGTAATCCCCGAAAATAGGTCATCCATTTAAACTGAACGTTCTGAACAACGCTCGTTGCAGTGGTGTCTCCAACGCGCTCCTCACCATAGTTTCCTCATCCCGTGTCCCCGGCACCTCTCTCCCCCGCGCCGGCCATCTTGTGTGTGCCTCCCCCCCAGGTACCTGCACTACGTGTCCGACCTGGGGAACGGGGCCCACCTGATCAAGGGCAACTCCAACAAGCCCCTGAACGACAACCACTGGCACAACGTCATCATCTCCCGGGACACCAACAACCTGCACACGGTGAAGATCGACACCAAGATCACCACTCAGACCACCAGCGGGGCCAAGAACCTGGACCTCAAGGGTGGGTGGAGGGCCCGGTCCCTCTCTGATTCACTGGTCACGTGTGGGTGTGTGTGTGTGTGTGTGTATGTGTGTGTGAGAGAGTGTGTGTGTGTGTGTTTGTGTGCTAGTGTGTGAGAGTGGGTGTGTGTGTGTGTGTGTGTGTGTGTGTGTGTGTGTGTGTGTGTGTGTGTGGGTGCGTGGGTGTGTTTGTGCTTGTTGATCATCATGGGAGCTGGTTGATGTTACTTGTCTATCTATTTGAGAAAAATGTATGAAGAGGTAATCTGAAGAAATGACTGAAATGTTTAAGGTTTTTGTTTTAGATTACCGATTTTCTTTCACTCCATTGATTGAGAAACGGCCTGAAATTGAATTAGAAATGAGTAAAGAACTAATATTTTGTCAATTTTGAGTAGAGTAAGTAAATGATTAATTCCCGCGATCCTCAACATAGATAATGCGACCCACAGTTTGTGCTAACACGTCATTGAATTCATAAACAATAATAAACAATCAATGCATGCTCTTATTTAGGTTGCTTCTTTAATCCAAAATGGTAAATAGTTCATTCAACGTTGCATCCCTCTACCCCTCCCTCCCCCAACAACAGGCGACCTTTACATCGGCGGCGTGGCGAAGGAGATGTTCAAAGAGCTGCCCAAACTGGTGCACGCCAAGGAGGGCTTCCAGGGCTGCCTGGCCTCCGTGGACCTGAATGGACGCCTGCCTGACCTGATGTCCGACGCCCTGGACTGCGTGGGTCAGATCGAGAGGGGATGTGAAGGTGGGTGAGGCCTCAACAAGGCCACTAGAGGGAGCTGTGGTGCCTCGTACAGAAATTAAATAGCGCAAAAATAAAAATCTCTTTTTTCACGTTTTGCAAAGGAGCGAAAAGCACTCAGGGCTTATTGTTTCCAATTTTTTTTAAAAGCCATTAGTGTTCTGCAATATTACCACTGAGTGAGGTGACAGTTGTTTTGTCCTGCCAGGCTCATAGTCACAAAATGAACACATTCGGTTGATTTAAAATCCTCCCCCACTTGCGTGGACATCATGGACACACACACACACACACCTATACACACACCTATCCACACATCTATATACACACAAACACCTATAAACACACACTCATATACCTGTGCACGCACAGACACACACACACACATACACACATCTATACACACACACACACACACACACATCTATACACACACACACACACACATCTATACACACACACACACTCACACATATACACACACACACACACACACACACACACATCTATACACACACAGACACACAAACCTATACACACAGCCACACCCACCCAAACACGCTACAGTCCGCACGGTACCCCCTGGGCCTTTAATTGAACCTCCGTTAAGTGTGTTAGTGTGCCGTTAGAATGCATCAGGACCTGGCACGCCCCGGCCCCCCACGGGACCGCTTTCATTTGGCCCCACTCAGAGCGGGCCTCCCGACACAGGGCGAGAGCCAGTGTTTATTTCCCCGTCGCCCCTCATTGTGCTGCCACTATATTCATGTTTTCCTTCGTTCTTTCCTCCCTCTCTCTCCCTGGGACCTGAGTGTGGGCCAGGAGCGGTCCTGCTGAAATATGGATGAGGTCTTTGTTGCATGTATGAATATTATTTTTCCATCCCTCCAAGTCGTATGTTTTTCCGCCGGTCTCCCAGACAACATTTGATTCATCCCTCGGTGTCTTTCAATCGGTTTAGTCGCCCGTTCCTCAGTGTCATCCCGATTTCCCTCTTTTATCGTCCCGTCGTCGGTAACCATGTCGCGGCGATGGCGGGTCGATTCGCGAGGGGTTATGAACTCGCACTCTGGTGTGGTGTCACCGCACTGGATGACCCACCTGTCAGCATCGGATTGACGTCCTATTACCCTCTCTCCGTTCATCCTATAGAATCGATATTCATAGATCACGTTACTACCCCCACCACGGCTGCGTCACAGAGGACGAGGTTCCCCTCTTTGATCAGAACATTCCCCCCAAACACCTTCTCATTCAGTCTACAACTAACATTGCTATACTTTGCCCTTCTTCCCCCTCTGTCTTCCTCTCTGCGTAATGTTGCACTCAAAGTTCCATTGCCCAAAGCGGACTTACAAGGTAGATGGTTTGTTCTGTTTGATAGAGAGTCTGGTGCCCTAGTCTCCCCCTCCTCCCCCATCTCTCCTCTCCTCCTCCCCCCTATTGCGTCTACAGTGCGTCCACTTTGTCTTCCCTCACTCCCGACCACGTCTCCTTGAGCTAAATGACTATTCAGTGTGCCACTCACTCACTCGCCTGTCAGAGGGGAATGGGGCTGGCAGCCCTAGGAATACAAGGATCACTTCATCATCTTGTATCAGCGCCTGTGGGGCCCCCCACCCCCCACTCTGTGTATGCTGGTAGCACAGTCCACTCACTTGATGTGTACTGAGATCACATATTCACAGTTTGTTTTTGATGGTTAATCATTTTTGCATGATGAAATATGTGCATTGCAGTAATTACTTGTGTTGTTTTGGATTGTTAATGGAGAAAAGGTGAGATTGTGCCATATGTGCCATGCGTTATTCTGTTTGTTTATATTTTACATATTTGAATTTGTGTTCCATCTGTAACCAATCCTAAACTAAATAGGCTCTATTGGTACCCCTTATTACACCCCCTGATACGTTTTGTAGCAACATTCGCAGTACCAAGACCAACAATAACTATCTGAGCATATGCCAATTGTGGCATGGTTAATTGTAAAATCGATGCCAAATGTTTGCAACATAAGGGGAAATAAATCTGTTCCGTTAAATCGAATGTTAACCTAGCGCCCCCAACCATACCAAACATTCTCCTTTCATTCATTTTTCATGAAGAAATCCCAAAACCAAACAAATATATAAACAAAAATATAACTCACCACAACATCCACCCTCGCACTAAACCCTTGGCTGCAATCCAACTGACATTTCTCCCTGACTCCGGGGCGCTCGGTACGAGAGCCCCGACAGAAACACGGACACCACTGCGCCGCGCTAGTTCAGCCACAAACCCCTCTGCCGGCTCGGCCCGGACTGACACACTGACAAATGGAGCGTCAGCCTGACGGATGGACCCATTGACAGTGTGACGGAGAGCCAAACCAAACGGACCGCTGAAGACGTGGCGCCGGAGCGCCGCCCGACTTTGAACACAGCGGGCAGTGCGAGCCCCGCGTGTTGTGCACGCGGAGAGGGCGTCCGTTGTCCCATACTAATGCGGGCCCCCCCACACAGCTGGGGACGGCATAATGAAGGGCCGAGTATGGAGCCCTATTTTCGCCGGGGCCCCTTTAAAGGGAGCGGGGGCCTCAAAGCACGGCGGAACAATGCAGAACTTTAAAGTGGACCGAGGGGACATCACACTGCATCGTTTAAACCCGACATAAAAAGAGGCGTCTAAGCACATTTTAATACCGTGTTTGGTCTTATTGTAGCGGTTACTTGTCACCGTGTATTTAGTATAAGAAAGACAAATACAGCTCACTTCCATTAATGGTGGTTCGTTCTCAATTTTGGCAATGTAACAGTTTCAAATATATTTTGGTTCTTATTTTTATGTTTTTAAGTGTCTGTATAGCCACTTATACATGGTCATTCACTTTATCAGTGTGTTTGTGTGTCGGTGTGTGTTCGCCTCACTCTACGCTTTCACTATCCTGTGTTGCAACACTGTTGTGGTTTTTGATTTAATCTGTCCTGTGTGGGCCATTTGATTTCAGCATCCTGTCAAACCACAAACAAACAAACACGCCAAAACAATGCCAGCTGCCTGCTGCAATTGAACTGAATTCAAATGTCTGACTGTAAACGGGTCCAGGCAAGGCTTCATCAGCCTCCTACTGTATCACTTGGCTAACTCCTCGCTCGTCTGTCTGTCTCTGCGTGTTTGTGTGTGTGTGCGTGCGTTTGTATATGTGTGTGTGTGTGTGTTTGTGCGTGTCTGTGTGTGTGCGTGTGTTTGTGGCTGCCCAGGCCCCAGCACCACCTGCCAGGAAGACTCCTGTGCCAACCAGGGGGTGTGCCTCCAGCAGTGGGAGGGCTTCAGCTGCGACTGCAGCATGACGTCGTTCGGCGGACCGCTCTGCAACGACGGTAAGTCCTCCGCCCCCCGCCCTTTCGGTCGACTCGACCTACAACAGGTCCGCTGTGTGATGATGCGTGTGTCAGCCAAGGGATGGTTGGACGAGTGCCGATGTTGAGCGTTTGGATCGACCGTCTTTGCTCAAGCCTCACAATGTGGTGTTGTTGTTGTTGTTGTTGTTGTTGTTGTTTGTCTCGGCGCCAGTACGGTTTGAGACCCGTACGAAACACACTGGGTGTTCTTAAGGGGCCCTTGCTTGGGCACCAGGTATGAGGCGGTTTCGTCATGACAAGTATTTGCACTGTAACGACAAGTTACACCTGTGACATCACAAGTGGGCGTGTCATCAAGTGGGCGTGTCATCGGAGCGGACACGCCCGCTTGTGATGTCACAGGTGGGCGTGACCCGCTCTGATGCACTATGGGCAGCACTAACCCATCCGACGTTGGTTGTACGTCATAACTGCAGTGGAACAGGGGCCATTTCAGTCTACTTCTATGACTGAGTTGAGTGGCTCTGTGGTTACCACTGCGGGTTGGCAGTGAGTAAGTCTTTGGGTTTGAAGTGGACAGGAACCTTCCTGTGAGTGCTACAGCGCGCCTACCCTGTGGTCATCATGTCTGTTGCTTCCCTGCGGGGGCTTTCCCTCCATTAGCAGAAGACCGACTATTTTGTTAAATATTGTTTCATTGAAACAATAAGGACGGGGGCCATCTGCTATGTTTGGACAGATGCTCTACTGGAGCCGTCCTTAATTGTGCTCACAGACTTACTACTTGCTTCTGTTCTAATCCCCTTTTGCGTTGCCGTTGGATGACTAATAGTGTTGGCATCAAAGGGGGAACGGGGTATTATCTAAAGCCTACCACTAGGGGGAGCTGTGCACACAAAGGGAAATCTAATATTGCAAACTGAATGTGGACGTTCAGTGCAATGCACAGGAAAACACACATACTCCCTCACTGCACACACACACAGACTGGAACGCACACACGGACTGGCACAAACACATGCACACACTCATTTAGTTTTACTTATTGCAACATTAGAAAAGTTCTGCTTTATTAATCTCTGTTAAAGGCTTAGACCTGCGCCGAGCCGGGCTGCTTTGGACTCTCATTAATGTTAATACCGCCACTGATAGAACTGGGGTAATATCCGAAGCACCTGGGCAAAGCAGGCTAGTTCCTCATGTAAAATATGCACAGGGGGATCGCTCCGGTCATTATTTTATTCGGCGGCCCCAGCAAACCGCGGGGGGTGGGGAGGATTGGGGAGGTTAAGGGGGCAGGGGATGGGTGGGGGGGGGGGCGGAGGAGAAACACAAGGAGTGGGCACTCGGAGATGAGACGGCACAAAAGGCGGCGGCGGAGACGGCGTTCCGCTAAATGTTAATGCATTCCGACGAACACCGCGGCCAGAACGGCCAGACCCTCGTCCCCCCTTTCCGTCAAGAGACGGTGTCAATAGATTCGAACCCCCACCGTCTTCCCAGCCGCCCCCCAAATATATATATAAATATCCGAGCCGGCGACGATAACGCTGAAAGGATTCTTCTGTCGGCGGGGCGTGAAGGCGGGACGTAATGGTGTCCCTCCTGCCTTACGCCACCCCTCATCTCTAGCCCTCCGCCCCCCTAACTCCCACGCCCCCCCACCCTGACTTCATACAGTCACCGGCTCTGCGCTTGGATCGGCGGAATACAGAAACACAGAGAAAGGTCGGAGGTGTCGAGGAATACATTACCGACGGCGGGCTCCTTCTGAACCGCACCAGGTGCATTAAGATAGAGGGGGGGGGTGGAAGGGAAGAGAGGAGGCCTCGCTTTCTCTTCCTTGTCGTACGCAGGCAGCGCGTGCAAGGGGGCGTGCTTAATGCGACAGGAGAAGAGCCGCAGCGCATTGACATAAACATGAGCTTACATGCATGACACCCTCATGCATGCAATATGCATGAGACCCTTTAGCTGTAGAGTGTAGTTTGTTTGCTCGTGTTGTTTTTATCATTCATATTCATCAACGTGCAACAATAACACACACACACACACACACACACACACGCATACATAAACATGACCTCTCCATCATTCACAGTGCATGTTGGTATACCAGTGACGGCAGACAACCCAGTGCGGTGCTTGAGGAACGCCCTAGTAGGAACAAGGAGGGCAAACCAGGAGATGTTTGCCCACCGCTGGCCCTGATTGGCGCTCCTGGGAACGGAGTGAGGAGCAGAAGAAGGGGACATCTTCAAGTAGAATACATCACATTTGTAGGATGTATTTGCATGAGCAGGAGCGCAGGCGGCAGCAGTGTACATTTCTCAGCGTCTCAGAGGAGGTAACGGAGTTGAGGTCTCTCTGTCGCTCTTCCTCCCTCTCTCTGTTTCACTCTCTCTCTCTCTCTGTATCTCTTTCCCTTGCACTCTCTCTCTCTCTCTCTCTCTCTCTCTCTCTCTCTCTCTCTATCTCTCACGCTCTGTTTCTATACCTCCTCATCTCCCTCTGCCTCTCAATCTCTCTCCCCCTCTCTCCCCTGCTCCCTCTCTCTATCCCTCTCTATATCTTTCTGTCGCTCTCCCTCCTTTTATTACTTCTCAGATGTAGTATGAACTCCATCTCCCATGGTGATGTACACACTGTGAGTCTGTCAGTCACCCGCCCATAGCACAGATAGTGCCATCACATTGTTGCCCTGGAATGCTGATGAGAAGCATTTCATCCATCATTCATTTGAATCATCGTCAGGAGTTTGGTGCATGTAATATGGCATTCAGTTTTCAGCAAGTGTGTAGTGTTGACGGGTTTTGGTTTGATTGAAGCCAAACTAGTAAATTGTTCAATTTATTAGAGCAATTGTTTTTCGAGCCCTATGGAGATTTTCATCTATTACAACACGTGTGTCATTGTAATTGAAAAAACCCAACTACCAGATGGTAAAGGATGATTACCATACATATGTCTGGAAACGACTCGGAATTAACGGAAATGAGATGGTTTTGAAATCGGCCAGGAAGTTAGAAACCAATCAGTGGCAGCAGTCACCAGGTTCTTGCCCGCCTAGCAACGCCTCAGCCTTGGTTACCAGACAGGATTATTTTTGAAAGCCAGGCAAACACCATTACACAATTATTTAAGAATGGCAGTGGAGAGAGAAGAGTGCGAGCAAATGGTGGTTGAACAGTAAACTTTAATACTCATGTTTGTTGGCAACATTGGCAGGTGCAATGTTTTCATCAGCATCTCACAGTAGTTATGTTTAGTCTTTGAGTCGTCCTCATCCCATTCACCTGACAAAACGTTCACGGTCTCCGGTGAGCCGCTGAGCTGATTCCAGCAGGCGTGGCGTGCTGTGTGTGCTTTCACTCAACCACTTGTCCTCCCCGTGTTCCACATCCCCTCCGATTGAGAACAATAGTTGAGAGATTGTCATAACAATGCGGCTTTTCCTTAATATATGCAAACCTTGAATCGGGTTCAATTCAGCAGTAAAGTAGCCATTTATGAGTTAACAGTATGAGGAAACAACAGGAGAGTCATTCTTGAGAAACCACATTTCTAGTTTCCAGTAGATATTATGTAACCGGTATGGGAACAGCAGCGTTTGGCTTTCGGGCGGGCATGAGTGTATGTTTGTGCAGTGGGTTTTGAATGTCATTAGCTTCAGATAGGGAGACGACAGCTTGCAGAGACCAGATGGGCGCTATGGACTGTACTTATGTTTTTACAGCCATCATGTGTTTCTGCACTGAACTCAGATCACTTTTGCCAGTGAGTCTCTTTCTATTTTCGGTTCATATTAATACGTCTCCACTGCACTAAGCAGTCTCTCTGCAGTATCGAACAAACATCAAGATAACAAGCACACACGCCGCGCTGGTTCCGTGCACTCCACCGCAGACGTGCGTGCGAGTAGAGCAGTGCACGGCGAGCGTGTGCGCGTCTCGGTCCGCGCCATTCGACAGATTCGGGCTGGGGTTTAAGTTCCCCTGGGGGAGCTGTGGGGCGGCCTGGCCAGTGGAGTGTCTAAAGGGTAATGCTCGCAGACAAACAGGAGGCCGCCGCTGCTTGCTGCTGTGCCAAAGTGGGTCGTGGAGGAGGACGGGCCCCCAGGGGCCCCCGGTCCTGGTCAGTGCTCCACGCGATCCCGGCAACGGCTCGTTGCCTCTCCATTCTGTCTGGGAGCCAGGTCCTATTAGAGCCATGTCAATATTGTATCAACAGTGAATATTGCGTCGGGCTGGCTGTTGTTTCCGTCCAAGGTGGGGGGGGGGGGCAAAGAGCAGGACCCCTTGTCCCTCAGGATCACTTTATTGCCTGAGTCTCAGAGGCAGCGTTGCACAGCCTACATGGTCTTTGTGCACTTGCGATCGCCGGTCACACAGCCTCCAGCGAGATATGAAGCGCTGCGGACACAGTTTAATAAGTGAGAAGTGGAGCAACAGGACAGACCGTAGTGGCCCACGGGGCCGAACAACCAGGGCGTTTTTTCAGAGCCAACCTTACCTGAAACAAACCACTCTAAATTGGTTTGTGTTAGCATTAGTCTCATGTTCACCTTAAAATCCTAAAGGGAATGTTGATCTTTTTAGTTCTCGCCGTTCCATTAAGCGGTAACTTTTTAATGGACAATTATTTGGAAATGTTTACTTTCGGGGGCCGAATTTGCATGTATTATGCATGTTGAAAACGCACACCAACAGAATAGACTAGACATAATTGGTGAGAGAGCCCTTATTAGTGTTGAAAATGCATTGCACTTATCTTGGTGATGCTAAGCATGTCAGTTGGAAAAATAATTAAGAATTATGAAATTGTCATTCGTTCCATTTATTGGTTTGACATTTTAGCATTTCAGAGTTGGTTCGGAAATAATTGTGTTGATGCTGATGCAGCATTTCTTCATCAACACAAAGTTGACCGTTTTCTTTTCCAAACTCAGTTACTTTAGTTTAATTTCTTTCTTTCTTCTATCTCCTCCTCCCCTACCCAATTCAATCTCACCCCTACTCTTTCACACGATCACACACTCACACACAGAAGATTGCATGTCAATGATAGAGAGACACACACACACACAAATGGACGCTAAAACACCAAACACACACACACACACACACACACACACGCACACACGTATGTGAGAGAAGCACTTACACACACACATATCCGTGAAAGACACAGACACACACACACACGCACACGAACATGTCTGTGAGAGACACACACACATGCACACATATCCGTGAGAGACACACACACACACACACACACACTCTCATGTCTGGGAGAGACTTGATACAGACACACACACACATATACACAATCACGCACACACCAACAGTGCAGTCATGCCGGCGTTTGGGCAACTCGTCCTATTCCCCTGCAGCCTGTCGTGCAAGGATTAGACCACTTAGTTTGGCTTCAATCAATACAACCGGACACCTAGTCCAACATTAGGGCTAGGGGGGCTCCGAGACGCCGGGGTAAACAACCCTTCGTCACATGGAAGTAATGCGCCGTCTGACCTTAATTTGCCCCTCTTCTTCTTCTTTTGATGCAATTCAGTGGAACAAATCTGTGGCTCTGGAAATATTTGGGCCTCTGCTTGTACTGAACGCTTGGCCTAGCTTTCAGCGGCTTGTCGTGCCCCCAAGATAGGAGATGGAGGGAGGGAGAGGGAGAGGAAGAGAAAGGATGGGAGGTAGAGAGGGAGAGAGGGAGAGAGGGAGAGAGAGGATGGGAGGTAGAGAGGGAGAGAGGGAGAGAGGGAGAGAGAGGATGGGAGGGAGAGAGGGAGGGAGGGAGAGAGAGGATGGGAGGGAGAGAGGGAGGGAGGGAGAGAGGGAGGGAGAGAGGATTGGAGGGAGGGAGAGAGAGAGGGAGAGAGAGGACGTAGGTGAGGGAGAGCAAGAGAGAGAGAGAGAATCCTTTTTGAGGGTACTCATACATATCCACTTTAGCATGTCTGGATAGAAGTACAGCGAATGCTAATAGATACTGGCATGGTCCCGACTGAAGTGTTCGCTGGACAGCCCAGAGCGACTCATGGACTTTACCAAGTAAAGTCATTTCAATTGTATCATTGTTAATGAATTTTTTCCGCATTCAAACCTTGACTTTTGAACGACAATGAATGATTCTATGGTAAAATAATCGGCGATGTTTGAAAAGTCAAATATGCAACAGTCAACGGGAGCAATATCCGTGGTCACCCGATATTATTTTTATCAGCCACTGAATGACCACTACTATTTAGTAGTGGGATCTAATTTTAGGGTACATCACACATGAACCATGTTATGAGCCTCAGGGGGGAATGAACTTTTCCCGGACCTCCTCTGAGTAAATGAGGGCGCGGGCAGAGCGAGTGAACACTTCTGACAGGAATTAACATAGGCCACAGCACAAGTCGTTTCTTTGTGTACTTTCTTGAAAAGAAACCGGTATAACCCCTTGGTTCCTTTCCATCCTCCATTCCTTTGCTCCTGCTATTATTTTGCGTGGTCGGAAAGTGGTTATAAGTGTACCTTGTGGCCAAATTATTTCCAATAATTTCTTCCCGCTGATTGAATTAATGGGCCTAAGTGGATCTGGATCCCGGGAACCAGGAACGGCAGAGCGGGCGTGTGGTGGACGCCCGCTGGTTCCCCGCTGGTCCCGCTGGGGAGGGTGAGGGTTCGTTCTGTACATACTGCTCAAGGCCAGTGTGTGTTCGTTAATATTCATTTGGTTAATGGACTGCGTTTAAATTCCTGGCGGGATCGCTGATGTATCTACCTTGATTAACATATTCAGCGTCCGTGTTGTGGGGTCTGAAACGTGCCAGAACACGACTACAATTAGACTACAAGTGCTCCGATGGTTCGCACATAGAACACCCACCCCGCCCCCGCCCAAACCAACATTTCTGCGTGGGACCATGACAACCTATGGTGTGGTGTGCTTTTATATTGTTAGATTTACATTCACATTTACATTTAGGGCTTTTAGAAGATTTTTTCATCCATTGCGACTTAAAATAAGTACATTCGTCAGTAGAAAGAAAAACAACAATATAGCCCTATCCCTACACTAAGGATGTTCTTAGAAACTAGTGCCAAGCATATATACACATACACAATAAATATGCATAGGTATTTTTTTATTATAGTTCTCAGATTGCTCGCTCGTTTTCATGTTTTTTTCGAATACACAGCAACAACACATTCGGATGAGGACATAGCAATACTGGCAACAACGTCGTTAACCTTTTAAAATACACAATCATATGAAAGAACGAATAAAAACTGTCACGCAGTGGAGAAATCCGCTCTGCGCAAACGAGCATGGCAAGTCACAACACACACAACAGTTAATGACTTTAGTTTTATATCATAGCCTATGGTAACGATGACACTAACAACCTTCCTAATGTTATAATGTGATGAAAGAACGGATCATAACACACGATTAAACTTCTACTCTGCCCTTATGTGTGTCAGACACAATTAGTTAGTTTTATAGGCTGTACTGTAACAGTAGAGAGATATATTGTTTTGTAACCAAGGCAATATAAATATATAAAAGAACGATTTAAAAGGGTTTGTTTAAGAGACATTTCTTCTTCTCCCTTGGTTTGGTTTGTTTCAAACAGACGGAACACACACAATCACCTCCGCTATGATGAATGAAACACATGAAATAATCCATTTTAGCGACACTTCCTATGTGTCCTATAGGCCTGCTTCATAAAGTGTAGGCTATGACCCGTACACAGGGAGCACACGGTTCCAAACCACATCGGTGCTATCGTGACTGATCTCCTCCGCTCCGAGCGCTGCGTCGCTCCTATCGGGCGACGATGGGTTTGGGAGGAGGCGGTTCTTCAGACCCCGGGCCCCGCCGTCGCCCTCGTCGGCCACGCCTTATTGGGCATGTCATCTCGCATCCTTTTTATCTCGCGCCGGTGGGGCCTCCCGACTTTTTATCCGGAGCGGATGGGAGCTGGCTTCCTTTCACCTGCGAGTCGCCTCGGGGTGTCCCCCACTCGGTACGCACCAGATCCTGACGATTAGGTGTTAATTGGAAGATAAACAGTGATGTCAGCTCAGCGGGCGGCGGGGGGCTTTAACACTATGTACTGTAGGCACACATGGTGTGTCTGTGTGAAGACGGCTTGGCAGCTGAAGCATCCGTTACCTTGTGAGAACAATGTGTGGCACACCCGTTCACCTTAGAGACGCGCTCTGCGGTGGTTTAAGTATGCATTGGTTCTTGACCTCGCAGCGTTGCGTGACGGTTACGTTTTGGGTTCGCCGACAGATACGCTGCAACACGATGTATGTGAGTTACACCTGCTGTGTATTCAAGGACGGCAACTGGATCGGGCTAGCTGTTAATCCAGGATAACGCAGCTCTGAACAGTTTCCCCAAATATACGATATCTCCCACAAAATAAGAGTATAGCATAAGGAGAAAAAAAACGACTCACTGAATATACTTTGAGTTGAGTTTTGAGTGTCAGCACTTTACGTTCATAAATATTAGATATTGTATTACACACGCCTTGCAGTAAAACCAATCGCTTGTGGGTATATGTGCTAGTTAGATACGTTGTATTTTAGTAACGTTGGTTTAACAGAGGTCAAAGGTTATACGGATGCATCCACACATGACAGGATGGACTAGTGCCTAGATTTCCGTCTCCCAGCCGAAAAGCTCCCGGGTTTGATCCCCGCTGTCCAAAGCCGAACCTCTCAGCGTCCTTTAACAAGATGTCAAACCATTAGCTGCTCATAACGACCAAAGTCGCTTAAAAGAAAATATCTTAAAAACATACATAACGGCAGTATCTGTTCCTAATGCAACGTCTTCATAGCCCTCGGTGCCTCGCTTGGCGTTCATTTCACCCCCAGCCCACCAACACAGCGAGCGAATGTGACACGCGCCCCAACTTCCGAGGATGCTGTAATTGGGGCCCAGAGGGGGCTTGTTGAAGAGGAAATGAGAAGAAGAAGCTGTTGTTGTCCCAAAACACAATACTAACTAAAGTGTTGACTCGTAGACAGAGTGTCTCATGGAACTGCCCTGCCGGGCTGCGAAAACACCAGCCGCAATGAATACATCTCGGCGTGCGCGCGGTAAATAGAGGGGATTGAACGTGGCACCTGGGAGGCAGCGGGGCAGGAATCCCATACAGCTCCCGTGCTGGGGAGGGTCTGTGGTGGAGGGGCCAGGGACTGCTGCTTTAGGTTCACAGGAACGCATCTGCATGTCACACCACAGGGTGAAATGTCAAGCCAAAAGTCGATCACGTCGTTTTTTTTGAAACAATGAAATGAATGCGAGATTGGATCCATTTTTTTTTATTATTTTGTAACGTGTTTGATAGGTCTGTGACAAACATACAGCAGTCTGTTATGTTTCTTATTGGCGTAGTTGGGATTTGCAACTGTGTTACAACTGCAATCATTGGTACATAATTACAATGATTTAATTCTTAATTCATTATAATAGTATTTAGTATTTAGAGTAAGAGCAAACATTAGGTCCTACAATGTGATTAGTCAGGTCAACGATTTGAGTTGTCCTTTTTTTTTTTGTTTTTACTTGCCTCGTTGAAGTGAGTACTCTCTGCTGTCACATGGAGATGGAAGCAGGAAGGGCGCCAATAGTACTTAGAGCTGTATCTGGAAGACGGGCCAATTAAGGCCCCTCGTGCCTCCTAGAATCACGTCAAAGATCTCACGAGGGCTGGCACTCTTCCAGACCCTTCTTTTCGTCGTGCTTGATCGGGACAAAAAACGAGACTGCGAATCACCGGTTAGCCAATCAGAGGGTCAAGTAAGCGACCGTCGTGTGGCTGCAACTTTGCTCCCGCCGTGTTTTCACACGCTTCGAGCGAACACAACAGCCTCCAAACGTCCCTCGAATAGAACAAGATAATAATCTCTAAAGCAGCACTTATCCATCGGTGCGAAGCGCTGTGCTTCAATTATGTCAAAAAATAACACGTTTCCCTTTTTTTTTCCACGCGTGCGTCTCCGTTCTGACAAAAGGAGGTCAGCCGAGGAGAAAGCAGGGCGGGGGTTCACCGCATGTCTCTATTTATACTCTGAGTCTCTTACCTTTGTTGTCCCAGTTAGTTGCAGGCTCCTCTCCTCACCATGGAGTGGGGTGCTGTTGGTGGAGAAGGGTGCTGTTGGTGGAGCAGGGTGCTGTTGGTGGAGCAGGGTGCTGTTGATGGAGCAGGGTGCTGTTGGTGGAGCAGGGTGCTGTTGGTGGAGCAGGGTGCTGTTGGTGGAGCAGGGTGCTGTTGATGGAGCAGGGTGCTGTTGATGGAGCAGGGTGCTGTTGGTGGAGCAGGGTGCTGTTGGAGGAGGAGCAGCGATTGTTTAGGATGCAGGAGGCAAATCCCTCGGTACACATTTCAGCACGTAAAGAGACGGACGGGCTGATGGACGTACAGACAGGAGCCCCCCCCCCCCCCCCCCCCCCCCCCCCCGTGCCGTCAGGGGAGACGGATGGGGGGGTTTGTGTGTTGATCTCTGAGCGCGCGCCGCGGCGTCGAGAGACAGGTCTGCTTTATGCATTCACAGACACAGCCTCGACAAGAAGACGCCAGCCCAGTGTTTACCCCGCAAACACAAATGGGGGGGTTCATGGGAACACACGCACAGAAACAAACACACACACACACACGCACACATACAAGATCGTGGATGCATTCATGGAAACACACAAACACACAAACCCCACAAACACGAGTATGTGGATGCATTCATGTAAACACACACACACACACAAACACACACACAAATATAAGTTCATGGATACATTCATGTCAACACACAAACACAGAAATACTTGGTTGCATTCATGTTAACAAACACACATACGCAAATACGTGGTTACATTCGTGTAAACAAACATACACACACATCCCACAAAAAGATGTACATGGATGCATTCATGTAAACACACACACACACACAAACACACAGTACATGGTACATGGATGCATTCATGTAAACATACACACACACCCCATAGATGCATTCATGTTAACACACACGTGCGCACACACACACACACAAACACATTTACATGGATGCATTCATTTAAACAAACACACGCACACACACCAAACAAACACAAGTATGTGGATGCATTCATGTAAAAAACACACACACACACACACACACACACACACACAATACGCACTTTGCTAGCTTCATCCCAATTTCAAATGCAATTATATATTTTCGAGGAGGGAATTGCCCAAGCCCCCAATCATCCCTGACCCTGACACCCACACATACAAAAGCCCACATATTTACACATACACACATACTCTATTTGCAACCAGTGTAGCTTCATAAGTATTTGATTCCATAATGTGTATTTCAATGGATTTATGCAAATTCCTAGTTGTGTTTTGGCCTCGGTTTTTCCATTAACCACTTACAGGCAACGGTGTCAGAGAGTCAACCAAGTCTGTCCTCTGAATTCGCCGTTTACCCGCCCATGGAGCGGATGTGAACAGCACTGTTTTACATTCTAGCAGAGAACATTTTTGCTCGTCCCTTTGTTGCAATTTACAATTTTCATTTTCCGTCTGGTGAAAATATCACAATATGGTGCCGGGAAAATATGATTCCGGAGAGGGGAAAGTTAGGGGAAGGTGAGAGAAAAGGAAGGAGAAGATGTTACGAGATTATACTATTGCGTGTGTGTGAGGGGCGAGGGGTGGGGCAGTGTGTGTATGCCTATCTTTCTCTCATTGTGTTGTTAGTGATAATACAGTGTGGTGGCAGGTGTAAAATCGATTTCTTTTTGCCCTGAATTTAATTAAGCATGTGCATATCCAATATTTATTTATGAATACATATGTATCTGGTTCCCATATCGGTGCTTTACTTGCATATCAACAGTGCTATGAGGTCGTTTCTAAACGATCAAGAGATAGAACTGACTGAAGAAACACCTTTTGTTCTCTTTGTTTCTCTCTTATTTATGTAAATTGCAATGCTACTGTTACTGTTCACAGACACGTTCACAGTATGGCTGTTGAAACCAAATTAACTTCAAAACACCCCTTGAATTCACAATGCATTTTGAGATAAAAGCGACGAACATGGCTGCAATTTTCCGATCAGCTACTCTGTGTGTGTGTGTGTGTGTGTGTGTGTGTGTGTGTGTGTGTGTGTGTGTGTGTGTGTGTGTGTTTGCCTGTGTTTATGTGTTTGCCTATGTGTAGGTATGTTCCATGAACTATAAATAAGCGCCAGCGGTGATGTGGTCTTTAATAAGTGTTTTTATCAACTCTGGGAGTTGTGATGATTGTATCACATCTAACACAACGCAGAGGAGCCCGTCTCAGGGGCTGAAAAGTTGTGGCATTTTCTTACCTACTGTAGCACCGCACTTTGCAAGTGTCTGTAGATCACTTAAAGAGAGAGCATGGGAGACAATGAACTGGGAGAGGGAGAGCGGGAGAGAGACATAGAGATATATGTGTATCGATATTTTGTGTTCGACTATTTCCAGTTGACATAATTCATATTTTTATTTTTGCTTCTTTTTTCACCCGCTTGGGAATTGTATACGTTTGTTTTCTGTGCTGATAAAGCTTTCCTGAATTGGGTGAGAGAGAGAGAGAGAGAGAGAGAGAGTGGGGGGGGGGGAGAGGAGAGAGAGAGAGAGAGAGAGAGAGAGAGGGAGAGAGCGAGAGAGAGAGAGAGAGAGAGAGAGAGAGAGAGAGAGAGAGGGAGAGAGGGAGAGAGCGAGAGAGAGACAGAGAGAGAGGGAGAGAGAGAGAGAGAGGGAGAGAGAGACAGAGAGAGAGAGAGAGGGAGAGAGAGACAGAGAGAGAGAGAGCGAGAGAGAGACAGAGAGACAGAGAGAGAGAGAGAGCAAGCGAGAGAGAGACAGAGAGAGAGAGAGGGAGAGAGGGAGAGAGAGAGCGAGAGAGAGACAGAGAGAGACAGAGAGAGAGAGCGAGCGAGAGAGAGTGCCTGCCTCTCTCTGGGACAGTGTCTCTTCACTAGGGCTAGCCGGGCTTCAGGTCAGAGTCTCGCATCCGGTCCCCACCCCTCCCCCCCAGGCCTCAAAGGACCCTTCTATCTGACAGATGAACACCCTGCCACGGCTGCTCCAAACAATGCAAACACGGCAAATACCCTCCCCCCCTCCCCCCCCCCCTTTTGTATGAGCAGCGGAGGGAGCTGTTGTGTGTTTGTACTCCGTGTTGACTCCTCCTGTGTCCCGCCTCTCCTATCATGTCACATCTAGCAGAGACTGAGGTAGCCTGCCCGCCTCTCTCTGTGTACACATGTTCGCATTAGCATCGGCGCATTGTCCTCTTCCTACAAACCCCCCCCCCCCACCTCACCTCTTCCTACAACACCAACCACCTCTCCCCCACCTCACCTCACCTCTTCCTACAACACCCACCACCTCTCCCCCACCACCTCACCTCTTCCTACAACACCCACCACCTCTCCCCCACCACCTCACCTCACCTCTTCCTACAACACCAACCACCTCTCCCCCCCCACCACCTCACCTCACCTCTTCCTACAACACCCACCACCTCTCCCCAACCACATCACCTCACCTCACCTCTTCCTACAACACCAACCACCTCTCCCCCACCACCTCACCTACAACACCAACCACCTCTCCCCCCCCACCACCTCACCTCACCTCTTCCTACAACACCAACCACCTCTCCCCCCCCACCACCTCACCTCACCTCTTCCTACAACACCCACCACCTCTCCCCCACCACCTCACCTCTTCCTACAACACCCACCACCTCTCCCCCACCACCTCACCTCACCTCTTCCTACAACACCAACCACCTCTCCCCCCCCACCACCTCACCTCACCTCTTCCTACAACACCCACCACCTCTCCCCAACCACATCACCTCACCTCACCTCTTCCTACAACACCCACCACCTCTCCCCCACCACCTCACCTCTTCCTACAACACCAACCACCTCTCCCCCACCACCTCACCTCTTCCTACAACACCAACCACCTCTCCCCCACCACCTCACCTCACCTCTTCCTACAACACCAACCACCTCTCCCCCCCCACCACCTCACCTCACCTCTTCCTACAACACCCACCACCTCTCCCCAACCACACCACCTCACCTCTTCCTACAACACCAACCACCTCTCCCCCACCACCTCACCTCACCTCTTCCTACAACACCAACCACCTCTCCCCCCCCACCACCTCACCTCACCTCTTCCTACAACACCCACCACCTCTCCCCAACCACATCACCTCACCTCTTCCTACAACACCCACCACCTCTCCCCCCCCACCACCTCACCTCACCTCTTCCTACAACACCAACCACCTCTCCCCCACCTCACCTCACCTCTTCCTACAACACCAACCACCTCTCCCCCACCTCACCTCACCTCTTCCTACAACACCAACCACCTCTCCCCCACCTCACCTCTTCCTACAACACCAACCACCTCTCCCCCACCTCACCTCACCTCTTCCTACAACACCAACCACCTCTCCCTCCCTCCATCCCTCCCAACCCCAACACCTCTCCTCTTCCTGTAACCCCCAGCTTTCCCCTCCCTCCCCCCTCCACCCTTGCTCCCTCTGTCCTCACCCTCCCTCCGTCTCTCTGGCGGTGTTGGCAGAGCGTGCTTCGATGAGCTCCTGTGATTCTAGGGCGATATCCTCTGCAGTGGGATTGAGCCCGGTTGGCTGAGATGGCTGTCTGTCACAATCTGCCATGCCAACTGTGTGTGCAGTACCGCGTCACAGTCCGACAACAAAAAAAAAGTGTGTCTGTGGATACGTTTTTCATCTTGCAGTTGAGCATGTGTATGCTGCTCCTGCTGTAGGGCTGTCAGACCTTCAGGTGGCTGAGTTGATCACAGGGTGATAAATACAGGGTGATGTGGATTGTGCACAACACATGATTATGATGTCAAGTCATTGCTAATTGGCTAGTTGTACATATTTTTTTCATTGCCCAATCAATTCAGCGTATTTTTTATGTGCCCATGTATGGTTTATTCATTTATAGAGGCACAAATACCCACCTCGAAAAAATTCTAAAAAAATCGACATTGTTTATTAGAAAAATAAAAAAGGCAGTTGTTTCTTTATGATTCACCAGGCGCAGTGCTGCTCATCTTCCTATCCTGTGTGTGTGTGTGTGTCTGTGTGTGTGTGTGCGCGTCTTTGTGTGTTTGTGTGTCTGTGTGTGTGTGTATGTGTGTGTCTCTTTGTGTTTGTGTGTGTGTGTGTGTGTGTTTGTGTGTGTTGCTGGGCCCCCAGGGAGGGGTTGTCCCCTGAGGGGCCTCGCACTGTGTACAAGCCCACATGCGGGGCCGCTCCTGATGCAGATGTGTCACCGCCGTGCCTCGGAGCTTTTACCTGTGGGACGCATGACTGGGCCCCTTGCAGCGCCCTCCTTCTGCGTGGCTACCAGGCAATGGTTGCTGGTTTTGTCACTCGGAAGGACCGGCTATGCCCACCATGTGTATACAAATACACCTGATGTAGCGAGAGTCTTCTCCTGTGTACTTTGGGCTTTGTAGGACACATTGTAAAAACACAATTGGAAAATAAGGCAAAGCTTAAGCCTTAACAAAGAGGGAAAAAGTAGAAGGGGAAGATTAATGTTTGACTGGAGAGTTTCAACTGTTCTCTCGCTGTGTGTTTTCTAATGAGTCAGGGCTTGGGTATCTCTCTCTCTCTCTCTCTCTCTCTCTGTCTCTCTCTGTCTCTCTGTCTCTCTTCTCTCTCTCTCTGTCTCTGTCTCTCTCTCTCTGTCTCTCTTGTCTCTCTCTCTGTCTCTCTGTCTCCCTGTCTCCCTGTCTCTCTGTCTCTCTCTCTCTCTCTCTGTCTCTCTCTCTCTGTCTCTCTGTCTCTCTCTGTCTCTCTGTCTCTCTTGTCTCTCTCTCTCTGTCTCTCTCTCTCTGTCTCTCTCTCTCTCTGTCTCTCTGTCTCCCTGTCTCTCTCTGTCTCTCTTGTCTCTCTCTGTCTCTGTCTCTCTCTCTCTGTCTCCCTTGTCTCTCTCTCTCTCTCTCTCTCTCTGTCTCTCTGTCTCCCTGTCTCTCTGTCTCTCTCTATCTGTCTCTGTCTCTCACCCTCTCACGCTAGGAGTGATGAGGTACAGTTTGCGTTTCATCAATTTAAAGCATCTCTCGGTCCACCGACTGCTCTCTCCCTCCCCTCTCCCCAGCTACCTCTAGCCCTCCCCCCCTCCCCCAACACTGCTCCTCTGGTTCTCCAGTGTTGGCTCGTGGGCTCAGTCACCTGCTGCCGACCATCCTGGACGTGTGAAACGGAGCCTCTCGTTCCCTCCGATGAGAGGCTATCCCACAGAAGAACACGCAGCCCCTCACTTACCCATAACATGCTCCCATAAAGGAAGACCGAACACAAGTCACACAGCTCCTCGCTCCAGTTCTGATTCCTTTCTGGCGTGGGGTGTTAGTTTTCTGTATCACTCTCCAGCCACTGCATGAATCCACATACTCTAAGAATGGAAGAGAGAGATATCCAATTTTTCCGAATACAAGCACAGCTTTCTGTGTATCAATCCGTGTATCCCACTGATATAAACCATTGCCGTTGTCATAAAATCGCTTGTTAGAAAATGGCTGCTGCTTTTGTTTGCCTGTTAACTCGATGGCTCTGGGACCACCTCTAGACAAATGTTTTTCCAACACATAGCTTTTTAAACTCCTGGTTGAGGTCTTTCTCTCAGGAACTCTATTGCTGCAGTGGGTAGAGAGCGATGCAGCATCTGGTGTATATACGGGCTCCTTCGATACAAACAGACGCAGCAGACACCATGTTTGTACAGATTGTCCGTACTCATCGTCTAGTTGGGGTTTAGCTTATGTGTTCAATTTTTCTGTACCTTTCTGCGAAGTTCACAGAATTCTGGAGTCAGGTGCCGGGTGTAAAAGTGTTGATGATGTGCAGGATTTGGCACATCTCCTCCTTTCGTTGAAGGAGTGTTCAAATGTAAATACTAATGCAAGGCTCCTCATCAACAGCCTCAGGCACGGACTTGATGGCTAGTGATGTCGCGGCTCGTTCAAATGATTATATGCGTGAGGCTGTCGTTATCTCGTTCATCTGTGTCGTCACGATTTTTTGATTTTATGACGAAAAACGTTGTTTTTTTACAGAGGTTCAAATGGGGTTATGGTGCAGTACGTCGATTCGCCACTGGGGGGCAACCATTAACAAATAACTGTTGGCAAAGTTGTGTTGGGTATTGCTTCACTGCTCTCCCTCCCTCTCTCCCTGCCATTCTCTTTCTGTGTCTCTCACTCTCTGCCGTTTTTTCTATCCTGTGAACTGAATTCCCAATGCAAACTGAACAACACCCGGCCATGGGCAGGCCTATTCACTGTGTATCTCCACCTCCCGTCTGTGGTTGTGTCTTGATGACATTCAGCTCTCCATCCAGGTTTTGGGAACACGGATCAGTGAGCGACATGTCCTTGGCAAAGCCGCTCCAATAGATTGCTTTAATAGCTGTAATTATGCAGATAGCAACTGCTGATAATTATTTACCTGTAAACACATGCTTTCTCCTTATCGTTTGTTTTGAGTTGTGGTTCTCTGCCGCAGACTCTGAAGCACCAGCTGGCTGCAGACACTGCCTAGGCTCCTGCAACACAGTCATGTAACGGGCGAAGCATCTGTTGTGCTGGGCATGCCTTTCTCTGAAGAACAGCCGGCACATACAGACTTATCAGGACTACAAAGGAGCATGTGTCGCCCACATGTGCACTGGAGCCTCCTTGGGTTTCTATGTGCAACTCACTAGATGCATCGGGGAAGCCGACCCCACCCGTGCGTTCCAGCGTTTGATCGCTGCCGTCGCATCAAAGCGTACCCAAACATCCAGGGCAAAGTCCTCTGTGAGTCCCCCCCCTCAACAATAAAGCTTTCTGCTCGCAACGCACAATCATGCGCATTTCATCCACCCAACAATTCTCATTAGAATGCATTATTGTCCGCTTAACGGAGTAGAACGCCAGTTGGCCCGCAAAAAAGAAGCCCTTTTCATTTGCCGTCCTCAGTGCACACAGTGTTATAGAAGGCGGGGGGGGGGTTGACGCTAAATGAGCAGTGTGCAAACAGGGGCAGGCGGACTGCAGCTGAGCCCCCCCGCTGCTCTAGCCAGTCGCCAAAGCCAGAAGCGTCGGGCACAGTTCTCCCGACTCAACCGGATCGTGTTTTATCAGCAGGGCTTTTATGTCCACATGTTCCCTTGCATCCCCCTTAGCGGGTGCTGCACACTGAGTCCCCCCGCCCAAACCCCCGTCCCCGTCTCGCTGGAGGGAGATACAGTTCTTCATGACTAGCCTTCTTCTTGCAAAGCCATTCAGCAAGCCTCCCTCGGTGGACGGTTTCCCAACTGCCGGTTCAGTCACCCAAGTGTGTGTCATCGTCACAGTTTCGGTGTGTCAGTGAATTTGTTTGCTTTCTTTGTTGGTCTGTGTATCTCTGTGTGCTTTTGGTGCCTGTGGGTTTGTGGGATTTTCTTTATTGAAGGAGACCGGAGAGGGTAGCCGTGTAGTCGCCGCCGCCGCCGTGCTATAAGTGCCGTCGTTGGCCGTGTTGTTCTTGGCTTTGCGTTTCCTCCGATTGCGTCTTGAAACCTGAGAGGTATCAATGGGAGGCAGACTTCCTCCAGATGTGAAGACAGGCGGAGGGAAGGGGTAGAGCTCCTCCAGGTACTCACTTTCTCTTCTGTGTTGACTCACAGAAGAGGAAGAAGAAGAAGAAGGATAAAACAAGGCAAACAACAAGGGAAACAACGTTTGACCACGATGGAAAGTGCCAAACTGAACTAGAAGATGAGGCTGAACTGAAGGAGGAGCCAAGCCTGCAATCATCTCCACGTCTTCTGCACTTCCAGTTTTTTCTCACACCTTTCGGTGACTCCACGTCTACGTGGACGGAGGGAGCAATGGATCGGGATAGCGGCGAGGGAGACGAGGCGAAGGAAGCCAGGATAAGGGGATGCTGCCTCGGATCCTGCTCTCGCTGCCTACCATAGGCTCGTCCTCTGCATTACTCAGAGGCTCCACTGATTCGCTGTGTGGATGCAACCCATTTGCATAGCCCCTCTCCCTTCCCGCTCCCTGGCTGGCTGTTGAAGCTCCCCCTCCCCTCCCTCTCTATCCTTCTCCTCCTCCTCCTCCTCCACCTCCCACTCTCCTCCACTCCTTGTTGTCCTCCCTTCCACTCTTCTCTCTCTTGCGCACATCTTCAGCCGAAGCTGCGCTGCCCGGGCTGCTCGCGTGCCGTCCGCGTGTGTGTTTAATGCGCGTTGTCGCATGCGCGCCTGGTTGTGTGTGTGTGAGCCGTTGGAGGGAGAGCAGTGTGTGTGTGTGAGAGAGCAGTGTGTGTGTGTGTGTGCGCGCGTCTTAGCGCTCGGGGCTGCTCTGTCGTCAGGTGCTCCCGCCGCTGCCTTCCTGCCGGGCGGTCTGATCGCTGAGTTGAGTTGCGATCTCTGGATGAGGGGGAAAGGCTGATTCGCTCGCCACAGCTGACAGTCACTGGAGACGCTGCTGCTGCTGCTGCCGCTGTTGCTGCTCGGTGGCTCTGGTCACTCCGGGATCCAACCGACGACCGTGGCTGGAGGAGGAAGCTGAGCACAGGAGCAGGAAGAAACAAAAAGGAGGGAAAGTCAGCCCGCGTCTTGTGGTTTCGTGCGCAGGCAGATGTACTCTGTGAAACGTCCTGCTGGGCTTTTTCTCGCTTTTTTTTGTGCCTCTTGATTTTTTTTTACTTTTCCTCGCAGTGGGTTTTTGTGGAATAAGTGGTGTGTTTTGGCATGGGGGGGCCGACGTGTGTGATTTGGTGAGCTCTCAGCAGAAGAGGCTGTGAGAAAAGGGAAGCAGGAGGGCAGCATTGAATCGAGTTTGGATTCCTTTCTTCCTCCATTGATGTTTTTTCCCACTAATTCTCTCTCGAGTAAAGGCTTCTTTGTGTGCAGCGTACGATGAGCGATCATACTTTGTGTCCCTGGGTTCCTTTACGGATTTCCTAACACAGCGACAACACTAAAGAACCTCAACAGGGAGAAGGGTCCTTTTATCTCCCTGACCCTAACCCCCTCTCTCTCTCTCTCTCTCTCTCGCTCTCTTTCTGATTCAATATTGTATGTGGGTCCTTCCCCCCCCCCACATCTCTACTCCTCTGTTGGTGGATCTGCGCTAGCGTTTTGGGAACCTCGGACACACACCCAGGAGATGGGCGGCGGGGCTCACTGAAGACCCACCTCGATCGGTAGCCTCATCCGGGCCCACGTAGGGAAGATGTTCGGATGCTGGTGGACACAGGTAGCTCCCTCGAGGACCACCGGGGAGCTGTGCAAGTGCCCAAAGCGGGGCCGCTACCCGTCTCTGGCCGGCCTGCTGGCCCTGTGGATCGGGGCCGTGGCCCTGGGCTTCGTGGCCGGCTCAGAGTCGGGGGCCGCGGACGTGCCGCGCCACAACCACCTTTCCCACGGAAACAAACGCCACCACACTGTGCCTGTCGCCGCCGCTGCACACGGTACGCCTGCCTCGCTACGGGCAGGGCACAGTAAGTTGATGCTTTTTGTAAAGACGATGTATTCGCTGTTGGGGGGATTGGCAGGACGATGCTCGCTCGTCACCCAACGGGGTTCTCACAGGGAAGCCTCCCCTTGAACGCGATGTGCGACTTCTGTTTTGCAATGCCTTTGCGTGCCTTTTTTTCCTTGGTTTTGTCGATTTGGTTCGGTTACCTTGGTGAGGACCATAGCCCACTGTGTGTTTCTGCCGGTCTTTAGCACGTTTTCCCTTTTAATTCTTCCTCTATCATTACTATAATTATCAGCTCCTCCTTACTATAATTATCTCCCCAGCTCTGAGACGCACATGACAAGTCAAGTGCGGCTCCATCCCTTTTTGTGTGAGCCTCAGCACTGTGCCCTGAGTCTCCCCTGCGCTGAGATTAGCCCTATCCCTATCTGCAGATGCTCCGCTGTGCCCAGATTAGACAGGATTAGAAGGTGGCTCAGCCCCCCATGTCATCCCATGGGTTGCTGGGGAGGGGAGAGTAGGGAAGGGTAGGGGGGGGGGATGACAAAGAGGTGTTGTCTGCAGCCCTGCACATACACACACAAGCACACACAGACTAACATGCAAACACAGCCCCCAGGTCCCAAGACTGGGACCTGGGGCCTCTTTACGATGCGTGTCAGTGAGGTCTGTGTCTTGGAGAGAGAGAGAGAAGAGAGAGAGAGAGACGGAGCGAGAGGGAGAGAGAGAGGGAGAGGGAGATGTAGAGAGAGAGGGCGAGAGAGAGGGAGAAGGAGGGAGAGAGGGAGAAGGAGAGAGAGGGAGAGAGAGAGGGAGAAGGAGAGAGAGAGGGAGAAGGAGAGAGAGAGAGGTAGAGGGAGATGTAGAGAGAGAGAAGGAGTGAGATGGAGCTAGAGTGCGCGAGACAGATGGAGAGAGAGGGAGAGGGAGAGAGAGAGAGATGGAGAGAGGGAGAGCGAGTGAGTGATAGATGGCGATTGAGATCCAAAAAGAACAGAGTCAGAAATGGATACAGAAAGATAGGAAAGAGAAAGATAGGATGGAGAGAGACGAAGGACACGAGACAAAGAGATATGTAGATGGGCCGAAAACAGATAAGAAAAGACCAGAGTGCAAGACAGATAGAAAAGGAGAGATTAGAGACAAGAGAGAGAGAGACATGGATAGAAGATGAGCAATAAAGTAAGAGACAAGGGGAAGACCGTGCAAGACTGGCAGAGCGGTGAAGAGAGAGAGGAATATGGGATTAGTACCCCTCCCGAGGAAGTACTTATAATATACTGCAATGTGCGACTAATTGTGGTTTGTAAGGTGCTGCAGGTTTAGCTTCCCCTGCTCCCTTATTATCCCAACTGCGTGGCTGCTTCCAACCCCACTTTTGTGTGCATTCTGTTTGGACATTTGCTATCGGAGGAAAAAACCAAATGTGTGTCCACTCTCCCTATGCTGGACACTCTCCCTGTGTCCATCATGCGTGCAGGCCAGGTGTGTTGGTAGCAGCGCCACTGCTGTGTGGCTGTGGCGCGCTGCCGCTGTTCTATTCACTGACGTCATGATGAGCTGCGATGGCCTTTCATTGTCACTTCTGGGTCTGGATCATTTTCTTTATGCTTACAACACGGAAGAGTGGATTGATTCTCACTCATAGAGAATGATCATCTCTATTGTGAACGGGATCGTATTTAATTAATTGTATTGATACAAATTTGTTTTCTTATTATTGTTTAACTCGCACACAGATCACCCTGTCTGATTACTCAAGTCTAGAAAGGCCATTGCGATGAATTAGTGCATTGATTAATGTTAGACTGAAATAACGAGGGGGTTGCAGGAGAGTGAACGGGTCACCGCTTGGAAAGAAAGCCCAGCACCTGCTCCAGTGGTGTGTCGGGGGCCCTGGGAGGCGGGGCCTAGCCGGGCCGGGACGGTAAAGGAGCAGGGAGGAGATGAGAGCTCCCTGAAACGATTTAGAGCTCTGTGGGTCATGGTTCCGGTGCTGTCCTCGGCGGTGACGATGACGTAGATCGGAGCCACGGCCGAGTCTGCAGAGACAACAAGAGAAGACAATTAGGCCAAGGCCTGTCTGGAGCAGATCCGGCTTTCAGACAGGCCCTCGGCCCCTTTGTCTCCCCTCCCATCGGACCCTCAGGCGGGTGCTCGAAATAGGCCAGATCTCTCAACTTAATACGAGCGTGTTTGGGCTCATCGCATATCCTCTGGTGTGTCATTTGCCACGGGAGGGGAATGAGACGGGGGGCGGGATGCATGGTGTTTTTTTTACAAAATAGTTGTTGGTTGGTGGAGTATGGTTGATGGCCAGAGTGTGTGGTGCATCGTGGGTCTGCATGTGGTTGGGTGGGATATGGGCCTGCATCTGGACCCCTGACTGAGAACTTCAGTCATAGTGTCGCAGTGCACATGTTGTAAATTGAGGCCGCGTGTGCAAATGTGCATGTGTGTTCCTAAACTACACTTTGGATTATTGAACAGGTTTTTTTGCCTCACAGGTCATAGGGATGTTCAAAGCTATATGTACCTGCCTTTCACTATCACCATAATAATGCTTTCAGCTGCTGAGTGAGAAAAAGCGTCTCCATTGATCACACATTAATGTTGTCTTTCGTTCATCAGAAAGCGACCCGTGCGTCAGACCGTGCGCTCGCGCTCCCTTTCAGACGAGTAATCGACGACAGACCTCCCCCACCCTTTTTTATCCGGGCTTTTCTTTGGTGTGCCGAAACTTCCATCGCCTCTATTGAATCATGGGGAAAAAAGGAGAAAATTACCGCGGCTGTGATGTATGAAATTGACTCTGCTGTGTGGATGCATTGTTTGCTTAGCCCTGGCCGTAACGATGCTCCATCAGTGTCTGAAGAATAGGCCTCTGAAAGCCACGGTGTGCTTCAGTCACGTGTCCTCCAAGCATCTCATGTGTGTTTTACCGACTCTCCACGAGAGTCGGGAGACATAGAGGACGATGCAGGAGGGCAATAAATACTAATTAGATTCCAAAACAATAATCAGATAAAAAATGACTTGTTTATACCACAGAACCCTAATTAAAATGGATCACAAAGTGAGCCACTATGATTTGGCATTTGGCCTTAGGGATGGATAGATAACCCTGTCTTGCAAGGTTTTAATTATTTTTCCCTTGTGCGTGTCAACATCGAGGAACCAAAGGGCATTTCTGGGGGGTCTTTTTAAACGGCGTATACACGGCCATTGATGTCACTTTTCGAAATATATGTCAAGTCAAAGGGCTCCCTCGTGTTTCTCTGTCAGAACAGAACTCTCATTTCAATTCTGTTTGTGTTTTGTTTCTTTGGGCTGTTTTCATCAGTCAGGCAAAGCAAAGCAATCGAACTGATTACAATCAATGATAGCAATCTTCCCACCTTCTTAGCTAATGATAGGATGGATTGGAGATGTCTGCCTCTATGGCACACTGAAAGGAACCGCGGTTAAGCTCAGAGAGGCGAATAATAGACACAAGGTCGTGAGCAGCAAAACAAATAATTTTGGAGAGCAAAAATGGAAAGAGATAAGAGACATATAGAACAAATATATGAAGAGGGGCAGAGAGAGAGAAAGAGAGAGAGAGACAGAGAGAGACAAAGAGAGAGATGGGGGGCAGAGAGAGAGAGGGGGGGGAGAGAGGGGGAGAGCGAGTGGGAGGGAGAGGGAAAGAGGGGGAGATAGAGGGAAAAAGGGAAATATAGAGCAAATATATGAAGAGGGGCAGAGAGAGAGAGAGACAAAGAAATAGAGAGAGAGGGAGACGGAGGGAGAGAGAGAGGGAGGGAGAGAGAGAGAGAGAGGGAGAAGAGAGGGAGAGCGAGAGAGAGAGAGAGAGACGGATGGAGCTCTGATGTCGTCTTGCTGCCGGTGTGTACTGGGCTTGTATAATATAATTACGAGCATGTCTCTGGGCTGATGTCACTCCGAGGCGGTCGGGCGGCGACGGTGTCTGTGCTTGGGCGAGATGGCAGAGATGATGGCTGGCCTGATTAGGATCTGGGTACATGTTCGCTCCACTCCAGAGGGAGCAGGGGCGGTTATTGAGCCAGGAACAAGAGAGCACTGCAGTCTGTGTAATCCCACTCCCTTTCCCTCTGCAGAAGAAAGACCTATATACGCCCCCCCCCCCCCGCCTGTACTCTTACTCTTGATGATCCTACCTTTGCGACATCTCTAGATCCATCCCTATGAGCACTGTCTCACTGTGTCACTCCCTTTGCCTTTTCTTCAGCTCACCTCCCCCCTCCTCCCACCCTCTTCTCCCCCCTGCCTCTCAACCACAGCCCTCACTCTCCACAGCGCCCATCCAAGCAGACACACGCGTGGGCAGCCCCGTGTGCCTGCAGTGGTGGTCTGTGTGTGTGTGTGTGTGTGTGTGTGTGAGTGTTTGTGTGTGTGTTTATGTGTGCGTGTGGCTCCTTCGCCGCTGACCCAACCGTGGGTTGGCACGACAGGAGATGAGAGTTGACCACGCGTGCCGCCAGGGCAGACATGGGTGGGGGCGGGGGGTAGGGTTGGGGTCAGATGAGCAATTCTCCCTGGTCTCTTTTTTTCTCTTCGAGTCGCAAGCAAGAGTGCACGGCAGGAGAGGCAGGGAGCAGGACCCCGCGGTCAGACTCCCCCCCCCCCCCCGAGGGCTGCGTGCGTGTCCCAGTGGCATGTGAGGGGATTTGGGATCAGTTTGAAGTCCCCTACTCCCCGTACCACCTCCCCCTCTCCTCCTCCTCCTCCTCCTCCTCCTCCTCCTCCTCCCTCCACTAGATACTCAATGAATCATCACCGCCGTCATTATCTCCAGCTCATCTCCCTCTGTCACTTTCATGCACTCGCTGAGGACGTTTATCTCTCTGTACCTCCGTGCAGGCGGTTCCCTGGCTGCCTTTTCAAAGCTTTCTCGCGTGTTTGGACTCTGGGGGACGTGGACGGCACGGGATTAGTCAAAATAGTAAACACCCTTTATTGACATGTACAGTCAAACCTTCCCCAGATGTAGTGCCGCATCTGAAAAGATTCCGGTGCAGCACAGACGGTTGGTAGTTAGTCATTGAAAGTAGATATTCGACAACAAGATTAGCTGTCGAATCCATGCAGCCAGAAATAGCCACCAGTTGCAGCGCGATAGGCCTCGTTCCAGCAATGTATATCGCAAAGAAAGAACGGTCCGATAGAAAGAGCAGGGCTGCTGGCCAGAGCGTTAACAGATGATAAGTGGAAACCACAAACGTCTTGGTGGTTGAAATGCCTCTCAGTTTATCGGGGGGGGGGGGGGGGGAGATACAAAGGGCACAGCGAAGGGAACACGGCATATGGCAATTGGAGCCCGTATCGAGGCATTCATGCAAACAAACATTATCCCATGCAAACATCCTCCATATAGGCATCAACATACTGACTTGTACAGTACAGTCACACACACACACACACACACACACACACGCATACATGCATACATACACACACACACACAATTTGTAACCTCAAACATCCTCTCTGTGTCTCTCTTTGACTTAATCATATTCCTATTTTGAATTCATGTTTTTGAGACATTGAATGGTCTACAATGGTTCCTAAGATGGCACCCACATTTGTTTCAAGGAAAAGGTTGAGGTGTGTGTCTGTGTATGTTTGTGTGTGTGTATGTGGACGGAAGGGAGATTAGCAGGAATGTCTTGCAGCCCAATATCCTTCAAGCCCAGGAAGGAGAGAGCCGGGCCACGGACAAGGCCCTGTACGCGTTGCTTGGTGAGCTGAGACTAAAATGTATGATTGTCATTGATCAGGCTGATCGATGGAGGCCCTCGACTTGAGTTACACACTGCTTGTTCAAGTGTGATGCCTTGACTGGTCCACATCTCCTGGCTGGCTGCATTCTAAGTTTGCTAATACATTGATTTCCCCGGCTAAAGTGCGGTAGCTGTAATGATCGCGGTTGGAAAATGAGGAAACTAGAAGAAGGAAATAGAAATGTGGTGTATGATTAATCTGCCCCAAGGCTGCACCGGTAGTCATATATTTAACCGTTTGCATAAATTATGGATGTGCCAATTCTCCCAATCAGAGGCAGCAATGTTGTAACTATTCTATTCCTGTAATTTGCAAATGCTTACCTGCAGCACAGTGGCTGCAGAAAGAAAAGCTGGCCCTAATCCACACTAATAGGATCGTGTCGGATTTCACCTTCTCTGTTGCTCCCACCATCTCTCTCTGCCTCAGGCCTGCCGGCATGAGCTGATAAAAGAAAATACATAAATGAATATATAGATAAATTCATAAATTTGTATATTTATATATAGATATTTTTCGATATAAAAAGCGCTGAATCATGAGCTATCATATTAGCATATATCTTTGCAACATGCTGTTGAGTTGTGAAAGTATACCCACACATGTTTCCAATGCGGCACATCAGTGTTAGATAAGAGCCGAACGAGGGGTGATTACGATGCTCCCACACTGAGCTGGTATGATGCAGGCAGGGCCCCTGCACCTGAGCTGCAGGACTCACACATACACACACACACACACACACACACACACACACACACACACACACACACACACACACACACACACACACACACACACGCGTGCACGCATTCATGCATGAACGCAGACGTGCATGCATGCACTCACACACACACACACGCGCACACCTGAATGCAAGTACACTCACACACACAAACATATGCCGGAACACATGTACGCACCAGGCAGTATAGCGCTTGGTGGCTTCGTGTTTATTACCGTCGATCGTTGCCCCCCTGATCTTCCTCAGATTGATATTGCATTGTATCATTTCCTGTAAGATATGCGGCTAATTAAATAGCATCTCATCATTTAGCGGGGCCTACTTTCAAAGTGAGCCAGTGGAGTAATAGGCAAAGCAGATGCTTAATCCAACAATTAGGGCTGAGGCGTATTCCTGTTCCCCAGGGCGGGGGAGTAAAACAATCCATGTGACTAACCAACACTTTCATGTACAAATGGCCCGCATATTTAAAATAGCATGAAAAAACGTTCGGCTGTGACTTTGATCTTCTATATGTGCAATCAACAGAACCGACCTATGGTGATTTCATCTGCTTTATTTTCTGTACAGTGATTAAATCTGTTTACACTTTGTACTTACTTTAAAGAATTTCACCGCCTGTGTACAATGCTCTCGCCTCCCTCTGCGGGATTGTAATCGGCAACCCTCCATTAAAGGTGACTTGTTGGAGCCTCTTGGCCAAATCAATGTACCGTATATATTTCGAAAAAATAAACAGTGAGATGTTCCTTGGGGCGGCGTCTACCACGTGTTGCCGGTCAACTGATGGTTGAGTAAGCCTCCGTGAGTATTTGGAGATAATGCAGATTCAAGCTTCAGTAAAACCTTGAACTCTTTGACAGATTTAGAGAACAAGAGAACATCTTTTTTTGCGAGCAATTCATTTAGTCCAAAGGCTTTGAGTTGTCGTTCATGCACTGAGAGCACGTTGAGAAAAACATTCTTCCTCTACTGTATTTTAGTCAGTTATGAAGCGATGCCGAGGTTTATTTCCATTACGAGGTTATCTTTTACTCGCAAACGCCTGATGTAAATTAGCATATGGGCTTTAAATCGTGACGGCACTAAACAGCATGAGCAGAAAACGCAAATCGCTGATAACAGCGCAGATTTTTTCTTCTTTCGATCTCTAAATGTTTGAAAGATTGACCTCTACCCTGCTTTGGAGAATAAGTAGAGCCCTATGAAATCAGTGTTATTTTTTATGTTGTTTTATGATTTGTGCTAATTTTATCATCAGGAAGAGTATCTACTTATGTGAATTAATAAAACTTCAACAATTAAAAGTACATTTTTAATGATGCACAGCACACAACATTGCACTATTTGGAACTATAGAACGATAGTTTGCTAGATGTAGAGGCAGTCTACTGCTGGCAGTATCGCTATATTTCACCAAGAAAGCTAGTTGTTTGGAATATCACCAATGACGATGTTTAGAACGCTCTTCTGTAGAACGGCTGTTATCTGTCGAACACACGGGGCAGGTGAGTTTGCCGGAGGCTGCTTTCATATTCGGCCAATGCTCCCTGTTTGTAATGCTTCACTAGAAACGAGCTTTCTTATCTTTTCTGACTCTTTTCAGACTCGGCGCACACAAAGTACTGAATAAATTCTTGTCTTGAATCTGCGGATGGCTTGGACTAGTAATGGCCGTTTGAGGAGGCATGCTCTGGTAACACGGTGCCGTTCCTTGTTCACATGGGCTTCAGATGGGTCCAATCAATAGTTTGTTGACAGAATTTGATCAATAGTTTGTTGACAGAATTTGCAGTTTAACTGTTTATCCCCCAACGCTTAATAGTCCCCGAATTTCTCTGCTCTGAATTTAGATTCGGGTCTATCTTTTCTGTGTCTAAGAGGGCTTGGCCGTCTTAGATGGACTCGTTTACATGGTTCTCAAAGAAGTGACAAGGAACAATGCGACTGAAACCCCCTCAGAATTATTTATTCATGCCTACTTGTCTGTAAGGTTCTGAGACTTATGTGCCCTACACTCTTTCCTCTTTAGCCGATTACAGTTTTTGTAATATAAGGGAAATGCTAGGTTATCCCTTCTTCCAATCAAGATATTGTTGGACAGTGTAGTTGCTGGGGTCTTTAACTACCAACCAAAATGTGCTGAAACTCTAAATGATCCTGTACGGACAAGCCTTTAGTGCATATCTGCCTGGAATTATTTGATATTCAATAAATCACAAGCTCTTCAAAGCTGCCCAGGGACCTGAAACACAGTGTGTTTGCTAGTAAGCTTTACTAGCTTTGGCATGGTATAATGCTCATCGTAAGATGCAGCAACAGTTTTGGTTCCTAAAATCGGGATGTGTTATTTTTTCAGTGCTTATGGTGTATTTAAGAAGTCTAAGAGGTTTGGTGCGTTGCTCTTTACTTCCCTTACACATGTTTGTTTACCAAACATATATAGGTAACTAAATAGGCAGCAGATTGGTTGTTATTTCATCAATACTGATAGATGGTAGGACGGATACACAGAATCCTTGGAAAGAAAATGACTAAAAGCACCCTTTTGCTTTTTTCCATACTAGTGAAACGCTGTTAGATCTTCCCTTTTGTAATGATTTGTGGCTTTCCTGGAGGCTGCTGCACACGTTTGCGCTATCAGCAGTGCAGCATGGCGATATATTAAGCAAGATGCAGTAGCACTCTGCAATCTTCAAAGTGGTAGCCTTATAAGCGCTGGTTTATTTAGGGTCGAGCCATATATAGCGCTGGGGCTTCATGCTCAGATTAGTGTGTGGAAGCTTGCTTCTGCTTTCCGCATGACTTCCTCAAGGTAATCATCGCCTACACTTCATGTTTTGATTTTTTTTCCCTCCAATAATTGGTCCCACTTTACCTTACTTACTCACTAGGTCTGTCGACCTCACTGGGAAAATGCATAGATATTTATAATTGTCCTTAGCCGTGATTACACCGTATGTTTCAAACACCAGAAAACGAACGCCTTAATCGTTGGACCCCCCACTTTCATCCATTTGTTTCCTGGAACACACATCAAACCCCCACAAAGCCGCCCAACAGTTCCCAGCCAACAAAATGGCCGACCGCGAATCATGGAGAAAGGAAGCGTTGTGTCTCAGGGAGGGCAAATCAAGCACGCGATGATGGGGAGAGTAAATTAGGAGCTGTCGATACTGTGGGACACCTCTATCGGTGCCAGGGCTTTTTTCTTTTGGCCGGGGGAGAGCAGATATGCAGCTGGCGAGAGCTTGACAAAGACCCCGCTTGGTGTATTGGTCAATTAAGACAGTGGCTCCTGTCAGCTCCGCCCGGCCCCTCCATTCTGCTCCGCGGGCATGGCCGCTCGGGTCGCTTCAGCGCTCCAGTGAAGCCGGCGGAGCAGAGGACTCGGAGAGAGAGTGTGAGAGAGAGAGAGAGAGAGAGAGGTGAGAGCGTGGGGGGAGGGCCGTGGTGAGCCCAGTGTCTTTGAGTGACATCGGTCGGCTGAGCATTCGCACCACAATGGCCCCGGCCCGGCGGGCAGGACTTTACCTCGGCCGGGAATTGATGGTCTCCCGCCATGAAGAGCACGGGGTGGTTGGTGTTACAATGCCCGGGGCCCCCCTCGTGATGAGCTGAGAGCTTATCTCTTTAGAGAGGTGCAGGCATAAAGTAGAGGCGTGCGGCAGCAGTAGCCGCATGGCTCAATAACTGTCAAAACCGCAGTGTACGACGGGCTGTTTTGACTCTAAGCGTCTCCGACGAGGTAGAAGCACCGTAGCGCGCGTTCTGCTGAATAGCGCCTGGGCCAGGCGGGAAACTGAAATGGGAAATTTCACAATTGGTATGATTGAATTGAAACTGGATCGCACGCGATTGTGGACATTTATGTAATTTCGAATGCGGGATTGAATTGGGAATGGTTCAGTTTTCTGAACAGATTTTACGGTTTGGGATAATCAGACCACAATGCCAATTATTGAAACAATTTCATTGCTATTCAATATAATCCTGAAGTATCTAGCAATTCTTCTGTACAAGGATAAACGGATAGATAGATGGATGGATGGATGGATGAGTGAACAGATGGTTGTAAATAAATTCAGATGGATTAATGTTATTACAATCATGACACTAATCTGACAAGATTGTGACATGTTCTACATTGTCTGATATATACTAGTCCAATACACGGCTATTATCAACACTAAATCCGTCCAAACCAAATGTGCTTTGGTGAGCAGTGCTTCAACAGCCACTGGACAGAATAGTAAACAATTATTGCCTGCGGTGGAGATGAAGTGTCTGGCCAGTGAACTGTAAAGGTATATATATATATATATATTGAATGTGCTTATTAACCCAACACACAGTATAACAGCCACTCAGAGCTGGTTTGATTTAGCACCTACTGTCCAGACTGTACTCTCAGCAGACCACAAAGAGAAAAGCTTCGGCAATTATCTAAAAGTTGGATTTTCCATTTGAAGGAACTTTTGACACAGACAACAAAGACGAAGCGCTGCGGAATAGAGGGTGTGTACTGTATATTCACAGTGTTAGCAAACACACTTTCTGTTCATTGGCCGGAATGTTCCGGGTCCGTCTCCCTAACAAGATGTGTTGGAAGGCAGTTGAAAGTCACCGAATAGGGCGGCTCTAATAGGACCACGACTCCATAAAATGGCCGCCGCTGCGGGCAGCCCACTTCAATTCAGGCGGACGTTCTTTTGTCTGTCTTTAGTTGGGCTGATTGAATACAGATTGGTTGTTTATTCGATTCTTCGGGCGTAATTCCTGTCATACTCTAGATTGCTAACATTGTTTTCGCGGGGCTCAGGCCTGGACACGTGCCAGGTGGCCCGTTCGCCGCTGCCGCCGCCATCACTTCGATTACAAGGCGAGGCGACGGTTAGCACCGAGAGAGGATTAGGACAAGTCAACCGTCCATACCTGTCTTTAGTCTACCTCGAGGGCTATACTGCTCACACACACACACCTAAGACAGGGAATAGTCTTTCTGCTAGTAAAGCTTCCAGAGCGAAGGCTAAATCGTTGCAAAGCCCTTGCGATCCCTCGGTGGAACAATGCAGGGATAGAAAGAAAGTTGTGATTGGATTGAGAAGGTGGCGGAAATTGAAGAGCCGGGACAACAGTCTATAAAGGTTTCTTCGGATGACCTTGGTTGCTCTCATTCATAGCCGGAGATTCGCCAGGTGCTGTTTCACCAACACATGATTATAAATAATGACGGCATGTATACACTCTGCTTGATGGGAAACGCTCATTTAACATTTCAATTTGTCTCGGGCTCTGATTTTGTTTACTTCAGTGGAGAAACCATGACCCTTTGACTTGGCTTGGTTAATAGTGATTCACAAGTGTTTTCTTGAGGAGGGGAGGCAGGTTTATTTCATACCTGCGTGGTAATTGCATGGTGTTCACATGTATGTTAACAAGGCTTCCATCTCCATGCATACACACACTATTGTCCACCCATTGTGACATGCTGCCATTTCACATAACTGTTTTGCAGTAATTGTTTTGATTTACTTTTTTACTTAACTTATATATTTGACCATTCAGTATTTTGAAAATGGATAGAAATACCAGGGTATTGCCAAAACACATTTTTGTCTTTGATATGATCCCTGCTGGCTCATGGCAGGTCACTGATGCTTTGATTAATACCCGATAACTGCTGTACACAATAAGTTATTCAAGATCTTTTCTTTTGATAGTCTTGCAGCGTAAGGTATCGTGTAATTACACACGGAGGATATGTGTCTGTCTGTCTATCTCTCGCTCTTCATCTCCATTTCGCTCTCTCCCCGACTGTGTGAACACTTTAGGATTGTTTCCAGCTACGAATAGGCAGCCGAACACATAGTTAGTTGGCTTGGTTCTCGAGCAACTTGCCAAGGGAGAACCCTCTTCGCAGGAAGCAACAGCGCTCGCGATTAGCCAACCAGTCTCTTTAATGGCTAAGCCAGAAAAGTGAAACGTGGAATTACAGACATTGTTCCTCGCAGGTGGTATTGACTAGCATGAGATCCTCCACCAGACTACAATGGGATTGGGTCTAATAATGCTGTCTTCATCTATCCCTGTAATGATTTCTGTGGAAGCTGAAATGGAATGGTAATTCAATAGACATTATCTACCTGGTTTTAATTGGGCTCCCCCCATGGGCAATGAAAGTACACGATATGGCCAAATAATCCTATCCATTTAAGCGGTTTTGCCAATTTCCAAGTATTGGTGCCTGTGTGTGTGCGTATGTGCCTGTGTGTGTGTTTAGTTGTGTGACTGTGTGTGTATTTCCTGCGGTAAATGAGTGCATTTCGTTTATTGTGTGTGTGTGTAGGTGTGTGACTGTGTGCGTATTTCTTCCGGTAAATGTGTGTATTTCCTTCCAGTGTATGTGTTGTTTGTGTATAGGTGCATGGGTGTGTGTTTCCTTTGTACCCAGGCATCGCAGCAACATATATGGTGTGTTTCCCTGCCGGCGTACATTATTAATGTGTGGCACCTGAACGCGTGACCTAGTGGTGGTAGCCAGGCCAGGAGGACCGCGCCATCCAGTCCACGTTCATAGATCCGGGGCAGCGCGCCATGAAATGAAGACGGTGATAGATTACGCTAAATTAAACAATCAGTCTCTTATTAATCTGCCTTTATGAATATTCACGACAGCGGGTTGCAAATGATGAATCCCCCCTGACAGCAATTTTATGGACAGATATAATGAATTGAATGAAAATATATGAGAATACCTAATGAAATCTGAAACGGAAATCAAATGATATTCGGCTAATAGCCGTATAGGCGTTCATCTATTCAACGGAGGCAACCGCATTGCCCCTAGGTCCCGTTGATAAATCCCAGCGCTCAAGCACTCACTCATGTTCTATTCAATGAATCACTTCACCGTTGAACTTAGAAGTGTCGTCAGTAGGCAGTGTGTGTGTGTGTGTGTGTGTGTGTGTGTGTGTGTGTGTGTGTGTGTGTGTGTGTGTGTGTGTGTGTGTGTGTGTGTGTGTGTGTGTGTGTGTGTGTGTGTGTGTTCGGTGTGCGTTCCAGTTCTGGGTTGGGTCCATTCCACTGCTCAGAAGAAGCAGATTCTTCACTAGATTTTCTTCATCGTTTCTGGCATCCATTTTATTTCCATCTGTATTGTATTGATTATTGTTTTGTGAAGAGGGGCTTTAGTCCGATACGGCGGGGAGATTCTCAAGAGAGGTCCAACTCATTCAATGCGAGTGGTGTGGTATCTCTAGTCTTAGTCCGAAATCAGACCAGAGGTCAATAATGTTACAACTCAGGGGGGATGTTTAACACTGAGAATGTAACACTTTACAATGAGGGAACATTAATGAACTATTTATTAAAATGAGTTAATGCAGTAATAATCATAGGGTCTCTTAGGGTTAGTGGGCTAGTGTTAACCCTAACCCTATTACATAATGTGTAAAGGATTACCCTAGTTAACATGAACTACATTAGTAAACATGAACACCATTAGTTCATGGTTACTATACATAAACGTATTACTGCTACTTATGGTAATCAATGGTTCATTTATTTACCCTTATTAGTGATCTGTTACCGAATCCCCTCCCCTTCCCAGGAAAGGTGTCTATTTGCAGGACCTACAACATGGTTGAGTGGCTTTGGGGGAAGGTTCACAATCCCAAATCAAACAGCACCACCTCCTCCACCCCCAACACCACCTCCTGCACCGAGGGAATTCTCACAGCAATGCTAAGATTGGCTGAGCTCGGTCGCTTTCGGCGTCTTTTACGAGAACAGGCGGAAGCGAGCGGCGCGGTTATGGACGTGTGGGCTGTCAAAATCTATACGCGCGATCGTTCCAATTCACATGTGCAACGCTGCTATGAGATTAGCATTGAATTCCCCACCCCCCGCTTCTCGGCAGCGGGGGTAATACGAGGCTCATTAGGAGACCGGCCCTGGAGGTCAGAGGAAAGACAGTCAGTGAGTCTGACCTTAGCCCCACACTGTGGGGTATTATGAACCATTGTTTGCACACACACACACACACACACACACACACACACACACTAAACAGGGACATTCAACCGTGTAGAAAATCTGTACGAATTGATGTAATGGAATCTAAGGTATTAAATAGGCTTGGGATTGGATTGCTTTTCCAGTGTTTGCTGAAGCGTTTTCACACTGACACAGCGGCCAAGGTAGAAGTGGTGTCTGCATATGTGTTGTTATTGCTCTGGACCTCATATGAGACATCTATTTATTCATAGTCGTGTTAACTCTGCAGATTCTCCCTTTGCTGTGACTGTCGGTGGTCACGTCAGTATTTGTCTTTTTGTGTGTTACTCCCCAGAGTGTAACCGTTTCTCAGCTGCTAAACAGCTTGGGTAATTAGATCTTTTTATTAAACCCAACAGATTAATATTTTTGCCCAAAAACTGAAAATGATAAAACTGTATCCAAAGTCAAAATATTGGACACCTCATTAGGCATGAATAATTTATTCGTCAAGCATTTTATATACTGCGAATATAACAAATTTTGAATATAGAGGAGTGCATACATAATACAGTCAACTGAAAGAAGACAACTGGTAAATAACATTAAATATTAACCTGATCAATCTCGACCATAAACAATAGACACCTTCGAAGCGATGAACGAAAGCACAACTAATCCATACCCAGTGTCCTTTACCACGCCAGTGACTGCTGAGCATGTGTCGATGTTCTTACAAACCCGGACACCCAGACACCTTGGCGCATTGTGTTCAATGTAAAGATCTCTCAGTCCCCCATAGCTTCTCCTCCCTCTGTATGAAAGGCGAGCATGCGGAAATGCGTACAAACACACTCGGTCTCCGGTAAACATGTTTTTTAGGCACCGACTCTCAGTAAGGGATGCCTAATATTCCCGTGGCCTTCAGAGAGGCTGTCGTCACGTCGCCTGTGCCTTCATGTCTCTGCTTTAAACGCTTGTGCGTTTGTGCTGTCACACGCGCCCACACTGCGCCCCTGGTTTTTAATGCCAAAGACAAGCGATCGCGCATTCAAGCAGAGAGACACCCGTTGGATCCAGGATAACAACGACTGTATCTAATGACTACGGATAGATCTGTATCGAGCCCTCCCTCCTCCCCCCAACCACACACACACACACACACACACACACACACACACACACACACACACACACACACACACACACACACACACACATCCCCCATGTCCCAGGAGACCCAAACGAACAAGGGGGGACGTGAAGGAAGTAGATAATTACTCCCACCACTGCAGGAATACGTGTGTGTATGTCTGTGCGTGCCTGCTTGTGTGTGTGTGTGTGTGTGTGTGTGTGTGTGTGTGTGTGTGTGTGTGTGTGTGTGTGTAGGTGCGCAGGGCTCGTGTTCATCCATGTATCCCGTCCTAATCCCCTACAGTCTCTCAAGGAGTGTTCATACTCGTTTATGTGGATTTCAAGGAGTGCCACCACGACACACACACACACACACACACACACACACACACACACACACACACACACACACACACACGCGCGCACACACTCACACACACATCTGCGGCATTTCTTTCCCCGTCCTTATCGCAGCGGGGGAAATTAACGCCACAAAACGTTTTTTTGTTGTTGCCGGTATTTTTTTTTTTATTACCCCATTCATTCGAGTCATTGCTGATTCGCTTAGAGCGGTTTGTTGACCTTTCAGTCGGCCCCCCCCCCCCCCCCGAAATGAGTTCCTCCATTACAGCTGTTCATTGGTCTACCCCCACCCCCAGCGAAAGCCCTCTGGAAACGGCTGCGTGCTCTCTCCACGCGGGCCCTGTTGTTGTGGTGGGGCTCAGCAAACCGGCCGCCTGATGAAGGTGAGCGTCCTCCGGTTTGAATAGACGGGGGTGGGGCGCAGGGGGGGAGGGAGGGAGGGAGGGGGGTGTTCTTGCTTGAGGGCTCGTGTGAATTCCAATACTGCCATGGTGTAAAAGAGCTTAATTATAATAAGCCGGAGCGCCAGAGTTGTTGGGTGGCTTCCAGCGTAATGAGGACCCGGCCCACAAAGGTCCAACGCCAGCGACTAGCGGGGCGCGGGGGGGGGGGGCTTCTTAAAGGCGAGGTATCGGCCTTTAAGAAAGCCGCTCCTGATAGCAGGAGCGGCTTTCAATGGTAGCCCCGGCGGCAGCCATTTTGGAGTGAACGACGTTGACGACGTTGACGACCCTGCCGCCCGTCCGCAGACACGACGTGTTGTCCTCCGCCTTGACTCATCGGGAGTCGTAACAGGCCGCCTTTTTTTCCCCCCGAGAGTGCTAATGTGGAACACCGATTCGCCCAATTTAACGAATTCATCGTGAGGAAAAAAGAGACTAAATCCCCCTCCGTGGAAATGTGTGTCACCAAAAAACAGTTGTTAATTATGTTGATGCTAATGAAAGACGTCATTCCTCTTAGCTGATGTTGGCAGTGCGCGACACTGAGATGAGGGAATGAATTGAGATAATGAGCTTTAGCACAGAGTGGGACCCCTCCACTCTGTGCTAAAGCTCCACAACAGGGGGAAAAAAACTGGAAAACAAACAGCAGAAATATATAAATAAAAGTTCATGGATAGTTTTGCAGGCTGCTGGTTTACAAGAACCTAGTGAAATCACGCAGTCTGAAGACGGTATATTCTATTGCTCGGGCTAAGGCTATTTAACTCCCCTCCATGAATATTTACACCCTTCCTCTCTTCCTCCCCTCGCCTCTCTAATCGCAGTGTTTACCTCCCCTACTCTGTGTCTTTCTCTCCCTTCATCGTTCACGTTTTTCATTTCTTTTTTCGTAAACAGTTTACACAAACACAGAGCCCTTAGGTGATAGGTGTTGCATGGTTAATATCGTGGGCCCATCTTCCATTCCAGACTCTCTCTAAGCAGCCGTTCATTTCAGCTCGGCTAGCTGTCGACGGTATTCACAACAAACGGTATCTGATGGAGACCGTCGCAATTACAAGTAAAAGAAGGGAACCACTTACGGGATTTTCTGAACTGTAAAAGACGAGGCATTCACCGGTAAATGGACCTGCAAGCCGCAGACTCGTGTCTTTACGAAAGAAGGGGAACAGTCTCCAATCCATAAAAGATAGAAACAGTGTTCCCCCTCATTCATTACTTTCAGATTCCATTTTAACAATTAATTTGAGCGGGAGGCCAGCTCGGAGCCGCGGGGCCATTCCTCGGCTCAACGGCTAGTTAATCAAAACCCTCTTTTAATAGTGACTTCCATCCACCAGGGGTCATGTTCAAACATTTATTTTCTCAGAAACACCGGTCGGAGACAAAGACACGCCATGCCCCGACAGAACGGGAAATAGCTGGTGCAATGGGGGGGTCGACGGGGTCGCCGCGAGCGGCGTAATTGGACGAATCGGACGAATAATAACACGGCCGCTTTCGTCTTGCCTTATGGAGGCTGCCTAACGAAGGGCGAAGGCGGGCCTGTCAGGTGCTGGGGAGAGCCCGCGCTCCGGGCAGACACGTACACAGCTGGAGCGGATGCTGATGTTTAGTTGCCGGCTCGGGCCCGCTCTCCGGAGTGAGGGATGGAGGACGGACCGCGGTGGGGGACGGGGATTGGGTGGGGGGGGGGGGCGGGATGAGTAATTGCGCAGCATAATAGGATGTGCTTCACCGCTGGCTGTCAGGCCCGCTCTCCCTCGGGGTCTCCGGAGGTACACTCGTCGGAGGGAAGGCGTGCTGCCGCTGCTGCCGGGGGAGAAGAGAGGGATTATGTCTTCCGCGGCGCTCTTTGGTGGCCACTTCAGACGGGACGAGGCGGAATCAGAATTAAGAATCGGCGGCGGCGGGGGGATCGTGTCGGGCAGGGGACGCCGATGTTTTCCTGATGGGATTGTTTGTGGGGGCCGATCACGGAGGTACACACGGTGTGCCCGCAGCACAGAGGGGGCCTTGATGGAGATGTGGTTAGGCTAGTGTCTGCATCCCGCCTGGAGGCATCCCTGAACAAGATGTGTAACCCCTCCCGTCGTCCTAATGACTGGTGTCCGAATTGAACTATAAGTCACTTTGGATAAAAGCTCCTGCTAAATGACTGAACAGTAAACAGCGATAGGAAACTAGTTGTGTGGAATGTGGTGTGCACCACTAACCCCCTCTCTCTCTCTCCCTTTGTCCTCTCCCTCCTCTCTCTCCTCAGCGGGAACAACGTACATATTCGGGCGTGACGGTGGACTAATCACGTACACGTGGCCGCCCAACGACCGCCCCAGCACGCGTGCCGACCGCCTGGCGGTGGGCTTCAGCACGCACCTGAAGGACGCCGTGCTGGTGAGGGTGGACAGCTCCTCGGGCCTGGGAGACTACCTGAAGCTGCAGATCGTAAGTCCAGCCGCGCGTGTCCGTGTTCACCACAAGGGGACGTGCGTACAGACCCTCACACACACGTGCATCGATGCATGCATACATTTATTTATTTATTTTATTTCAGGACAATGCACATTAATAAACATGTACAGCCGTACACGTAAATGTGCCAGATTGTGGCCCCGGGGGCTAATTTCCATTCGCAGTCCATTAGGCAGGTAGATGTTACAGTACAAAGGACAAAATATATACAATAGTAACATTTGCCGTATAAAACAGGGAGAAACAAAAATAGAAAAACAGGACAATTCATTAGTAGTTGGGGTTAGTGTGGTCCATAATGCACTACCTGCATGCATACACATATACGTACATACAGATATACTTGCATACTTACATACATACAAACATTGAGATATTCAATCACAAGGTGATAAACATAGACCTACATACATACATACATACATACATACATACATACATACATACATACATACATACATACATACATACATACATACAGAACTATTCAGTCACAAGATGATAAACAAGTGCACACATTATTGGTGACCAAAACCCTTAAAAAACGACCAACTTAATACCAATCATTCCAAAGCTCCCATCCTCCCAAATTGCACAAGCCCTATTTGACATTCTGTATGTATTAATGTGTTTGTGTTAGTATACACTATGAATAATTGTTGATATGAGGAAAGGCCTGTTGATGCCTTTGAAGTTTTTTTCTAGAACCACTGGAGGGTAAACTGTGCTCAATAATACCTCTATCAAAAGCCAGTGGAATGCTAGCATGGGAACAAACACAACAAATGCAATCAAATATGCAAACTGTGGAGCACTTTAATTAAACTACGCATATTTGGGAGGTTTATTTATTAAGTGGCGACTAAGCGACCAAGGAAGAATTCGGTTTCCCACCATGCTGGGTGTATCAATCATGTTGCAACATTTGTGTTGATAGTAAACATTTCATACATGTCGGTACAATTTGTGCTTTCACTAAGATTTGTGCCGGTTATGGAAATCCGCCACATTCTATGCAAACAAATCCTACATTATTTCACCCTGCATAACCAATATTTAGCCCAGGGATCAGTAGCCAGGGTCCTTTTGTTGATTTCCGATTCCACTGTAATAACACACTTGCATACAACGTGATTGGCCCGTCAAATCCCCGCATTCCGCGTGCCACGATATGAGCTGGATCCAGAACATGCACGCGGTGTGAGTGTGTTAGTCAGCTAAGCTTAAGGTCTCTGGGATTACTCACCACTCCGAGTCAGAACGAGAGCAGGCCGAGGACAATATGTTGCACACTGCCTTTATGATTACCAACATGATTATTATGTACACTCTGTATCATCATCAGAATCGTTGTTTACCTCACCGGGGCAAGGAGCAGGTTTTTGTGATGCGAGCGGAGGATGATCTCTGGGGACCATGTATGGGCAATCATGAAATCAGCTCTCATTCACAGCCCGACTCCCTGAGTGGCCCGTGGCTGTTGGGATGCCGAATGTTTGCGATAGAGCAACGGATTGCAGTGCAAACAGCACTATGGAGAAGAAACTCCCACCCACTTAGTTGTTGTTATGAGTGTAATACGGTCAGGTATCCCTTTAGAATACACCTTTAACCCGTTCACTGGTTCACTGCTCCACCGTCTTCAGGGTGGAGAGCCATCCCACATTCTATGCGCACAAGGCCGGTCGATTTAAATGCACAGGCTCTCTCAGGCTCTCCTCGATTTGCAATGCAGTGGCTCCCTTTAAGAGCACTACTTATGATGCCGCACTGGAGATTCTCCCTGAATAACTCAGAAGGTACTTCGTCATTGTAGTTTTGTCCTCGGCCTCAACCCATCGCGTCGCCGGCCTCGGATCAAGACGTACCGGTGTCCTCTCCGGGGACCGGGGACCTGGCAGGCCGGCATAGTGCTGAGCAACCCCCCGTGCACAATGAGTTGTGGACGGGGGGCTCCGGTGAAACATATGTGGCCCCCTTGTTCCGCTCCTGCCGCGGCTGAGGCCCGGGCAGGGAAGGCCGGCTGTGGAAAGCATCAGTTCACATTAAGGTCTCAGCCTCGGTGTGTGTGTGTGTGTGTGTATGTGTGACTGTGTGTGTGTTTCGTGTGTGTGTGTGTGTGTGTGTCTAACCACGTGTGTCTGTGTGTGTGTGTGTGTGTGTGTGTGTCTAACCACGTGTGTGTGTGTGTGTGTGTGTGTGTGTGTGTGTGTGTGTGTGATTGCATGCCGGCGTATGTGTATGTGTGTGTCTCTGTGATGAAAGTGTGGGTAAGCATGCATGTACATATAATGTACACACGATGTGCGTATGACTAATGTCTGTCTGTGTGTGTGTGTGTGTGTACGTGTTTGTGTGTGTGTACATGTGCGATTATGAGGGAGTGCTACTTTGCTTCTTACAAGTAGGAAGCACGGCCCTCCTGTCACGTGGGCAGCGACTCCATCACTTGGGCGGGGGGGGGTGATGTTGATAAGGCCTGCTGTGAGCTCACTGGGCTGTGAGGATCTGCTCTCCCGGCACTCGCTCCAGTGAACCCTCTGAATGCTTCCTCTCACTTATCGACGCACAGATAATGCGGGGTGGGGGCGCTTTGTGAAATGTTCCGTATCATGACAACGAGAGAGAGGGGGGATATAATTGCGAAGATGGAGAGGAACAGATAGGGAGAGGAAGGGGCGCAGTGCGTTGGCTAACGTGCGGTTATGTAAGATGCTCACTGTGGAGGGGGGGTAGGGGAAAGGGGGTCAGATTTGCATGAAGGTGCTTCCCTTTTTTTTGTTCCTGACAGGGTCAGATGGCAACGCATGGCGGCCGTTTGCAAACAAGCAAAGTCTGTGTAGTGGAATAGACGTTTGAGCTTGCCTGGCGATTTGTTCTTTGTGGAATGGAATGAGTGGAATGGGCGGTGTGTATATATATAAGTGTTGTTTCGGGGCATAATGGTAATTAAATGTAAAGGCTACAAGTTATCATAGATGTTGAATGCAGGATTAATTAGAGATAAGTGGAAGGGCAGATAAAGTAAAGACACCCTCGAGGTAGTATTAGCACTAATTAGTGACTTACTCAGACCGAATGTTAGTTCAACATGAGACGTTTCTTAGGTAGAGTCTAACCATGTATCTTTTAATGAACTGAAACAGACGGAAAATGAATGAGTGTTTAAAAAGGCCATGGCTTACATAACACCCGATGATGTGATGATATTAGAAAGTCAAACGCTCCTTGCCACAGTGAACCAACGATGAACATTTCAATATGTTACATCACTCAAACGCAACGCCTAGGATATCCATTATTAGATTGCTCACAGGAGGAATTCTGTCAGCCCTGGTTTCTAATAGTCAACTTCAATTGACGGGCTAAATACAGCATGCGACAATATTCATCCCAAATACCTTGTATGTATTGGCTTTGCAGTGAATGTGGCACAATCACACACACACACACACACACACACACACACACACACACACACACACACACATACGCACACACTAGTGCTATTTCTATTACCCAGACTCAGAAACAGAAACTGTGTATCTTCAGCTGTATGAGATGGGATTAGACCCGATTTTGGTGTTTACCCCCCCCCCCCTCCCCCCCCCTCTACATCCCCCCCCCTAATCTTCTGCTCCCATTTTACGGAGGCAGGAAACCCAGTGGGGCTTGAAGGACGCCATCTCAGCTCTCTCTCTCTCTCTTGCTCTCTCTCCCTTCCTTGCTCTCTCTCCCCGACTCCCTTTTCTCTTTTTCTCTCCCTCTCTCTCCCTCTCCATTTCCCTCTCTCTATATTGCTCTCTCTCTCCCTCTGTCTGACTCCCTCCCTATCTCGCTCTCCCTATCTCCCTCTCCCTGTCTCCCTCTCTCTCTCTCCCTCTCTCTTCCTCTCTCTCCCTCTCTCTCTATCTCGCTCTCCCTATCTTGCTCTCCCTATCTCTCTCCCCTCTCTCTCTCTCTCTCTCTCTCTCTCTCTCCCACCCCCCCTCTCTCTCCCCCTCTCTATCTATCTATCTCAGGGGAATGTATTGCGGGTGATGCATGGAGACTGTGATTTAAATGCACCTCATAGGAATCTAGACTCCCTCGCTTCGCCCCCCCTTGCAGAAAAGCGTCAATGGCGGTAAGAAGGCAGCGAGGCGTCAAATGTACGACAATCACTTTTTCTCGTGCTCGTTATCAAGGGGCAGAGGGGGGCGATGGGATCCATAATGATACCCCAATTATGATGATTCCCCCCCATATCCCACCATCCCCCTGCTGTTCAGAGGTTGGATCGCGGACCCCTGTGTGTCCCTGGTGGATACGGCACGGTACAATGGCTGGGTTTAGCATTTCCATACAATTAATTGTATTGTAGCTGAAAGTTAAATCCGGAGAAATGCTCACAATAACATTATGCAAAAGAGGGATTTATGGGTGTAATGATCCCTGGTTACGCTAGGCATTGAGGGTAATCCAGGGAGAACAGAAACTGGAAGCAAGTTGGTACTGTACGTTAAAAACGTCCGTTTGACAACATGAGCCGTGCCAGCTGAACATGCTTATCCACGTCCGCGGGTAATCTGGCTGTCGTTTTCAAGGAGACACTTTGATGATAGAGGCTGTAGACAAGGTCAAAGGGGTGCTGGCAGTTTGTCATCGTTTTCCGAAAGGAAATATCTTTGTTTTCCTGCAAGAGGCAGTTGTCTCTTTTAGAATATTGGAAATCCATCCGTGCTGTTTTTGGAAAGCCATTTGCTTTGGGAAAATGGAGGCTTTGCACTCTCTGTATTTTTGTCTTTCCCCCCCGTTTTTCCGTATCTCCGTCACGAAGAGAGCGACGGTAATGATGACGGCGGCCATCAGAGCCTCTCCATGCTATCTGGCAGGCGGGGGGCGGGGGGGGGGGGGGGGGGGGGGAGCTCCCAGGGGCCACCTGAGCTTGTGTTCTGCTGGCATTCAATCTCCGTATGGGGGCCGGGGACTATTAGATGCACCTTCTTCTTTCCACTCCTATAATTGCATGCAGACCTTTGAAAAGAGGAAGAAGAATGGGAAGGAGAAGAGGAAGAAGAAGAAACAAAAAGAAACGAAGTGCCCAAAAGGCTCAGACAGTGAGACGGTAAAGGTAATGTATTCCATGGGCCAAGAGCCTTGGAGAAAGTAATGACTTCTCAAGTGGAGCTGGGTCCCCCAGGTCCTGCTTCTTACCCAGGCTACCGAGAGCGCCTGTGTCTGTTATGTAATATACCTTTAATTGTGCTTTTCAACCGCCGCGTCCCACCCTATTAATCATGGGAAAAGGCTCAAGAGGTGCGGAAACTTTTTTAAGCAGCTTGTGTTTTGGAAATAAAAAAAGCCACCCCGGGCCCAAGCGCGTCGTCACCTCGTCCGCGGCGTGCCGGATAGCGTGCTTCATTAGTGCAGAACACCGAGGTGTAACAGGGTGCTCCAGGTGGAAGAATTACCCGTGAGCAGGCCTCTCTCTGTGGGGGGAGGGAGGGGAGGGAGGGTGCCTGGCTCTCCGGGGAAGGTCTCCGTCACGCTATCCCCTGCGCTCCTATTAAAACAGCCGCCCTGGGAGAGGGATCGTATTCAGATCCCGCCGCTGGTGTTTCTTAAGGTCTTAGCCCGGGGTAATTGCCTCCCCTGCCCCGCCTGCGACAGGAGGTGGAGCAGACTCTCACGCTATTCTCTCACAGAGGTGCTGCCGTAAAGGGCCCTGCCGCCCTTCGCCAGCTGGGTTGGCGCGTTATGCTTTACTGGTCTCATCGTGCCTTATATATAGACCCTAGGACCTACCACTGTAGGAGCTGATTCACTATAAGCTACATAATTGTCGTTGTTTTGTATTTATTTTTCCTTCCAAGCAAACCAAATTGCATTATGGACGGGACACCATTATGCATAAACTTCTTATTTTTTTGAGCTTCAAAAAATGGAAACCCGCCTTTCTCCTTTTTTTTCACCATAGCAACAGCAAGTTATTACCTTTATTATTCCTGTACAGGCCCCAAACAAAGAAATCTAGAAGATTGTCGTGCAGAAAATAGATACTGACAGTCTCAGAACCATGTGCATCATTCTATCAGTATCAGTGTATCAGTTGTTTTTTTTTTGACTATCAGGGTTTGGGGAATTAAGACGTTTGTTGCTAGGGGGTTTAAACCCCGCAGGCTCTAAGACGTCACCACATACCCCCCCCCTCCCCCATACGCCAACACGCTCTAGCCTTCCTACAGGGGCACCTTGAGGCATCAGGCCCTAGGACTAGCGAACCTTTATTGTGAAAAGCCCTGGATAACAGCAGTGCACACAACCTTGGGATTAGCAGCAAGGGGAAGGTGGAACAAGGAGGCTGTGGAAAGTGACTCCATTTTCAGATTCTTTATAGTTCTGCTTGTTTTTTTACTTCGTATTTGAAAATCTGAACATGTAATTATTTTGGCTCACTCCGATACAGAGTTTCGCTAATTGAAAAGACAGTAGTTTTCACAGTTAATAACAATGCAGTTCTCTCGAGTTTTCCCTCCGTTCACCTGCTTTCAGCGAAAACCAGAGGTGCCATTTAACAGAGTGAGTATCCTTATAAACTACCTTGGGTGGCTAAAGCTAGCCTAATGGCACAGTAATGGCAGAATAATAGCCCACCATAATGGGTGGAGAGACTACTGAAGGGGAATGGATAGCAAAGCGAAGAGAGAGGGCTGAAACAGGCTAGAATTAGCCTCACTGATCTCATTTTGTCTCCCCGACGACGGGCTGAGTCGACGGGGCGACAGGCGCACCAGATTACGATAAGATAATCGTGTGACCCTCCATCGACACAGCATTGTGCCTCTGTTTATTAAGTGGGCAACGTACACATTTGAATCAATTGATTAACTACACTGATTATCTGAGTGCTAGCGAGTAGCCACGATGCCACGGTGAATATACAGTGGACATTCCTGAAGCATTGATTTTGCGTCCCCCGGGATTGAATGCGTTGAGAGGGGCTTGTGTGTGTGTGTGTGTGTGTGTGTGTGTGTGTGTGTTGAATGGCCCTTGCTCATCTATTTCAATTGCCGACACGGGCACCCACTTGACCTGGACGATTCAGACCTGACCTCGAATAATGAACTCCAATCATCTCTGTACAGGGGAATTGAATCGTGCGCAAAGCATTACACTGGGATACGATGGAAAACCCGTCATTTTTTAATTCAGTCCGAGGCTTCTAAGCCACTCGTGAGCAAAACGGTTAATGAGGAAGACTAGATGCCTGGGTTTGTTAGTCCGAGAGAGAGGCAATGAGAGAGAGACAGAGAGAGAGAGAGAGGAAGGAAGCATGGAGAACAATGATGTGTTTCACCCTCGATCCGTGTGTAACAAAATGGCAGATGGCACATTGTGTGATTTTGAGGGAGTCAAACCCATAGCGTTGGTTAACATGCAGTCCTTTGGAGTCCATTGTCGATGATGTGGCGTCAAGTGTGTTCACTTTGTCCGGGGCCAGAGGTTGAGGAACAACTAATGACGGTTGGCTTCCCATGGTCACAGTCTCATGTTTCCTCTGTGATGAAAAGGAAATGCTTAAAAAAGTATATGTATTTATATCTTTAAAACATCTGACTACATGATGTAATCATCCAGTTGATTGTACAATTGAATTCATACAGTTTTACTAATGGCCTATATGAGAGAGAGAGAGAGAGAGAGAGAGAGAGAGAGAGAGAGCCAGAGGGAGGGAGGGAGAGACAGACACAGAGAGACAGATACAGTAGAGAGATAGAGAGCAGGAGTAAGAGTGTATGTTAGGGCCTGAATCCGCGCAGCATGGAGTCTTCATGGCTAGGGACACAACCACCCCGGGCCACACTGTGGAGGTAAAAATAGACTCTCACCGCTGCTTTATTAGAGTGGAGGCATCTATACCATCCTGATGTTAGCATGGGAGAAGGCATCTTCCAATGGTTAATTTGGAAGTGTAATAACTTCATGTGTGTGTACACAACAACAGAAACGGCTATCCTAAAAAAAGAGTTCCACTCTCTCTCTGCAGGGTGTCTCTGGGGACTGGGTAATTGCTGTTATATTGGTATAATCCTACCAACACTAATGATAGAAGGCAGAGTAGCTCACCATAATTAATGCTTGTGGGTATTGTGTTTCAATGCACACAGCGTTTCTTTATGTCTGTCTCTCTCCCACTTTCCCTCTCTTGCCCCAACCACCATCTCTTCTCTCTTTCTGTTGCTCTCCCACTCCCTCTCTCTGTCTCTCTTTTAATCTCTCTCTCTCTCTCTCTCTCTCTCTCTCCGACAGACGAGACAGACACACAAACACACACACAGACACACACGCTCTTGGAATCCCGGGCCTGCCTTCACAGCTGTTTGCCAGGGTCGGGGTGCAAAGGCAATTTGGCCCCGGCCAAGTCTGAAATTACCTACACAATTACTTAGACATATCCCTGGCAAAGACAAATCTTCCCCGGGTGCTTCGACACTAATTATTCCATAATTGTTGTTGGGGCCCCGTGTTGTTGACGTCTTCCACAGAGCCCTTTTATTGGTCTGCATAAAAGATTGCGCGAAGAGCCTTTGCCGTGTTCTGGTGAACTTAATTACCTTTTGTGTTGGGCGGCGGCCCCTCTCATCTGCAGGCGCCCGCTCGTGTTGTGTTTCCATACGGGGAGCCGTAGCCCCCCCAGCGTAGAGGTGACCGCCACGCTGCTTTTTTAATCGTCCGTCGTGAAGCGAGCATTCGGCGTCCCTCCTCCGTCGGGGGGGGTGGTGGTGCGTGTGTGCGCGGGATGTTTTGTTCGGTACAGATGCTTTATTAGGTATTCACAGAGTATCTGCGGAGACCTGTTGTGTTCATGGGGACTCCCTTGCATTAGAATTTGATTGGTAATGCCTGTAGACTAGCCCACGATTGCGGAAAGGTTTTCAAATTTGGCGATGACGTATGTATCCTCAGTGAGCAGGTCTCCAAAATGTTTGGTATAATTTCGCCACCTTGAGGTTTTTTTTTTTCTGGAAGGTGAAATTTTTGTGAACATTTCGTCAATCTTCTCCTGAATAGAATCGAGAATAGAAAGTCGAGTCTCCTCGGCTGTCACGCTGGGTCGCCATCATGATTCCTTTCTATAGCTTATACAGACAGGGGGCGCCCCACCTCTCTGCTCAGAGCAGTTTTAGGGTGAGGGGTGTCTTGCTCAGGGACATCTCGACCCTCAGCTAGGAGGAGCCGGGGATTGAACCAGCAACCTTCCGGTTACCAGCCAACCCGCTCTACCTCCTGAACTACGGGCGCTCCACCGTCTCCTGAATCAGCACCGTTGCAGATTTGGTACACATGCTCAAGAGATGGAAATCCTTATTTGTCATTTGGTCAAATTAAAAGTGGCCGATTTATGAGAGAATCAACAATTTGCAATACTCACTTTGGGCGCCCCCTTCCCTGGACCCCTTCCCTGGACCCCTTCCCTGGACCCCTTCCCTGGACCCCTTCCCTGGACCCATTCCCTGGACCCGAGTGACGTGACCCTGCCAAGGGTGGAGAAAGTACGGTTTCTCGGGCAGGCAGTGCATGTGGGCTACCAAATGAGACTGTTTGCACTTCATTATTTGTTTTCCTGTTTTTGTTGTGAGATAAGCATTTGTATTGCACACTAGTTAAGAACACGATATTGGAACATGAACACGGACAAACAAAGGAAGGGAACTAAACAAAAAAAAAAAATCTTCTTCTGGTACCGATTGGGCGCCTCCCCCACCAGAAATACTACTGTATCAATATATTTTAATAAATATATATATATACATATACATATATATATATATACACATCTGCCAGTAAAAGGGAAATGATCTGATACTCAATCCATCTCTCCCCACAGAAACCGCACGGCCTCATAAAGCATTAGGGTCTGGTGATGGGCAGGAAGCCTGAGACCGCCAGGCGTATCGTATGAAAGCCTCTGAAATCAGCATGATCCAAATCAATCTGAATGGGGGCCCAGACACTGAATCTGCTCTCTGAGAAGGACGAGGTCGGGCTAGGGGTGGTGAAGGTGGAAGGGGTGGAGGTGGAGGGAGGGAGCCTGTGGTGGGGTTGCAACAATGCTGTCAGCGGAAATACTCCCCTTCCTCCTCTCGTCCCTGTTTATGAATAATGGATCCTGTGTGACCCTCGTCCAAGTTTGCCGGTCAATACCAACGTTGGGCCAGCCCGCGTGACCCCTGTGTGTGTGTTGCTGTTGTTCAACACCGGCTGACGCAGAAACACACAAACACATACTCACTAGTGCTGTGGCCCAATGTTTGAGTCCTCGGATATTCTTCCGTTAGGGAAGTATTCAAATCTCAATTCAATATTCGAATGCTGCACTGTTTTTTGCTTGAACTTTGCAGCTATTTCAATGTTTAAACAAGCCAGAAGATACCAAAAATCTCTGCCTTATATTAATAATAAGGGTAGGTCATTTATTAAACATGAATAGAACAGGTAGCAGTGTTTCTTTCTTTAACAGTGAGCCGTCCCCCACAATAGTACCTGACTGGTTCTCTTCCAGCGAACAGCACTGGACCTGCCTTGCAGTTTCATCAAAACCTGGCACAATGTTCAATCCATCTATTTGCTTTGTGGTGATTGGAAGTAGACCACCTCTCACACTCTGGGAACCGTGTGTCTTTGGAAACGTTGAGGCTGCACTGAAGCTCTGCCGTAACCGAGTGGGCCCAGACCGATGACTGGGTTGGAAAGCCTATGGTGTCCAGTAAGCAGTCCTGTGGGTTTGTAGTTCTGCTTTCTGTGTTATTGAGATAATAGATAATGCAAAAGACGATCAGTGAATAAAAACCTGATTCGGCCGGCGGTGAAAGATGCGCATAATGACGAACCCTTTTTCTGTTTCTTTGATTTTCTCCGCCGATATTAGTTCAGAAAACAGACAGGATATTTGAAGCTGATGTTTTCGTGTCAACCCTAACACACACACAAACCCACACAGAAAGGTATACGAAACATTGGTGGATCTATATGCGCTTGCTTCATTATAATTGATCTAAGCAAACAGTCCAACCAGTGTCTTGTCTCTCCGCCAAAGCCCTTTGAGCCCCGCGTCTTAGAAAGTGTATTCAACTACCTCATCAAAAGAGAATGCCCGCCTTGTAAGTGTGTGTGTGTGTGTGTGTGTGTGTGTGTGTGTGTGTGGTTGTGTGTGTGTGTCTGCTTGTGCTTGTTTATATGTGAGCATGTTTGCACGCATGTGTCTCTGTCTGCTTGCCTGAGTGTGCGTGTATGTGTGTGTCTGTCTGTGTATGTGTGTGCGTGTGTGTGTGTGTGTCTATTTGCGTGTGTCTGTCTATGCGTGTCTGTCTGTGTGTGCTTGTGTCTGTCTATGTGTGTGTGGGTGTGTGTCTGCCTGTGTGCGTGTGCGGTGCCTGTGGCCATGCAGAACACACTGTATATCTGTCCACCTGTCACTTTATGCTGTAATAGTTGCTGAGCGAGGAAGGTCAGTGAGTCTGCCCGCGGAGGGAGAAAACAAAACAAGGAGCACAACGAGCCGTCCTTTGCCTTGTCTCAGCAGAGTACAGCAGAGCTGGATTCACCTGGAGCAAAGGGGGATGAAACCCCCCCCCCCAGCCCCCCTCTTCTTCTTCATCGTCCTCAGGGTTGGGTATGTGCTGAGCCACGGACCCCATCGAACAAAAGACACGCACTATGTCTTGGACGAGGAGATAAACGGGAAGAAAGTCAATTCTGTTTTATGTTAAGGGGTAAATTTAGCCTCTGTTTTAGGATGGTTTTAAAACGTTATGGCTCATTCTGTCAGGGGCCGGTTTAAGTGTGTCAGTGTGTGTGTGAGTGGCAATGTGGTTGTTTTTTTTGTCTTCCCTGGAAGGGCAAAGCAAACACCTTGACAGCGGTAATTAAAAGTGCATGTGAGGCCTAATTTATCCCTCCCCCCTCCCTTTTCACGCCCTTATTTATATAAGATATGCTTCAAGTCTCTGGCTCACCTTACCTAGCTGCTTCATTAGCACATTTTGTGAAATAGCCCCGCGCCAAACACAGGGCTATCAGCTAAGAGCCAGGAAAGCGGGAGGTAATTCTGCTTCTCAGCCAAACAACCAGAGTTCAGTATTCAGTCAGGCTCATGTCTGATCAGCTGAAAAATGCAAAACGCATGTGATTAAGGTTTCCTTGTAATGAAACTTGTAGGAGCTATTCGGTGGTGCATAGCGGTGTGTGCTACTGCAATCAGTGGGTGGCACTGAAGAAGTCGACAAATGATTACATAGTGACTACGGCAATCATAAAAATAACAAAAACAAGCACCGCACAAACACTGCTTCCCCTATTAAACATTTTTTTTATCATTTCAAGGAAGAGTTTTATTTTACTACAGGAGTGAAAAATAAAAATGACTCGATGGTTTCGGGTTAGAGTTAAAGCCTGAGTGCTCCAAGAGTCCTGTGACCTCTCATAGTCTCCCCGCTGTTGGTCTCTGTGCAGGCAGCCCTCCAAATGGGAACCATGGCAATCGATACCCTATCCCTCCATTCCCACTCTCTCGTTCACGGAAACGCTTCTGAGGCAATTAAAGACCGGAAAACCGCTGTTATTTATATGAAAATATAACTGCTACTGAACGAGCAGGCTGCCCATTCCACCGTACACGCCCTAGTCAATAGTGGTGCGAAATCGATAGCTAGCCAGTCAGGCGGTCTGATTATATTTTATTGTTTTTGGTTTTGTGTCATTTCGTTTTTTAATAACCATTCACTCTATGAAAACCTCAGCCTCTCAAGCATTTATATGGGCTCCTTCGGCTGGAAACGGCCTGTACGATTATTATTACTTGTGTGTGTGAAAACCTAAAAATAACGGCGTCGTTCAGGAACCTCTCACACTGATCAATTCAATTAAATTGCATTTGTAATGCCCTTAATCACGGTTACACTTTCAAAGGGCTTAACAGGCCATATATTTATTACACCCCCCCTTCCTAGCCCCCCCAGAGGGCAAAAACAACCTCCCTTAATTAGAACGGAAGAAATCCTGAGAAGGAACACAGAGATCGCTCCCTCCGGGGATGGTTAGGAGTGCAACGGACAAACATAGTCATACTAGCCAACATTTTAAATAATTTAGTAAAGACAAGATTCTACGGTGATGGGGTGCTGGCCGGTAAGCAGGCCGGCATCCGTCAGGGGAGTGCAGGCATCCAGTCACCGTAACAGCCCAGGCATCCAGTCCCAGTCACCACAATACACAGTGATTATGATTCAGATGGGGCAGGGTACACAGAACACACATAGGAAAGCGCTAATCTAGTGCCTATCCGCAGCAGAGATCTCTTCGAACAGCAACAGCCGCTGAGGGCACCCCATAGGTGCCAACCGAACAGCGTAAAGAGGAAGGTATTCCGCTTTCGCTTTGAGTATCGCAGCGCACTCGGTTTCCCTGATCACAGTTGGCAGACGATTCCACGGATAATAAGTTGTAATGAAGCAGCGGGTTTGGCACCTTGCTAAGGATAGGATGTCTTTATTGCAATCGGTCTACAGGCCTGACATAATAAGGCGGGGATCAAACGCGGTACCGTTCGTCTGGGAGTCATCACGATCCTACCCCCCCCCCGATAAAGAGCTGCATGTTATCCCGGGCGTTCTGCCTGTTTGTTCTTCGGCTCGGTCGTGGCACTGCGAAACGAGGAGCGTTCCTGGGATAATGAGGATGAGCGCCGGTGGTGAGATAACGGAGACAATCAGACGGACACACCTGACCCGTGGCGGAGCACATATTTGCTCCCGTCTGTTAGGCCGACATTACATTTACATTACGTTTAGCCAATGCCCTCTGTGACTACAGGCAAAGTCTGTGTGTGTGTGTGTGTGTGTGTGTGTGTTTGTGTGTGTGTGTGTGTGTGTGTAGGGGGGGGGGGGGGGGTTCTCATAGTGAATGCTGGGATGGTGATTCTAGGTGGCTGGTGCAGCCAGGGGAGAGAAAGGAGGGAGGGAGGGAGGGAGGGAGGGAGGGAGAGAGAGGGAGAGAGGCAGGAGGGCACTAGTTCCCCGCCGGGCCTTATCCGCCTGTCATATTATTTCACCACAAAGAGCCCGGAGAGCTGTTAATCTCCCGCCCATCAGCCTGATAAGATCCACCCACACAAACAAAAAATGAAGGAGCGGAGGGAAGAGGGAGAGACGGAGACGGAGATAGCGAGAGGGATTGTGACAGAGAGGGAGAGGGAGATAGTGACATGGAGAGAGGGAGAGAGGGAGAGGCAGAGAGGGAGGGGGAGAACAAAACGCCGAGCCCCCTGAATGTGCTGGCCTTTTATTACCTTTCACTGCGGCGAGATGACTGATAAAGCTGCAGAGACAATGAAGGAGGAGGGAGCAGACACCAGATAAGTTGTAGGAGAAGAGTGGGGAGATAAGAGCAAGCGCCGTGTGGACCCAAACGTTTCATTAGAGGAAATAGGGTTTCCTGATGTCACGAGGGAGAGACACCCACACACTCACACATCAAGTATACACACGCATACACACGCACACACACATACACACACACACACACACACACACAAACACACAACAAACACACACACACATAAACATGCACACACACAAGCACGCATATTTACACACACACACACATCTATACACACATACACACACACACATATACACACATCCACAAACACACATGCATCATATGCAGACTCTGGGCACTAATAGATGAGAAGCAGCCACTGGACTAAACTAATTTCCATCCCACATTACTTCCCACTTTACCGTCGTCCTACACGCAACAACTTTCACAGTTCAAGGGGTGCTTTTGCATACATAACACCCACAGGGGTTCACGGAAAGCAACAATTCCGTAGAACAACATCAACAACAAACCACACACAATGGTCTCAAACTTTCGGGGCCATTCTTAAAGCTTGGCTGTGTCTTCGTATGTAATGGTATATTTATGCTGAATATTCCTCCCACACACATCCATGCTTTCACACACACACTCACACACACACACACACACAGACACACACACACACACACACACACACACACACACACACACACACACACACACACACAGATACACACGCACACAGACACTCCAAAGCGGATGTCATCGTCTTGTTTGTGTGGTCCTGCATGTAAACATAAATCCCTTTTTGCGTTTCCGTGCACATGGAGCTGTGTACACAGGCAACCGAAAGCTCCCTGACTTTTGTGTCATGGCATTTACCCCCTCGGACACTCGGTCGTGTTCATGCGAGCATCCATGCATGGATGAAACCCCGGTTGCGTAACTTCATGCCAGCGCTGCCTGCAACCCTGTTTTCTAAACTAAATGACAAAGACTGAGGTTTGCCTCCCTTGTTACATGTAACAAATGACACATATACTTATTGAATCAAGACTAAAAGTGAATGTTGGTATCTATTAACTAGCTATCAACAGGGTGGTCCCAATTTGGTCATTCATCCAAAGCGGCTTGCGGTGAATGTTTTTCAGATACATGTCACGAATGCGCCGGGTAAGGGGGGGTTTGGGGACGCTCCAGACATCGGGGTTCGAATCCAGTAGCTCAAGGCACCCGGCCACAAATCTGTCCTCCTGCTGCGGCTGCATTGGAAGCGGTTCCAGAAAAAGGAAATCGGTGCACATCCAATACCTCCTCCTCCTTCCCTCCTCCTCCTCCTCCTCCGGCTGGCTTGTGCGCACCACTAGGCGGAGATGTGAGCCAGCATGGCTGCCGACAGCCAGACATTTGTAATGCAGCCCATTTATCATCGTGGCAGCGGCGTTGGCTGCTGCTCTGCACCCCAGCGCCCGCTTCGTTATGAGGCAAAAGTTCCTGCGCAGTGCTGAGTCAGGAAGGCTGGGAGATCTGATCAGAGATCGGGTTGGGCACCGGGGAGTGCGTGCAATCGGGCCCTGGTCCCTTGCTTCAACTCCTAGTGGGGCTCATTTGGCACGGAAGGAAAAAGGGATGGGAGAAAGGAAAAAAAGAGGAAAACGCTGCGATTTAACTGTAGCTTGCCGCGCGTTCAGCTGATTCTACGGCTGTATGTTAAAAATGTTGAAGGCGCCAAAGTGGCTAAGAAGACAATTAGATGAGAGGCCTTCCTCAAGCACCTGCTAGCCGAACGAGACCTTGCAGGGAGCTGCTCCTTATCCAATGAAATCCTGATTTATCTGTGTTAGTTCGGCTGAGATTGGTTGGGTGGCTGTTCGCATGGTGCCTGCCTTCAGTATGTCGGCAAATCTTTCTGCAGAGACTAAGAAATCTGAATTACAGCTGGCAGTAACTGCCATGGCAGGGTCCCTGTGGCCGTTCGTGTGTGTGTGCGTGTTTGCGTGCACCTGGGCGTCGGTGAGTTGGAATAGTTCAATAAACTAATCACAGGCCTCATAAAGAAGGCTGACATTTACAGCAATGCATAAAGGTCAAGGAGTCGGCCCTGATGGGATCATGATGGCCGGGGAGAATGAGGGCCTTTCCACCCGTGCTTCGCGAGAGGGAACAACACCAGGTACATACCAGAGAGCGGTGGGTGAGGAAATAATACCATAACAAACAAACAAAACAGAACGGCACCGACTTGTGAGTTGTCAGCCCTTTAAGCGGCAGCGAACCCAGAATCGTCCTCTTTTTTTGGTTTTAAAACGTCTTCTATGATCTTGAACAAAGTTGTCTATGCCGATGTGTCACAGTTACTAGAATAACACTGCTGTCAGGAGGAAACAGACGTATAATCCTGATATTATGCCAGTCACCCGACCCAGTCGGTGAACGTTCTACTCTGCTCCAAACTCCGGTACCGTTGTTTTTTTCTGTGGCGTCAAAAGGCCTTTTTTGGGGCCCTTGGATGTCAAAAAAAGTGGCTCAGACTCGAATATGGTATGCTAACGCCGGGGGGTACGGTACCAGGGTACCACGGTCTGTAGAGGTGTGCGGCTCCGTTCCGAGCAGCAGTGAGCACACGGCACTAATAGACTAGCGCTACGGTGTGGGGCACGTTTCATATACGACACCCCTCGTTATAACGCTCGTACTCATCAGCACGTAGTAGCTGGAGAATAAGTAGCCCAAAGTTGCCGTTACAATGGCGATAAAAATTCCCCCCCCCCCCCCTTCCTAAAACTCTCAGCCCAAAACTAATTTTTTCTTTTTTTCAAACCTCATCTTGTCCTAATTCGAGTTGAAACAGGGGGTTCCATTACAGTTACAAGAAACCAAAGAGGGGAGAAGATTAAATCACATTTGGATGCTTTTGCGACGTGGAACACAATCAATCTACGGTGATCCCCGACAAGAGAGGCCACTGCAGCGCGCGTGTGTGTGTGTGTGTGTGCGTGTGTGTCGGTGTGTGTGTGTCGTGTCAAGACAGCGCAGGACCAAGGGCCTGCTCGTGGATAGATGATGTAATGATCCAAATCTAATAGAACCTTCCGGAGCGCACGTCCAGGGCGACCCCTACACGCCCGGCAAAACAGTGGCCTCATTAGCGCCAGCTGCAGTGCCACATGGCACAGAAAGCTCTCCCTACCCGGGCTATGATCAAGGGGCCGGGAAGGCCCTGTGGTCGTCAGGTCTCTCTCTCTCCCCTCACTCTCCCCCCTTCTCTATTCCTCTCTCTCTCTCTCTCTCTCTCGCTCTCTCTCTCTCTCTCTCTCTCTCTCTCTCTCTCTCTCGCTCTCTCTCTCTCTCTCTCTCATTCTCTCTCTTTCTCTCCCTCCCCTCGCTCTCCCCCTTCTCACTCTCTCTCTATCGCTCTCTCATTCTCTCTCTCTCTCTCCCTCTCTCTCTGCCTCTCTCTCTCGCTCTCTCTCTGTCCCTCTCTCTCTCTCTCTCCCTCTGCCTCTCTCTCCCTCTCTCTCGCCCTCTCTCTCTCTTTCTCTCTCCCTCCCTTGCTCTACCCCCTTCTCTCTCTCTCCCTCTCTCCCTCTCTCCCCCCTTCTCTCTCTCCCCCCCCCCCCCCCCCCTCTCTCCCTCTCTCTGGGCTCTAATGCCTGAGTGCTAACGGGAGGCTTTATGTGGAGCTCGTGTTGTTGACGAAAGGGGAGACGACACAAAAGGGAAGGAGAAACTGCAGTGGATTCATCCTCTGCCCCTCGTACGTCTGACGAGGCGTGAGGGGCGGGCAGGGAAACACTTTCACAAGAGTATCGTCCCTTCTCGTCGGCGTTCCACGTCGCGTCTCCGTTCTTTCGCTCGCTCTGTTGTCTGGTTCAAATTTCTTCTTCGGAATATCGGCACTCGCTTGTGTGCAAAGTGTTTGTGTTCGAGTGTGGGGAAAGGGGGGCGGGGGGGGGGGGGGGGGGGGGGTGTTGGACAGACACACACACAATCAAGGGGAGGCTGACCAGCAGGACAAAACAGAAAGAACTCTGGCGCGTCATGGTGTGTGGCCCGGGCTCTGCGTGAACGGTGTGATAAACAGCCGTGCCGGGCCAGAGGATGCAGCGGGCGGACGCGTTGGTTAACAATGCCCTCCCGCCCGGCGCCACAACTCACGCTGCAGCAGTTAGGGGCTGGCAGCCCATAATGGAAATGTCATCTCCCAGTGAAAAGACAGCCTGGCCTCCACCAGAGCAAAGTTAAGGGGAGGTGTGTAATAAAAAAGCCATTTCCAAGTCGTTCAGAGGAGCCAATTTGAGAGAGCGAGTGAAGATTGGACGGCGTGATGGACAAACAGACGGCTTCCAGTTACTTAGGCGGTCCGCCATGTGCCCCCCCCCCCCGTTTGGTCTCCGAGTAGGGGTGTCTGACACTGTCGACTGTAAAAGAAGCCGCATCTGAAATGGAGGTCGGCTAATTCATTCGTCTTTAGGGTAAAAGGCCCCCATGCTTCAAAAACACAAACGTCGGAATTACTCACTCATGCATTCATTTATTCTTACGATGATATTATTATTAATTTAACCGGGACATAATGATTATATAACGACATTTCCATAGCAATTACACTGCCGGCTGTGTACTCGACTGTTATCAAGAAGATATGAATCCTATGCATGGATCCTTTTCTCGGCATCGCCTCTGGCGTCGCGTAGCTTAACTGCCCTGAAAATTGTCATAATTGGTTAAATGGAACCCCAATGACCCATTAATGCGAAGGTGCGCGCGTTTCAGCGTGACCTGCTATTTCATCGCGTGCAAGTTAACCACTACGGGGGCGCCCGTCTTCATTTTGACTCTTCCTCTGTTGTTTTTTGATTTCCCGCCTCAAACCGTGGGGGGGAGAGTCGTCAAGTGAAAGAAGTGTCGGTTGCGTCTGCACGGCGTAATAATGGGTGTGATAGACGCTGGCCGATGATGGGGAATGATTATGGTAATTCGCGCTGCATAAACAGCTCTAATGCCCACTTTCCACGTGCCTTATGTAATTTTATTTATTAATATAGGCCCGCAAAAGCAAAAGGGCGAATGATCGGCGCAATATGCTAAAATGTTTAGAAGGCAGTTATT